>NC_134653.1:22895117-23203703 GCF_030463565.1 Pelecanus crispus | reverse complement strand
CCAAGAAATATGCTTACCTCCTTAATTTGGTGCTGATCTTTCCCTTGTTTCCCACATGCAATAGTATGTTATATGTTATTCTATTGCAGATGTAATCCGTGATAATCATTTATAGCGAAGAAACACAGAAAATGGTACTTACGTAACACCACAAATTAAACATTACAGCAGGGAGCTGAGCAGAGACTGCAGTATATAGGCCATCTCTGCTGCTGCAGCCTCATCCTCTGGAGTGAGCGAAGGAGCTCTGCTGCTGCATGTGCAGTGTGGCTGACTGCTTGTTGCTGGCGTGGTGTTGATGGAGGGAGTTTATCATGCAACAGCAGCAGCTAAAGGCAAGGGGAAGACTGACAAAATGCTCCAAGATGACCTTATAACTTAAAAAAAAAACCCCACAATTCAGTGTGGAATGGTATTGGGGAAGCAGTATGTGTTAGCGTTGCAAACACACAGTGTACAAGCGGGGTTCAGAAGTAGGATGGAAAATGATGTCCCAGCTCATGGTGCTCTCCACCACTTCTGCAGGAGATGCTCTTACACCTGCCTGAGAGCACAGGTATGTCCCCACTGCCTCCTTTGGTGTGTGCTGCTGCCCAGGGGAGCAGGACGAAGCGGGGAGCCTGGTGCTTCACTTTCCGAGCAGTCACCCTGCACTTTTACGCTCTTGGCAGACTTGTGGCACGAATTCATGAAGCACATTTTGAGGCTCCTAAAATACAGCTGCAGAAGTTGGAGCTTAAGTAGGCTGCGTGGGGTGAGCTGTGCTCTGTGGCAGTGATAGAGCCTGCTGGCTGGTCTCAGTGCAGCTGATTTTTTGAGCTTTTTGGGCTCCTCTGTGTACTCAGTGTTACAGGTGAGGCTGCATTAATAAATCCCCTGAAAATAAATAACTGAATGTGACTATGCAGAGGAGGGAGCGGGGTGAGGGTTTTGTTAATAGCTGCTGCAGCAGGAGCAGTGCAGCGGTGGGCAGGAGCCTCTGCTCCCACGCTAGTGCTCGGAAAGATGTGCCTGCCGGAGGAGGGGAATGGGATGTGCAGCACGAGGATATCAGTTGGCAATGAAGACCTGGATGCTGGGTGTGAACACAGCAAACTTCGGGTCTGTGAGATGTCACTGACACTGATTTATAGAATTTTTTGAGTGAAAAGTTGTTTTCACGGTGATCTTAAAGGAACTCTTTGATCCCCGCCCCCCCCAAGTGTAGAACAAGCATTGCTGTTAAACTATAACCCACTTTATTCTGTTTCAGGTTACAATTCTGGAAATGCCACTGTGGCTCCTGTGCAGAGTCCCATCTGTATGCAGCTGGCGTGGGGGAGAGGGATGTTGCCTTGATGGCTTGCAAGTATTTTCAAGTCTGCTGAAGTCTGCTGGTGCAGCTGTGCTGCGTGGAGCTGCAGCAGCTGTTTGGGCCCCTTCTTTCCCCTGCAAAGCTGGTAGGGTTGTGTAAGGGGGACCTAGGATGGGTGTGGTGAAGGAAAAGGCTCTTTTTTGGTTGAGCTGATGTAGGAGGAGTTTGGTGCAAGTACACAGGGAGGAAAAATCCTTCCTGGTCCCTACTCAGTCCTGCATCGTGGCTGTAGGAGCCCCAGCCTCTACAGGTTGGGCAAAATTAGGGGGCTAAAGTACCCCGTCGTAGCAATAAGGACCAGCTCTGTTCTCCCCTTGGTGAGTTGCAGAGCAAATGCTTCACCAGCAAAAATGGGAGAGGGATGAGTATCTACAGCGAGGATTGTGCTACTCCTTGAATTGATAAGTATCGAGGAAAAATGGTGACAGAACGCTTTGTATTTTGCCATGTTTGTATTTACAAGTTTGTTGTTTTAAAAAGTGGTCTGTATCGTGTTATTTTATTTTTTTCCTGTGCCCATCTTCTGTGTTTCTTAAAAATCTGTGTTTTTTCCTCGTTTCATTATTTATTGACCTCTCACCCTGCACTCTGGACAAATGCCAATATTTGCTGTGTGTGAGTGCATGGCTTGAGTAAAGTGTTATTTCTATAATTTCGTGTTTTTCAGCTGCTTGTAAATAAATGTTTCCTTTGTCTAATGCTTGGTGGGTTTTTTTTGTTGCTTCCATTTGGTTTCATCACTTCCACACATCTTTTTGACAACAGAATTTATCAAAGTTGCTTGTCAAGACTGCAAAGCAAAAATCAATAAAAATGGGAAGCTGTGCACACATTTTACCTTAACTCATGTTTAATTTTTTCACTTGGAGAATGACAAGTGGCACTTGGTTACTTTGCCAGGGTTTGAAACAGCCTTTGAAGGGTCCCATCCTTTGCTTGCAGTGGACAAAGTTTTGCTTTATCTGTGTGTCTAGTCCCTTTCCCTGTGGCGTTTTGAGTGTGCGAAGGAGATGAGGAGCTGTGGCCTCTGTTAATCCCTGTAAAGAGCTGGGTGGGCAGAGATCAGAGCACACCCTGGGAGCTGATGCTGGCTGCTCTCTGGCTCAAAAACCGCTGCCACGTAAATGCTGAAACCCAGAAAGTGCAGCATGCTGCTGCCTGCGGCTTGGATTGAATCCTGTGCCCCATTGTTGGGGAGATTAATTGCCCGATCCTTTTGGCTTTGGTCCATATGATGTTGACTGGTTTTAAACAGTAACTGTGGAAGAACAGAGGCAGTAGCTTCAGTTTGCATTAATGTTGGTTGCTTTTTCTTTTTTTTTTTTTTTTTTTATCATTATCCTTTTGAATGAGGACTTGTCAGTGGCTGTTTTCCAAACCTTGGTGCACCGGGGCCCTCAGAATGGTTTGGTATTGGTAGTGTGAAGCAGAGGGCTGCTGTTGCTCGTTGTGCTATGGTAGAGACTGTCGGATTGATGCCTGCTCCTGTTAGCAGATACATTTGCAAAAGAAATAAATGAGTTAGACCTGCTTCCCTTTTGCTGGGAGATCATGGTGAGACCCCTAGAGTGAGCCCATGTCCTGTGCCATGGCAGCAGTCCAGAAGCACCAGTCCTTTCCACCTGGAGAAGCAAATCCCCAGCCTTTGGTAGTAGTGGCTTTCTGCAGCACGGGGCTTCCCCAAGAGGCTGCCAGCTCTGGTGCCCTGAGCGAAGCAGGACATGAAGGCTTGTGGGTGGCAGGGCTTGGCCCCTGCCTGGATTTCCCCCCTCCTGCCAAGATCTCATCTCAGGGCTGGGGACACAGCTGAAGGTTCTGCTCCCTGCAGAGGTAGGAGTGCTTTGAGCAGCTGCCTTCCTGCACAGCCCAGTCCTTCCCCTTGCTGCCTCCTCTCCCTTTCTCAAAGGCTGCAGGAACGAGCTGATGTTGTCCCTCTTCTGTCCCCAACCCAGGTTCAGTATCTTTTTGCCCATACCAGGGTATGGGGCTGCTCTGGATGGACAGTGGGAAGTATTTGCAGTGTAAATTCTTGATATTTTTTTTTCCTACCTTTTTCTCCTGATGGGTAAACTCATGGTAGATTTATGGTAGATTTATGGTAGATTTATGGTAGATTTAAGTCCTTTGTCCCTCCAGGGTGGTGTGACCATCTGTCCTGAGAATGGGATGGCAACCTGGGCTCCTTTGCCTTCATAACTTGCATGGCTGTGAGCTGTTTTGAAATAGTCCTTGGATCTGTTTTAATGAAACATGTCCTCGGTGGCCGATTTCCATCGTCCGCAAGTAAAGCTGCATTCAGTATGAAGCGAGCCAGCCCCTGGCAGCTGTGACCAAGGGGTGGGTAGCACTATGCCACGTGCAGCCATCACACAGCGGGTGAATTTGGGCTCCGTCAAGTGGCTGTTCACGCTGTGACTGGGATCCCCGCTCTGGTGAACTTCAGCGGGGCTGGTGTCTCAAGCGTTTGGGTTTCCAGGTTGAGCCTGGTGCCACTGGTTGGGTGCATGGTGCTGCCTGGGTTGTGGCAGAGGTGGGATGTCTCGGGCTGCTGCAGCAGAAGCCAGCTGCCTTTCCCATTGGAAACAGGGAAATTCTGACCTGGCCACTCTCGAGCCCTCTGCCTGGCTTATGTGGGTCACTGCTTCGCTACGGAGCTGGCGTGTGGGTGACTCTTTAATCTAATCACTCTGGCTGCTTTTCAGGGAAGAATTGTCATTAAGCAAAAGCAAAGACAAAATGTAAGGTCCAGGGCAGACTGGTGATAGGCTGGGATGCAGCAGTGGCTGATGCATATCCCATTCCTGAGTGCTTGGCCCAGCGCTTGGAAACCCTGAGGAGCGAGCAAAAAGCCCCCAGGATTTCTTCTGGTCTGCAGTGCTCCTCTTGGCCAAACCCTGGCTGCCACCAGCCTTCCACCCTTCCAGTGATGGGGCTGGGACCATGCAGGCAGGATGCCTTCTGCCTTAAAAGAAGCTTTCAGGAGCTGTTGAGCTTGGGAATAACCTGGCTGGATGTAGGTGTATCTCTGCCTTGCACTGGCCGGGAGCACCTTTGCTGAGCCAAGGCTTTGGCTGGGCAGTGGGACATGTCACCAGACCAGGCAGTGCCTGGGGCAAAGCAGTGCTGTTTCCTCTGCCAGGGCTTCTTTAAGGTCCCTTTGGCAATGGTTTGGGTGCGGTAAAAGCACAGGCTGGGAGCAGCTTCTGCTCAAGACTTCGCTTAATTGTGCAATCTGGTTTATTCCTTTAGCCAGTCTCACTTTCCCAGTTAGTGACTGCAAACTGCTGCTCTGGGGAGTTGCTCTGTTATGTGTTCAACCAGCTGTTCAGCTCCTAGCTTTCCTCTTTCACTCAAGAAGCAGACAACAATGTCACTCAATTGCTGAAATACCTGGATGTGCGTGAGCAGCTCTGCATCCATGCAGGTTATAGCAGAGAAGCTCATGTCTGCTGCCCTCGGTAAGCCATCCTTGCACTGACCTGGCCATTTGGCTTGTCTTTTGGAGAGTGGACACAGTCAAACATCCTGCAAGTCCTGGCTTGTCACTGAGGGTGAGTTTCTCTTTGGCTCTTGCCAGGCGTGCAGCGTATATTCCCTGCAATCTTAAAAATCCCTGTTCCTACGTGGGTGGCAGAAGTGGGAAGGATGATGTGTGTCATTACTTCTCTGCTGTGCTTGCTAATATTAGCTTGATTTATCATTTTGGTAACTGTTCTAACTGGGATTGGGATGAAAGTCAGCACGAATGGTCCCTTCTTACTTGACCCATCAGTGGTGGATTGGTAATTTTAATGCTGTGCCTGGGTTGGATTTTAATTTGCTGTTGTACCTCTAGGTCTGCATGGTTGGTGTTTGTGACCTACAGCAGCTTGTTCGTGAACCTGGAGCTGTGTAAGGATGTGTTGTGGTTTAGCCCCAGCCAGCAACTAAGCACCACGCAGCCACTCGCTCACTCCCCCAGCCCCGGTGGGATGGGGGAGAGAATTGGAGGAGTAAGAGTGAGAAAACTCCTAGGTTGAGATAAGAACAGTTTATTTTATTTTATTTCAATAATTGGTAACAACAACAACAATATAATAATAATAGTAATAATAACATGCAAAGCAAGTGATGCACAATGCAATTGCTCACCACCCACAGACCGATGCCCAACCAGTTCCTGAGCAGCAATCGCTGCCCTCTGGCCAACTCCCCCCAGTTTCTATACTGAGCATAATGTCATATGGTGTGGAATAGCCCTTTGGCCAGTTTGGATCAACTATCCTGGCTGTGCCCCCTCCCAGTTTCTTGTGCACCTGGCAGAGCATGGGAAGCTGAAAAGTCCTTGACTAGCATAAGCAGTACTTAGCAACAACTAAAACATCAGTGTGTTACCAACATTCTTCTCCTACTAAATCCAAAACGCAGCACTATGCCTGCTACTAGGAAGAAAATTAACTCTATCCCAGCCAAAACCAGGACAGGTTGGGATCAGCAGTTCACTGAGTGCAGCACATCCCGAATGTGAGGATGCTACAAACAAGCTGTGCTCTTGTTTAGAGTTGACACAGATGGGGAGGGAGCCTGTGTCTGTAATGAGAAACAAAGCAAATGGCCAATAATTCACCCTGAAGGCAGTGGGGAGCCTGTCAGCAGGCTGCTGGGCTGCATGGGGGGCCCCCGAGCCCTGGCCATTCGTGGCACTTGTCCAATAAAGAGCAAGCTGACTCTTGAGTGAGGACATCTGGTCAGATCCTCATTTCTGACCCTTGTTGCCACCCAATAAGGTCTCTGCTGGGATTTCCCAGAGCTGTTGCTGGCATTCGATGGCTGGGTCACACTGGGGAGTGGTGGCAGAGGAGGCAGAACTCCTCTGGGGGGGGAAAGAGGCAGGTGGCACAGCTTTGCCTCCTGCCATGGCTGCCAGGTGATGCTGTCTTGTGCTGCAGGTACTGTTTGCATTGAGTACCCTGGGCAACCCTGAGCTGGGCTCAGTGGCAGCGTGGGGCTCCACCAGCACATCTGGAGATGCTGAAATCTCACACCTTAAGACACGTAGGCTTTTCTGCTCCGCACAGTTGCATCATCGTGGGCTTCCCGGTGTGGTTAGATGGTGCGGTTTCCTCATGGGGATGCCAATATGCAGAACTGTGGGTGCTGGAGAGCCTCCGTGGCGAAGGAGGGCAAAGGCCTGTGGGTCCTCGCACACCCCGCCTCTTGCGCCTTGAACCCTCTCTAAGTGCTGAAAATGGATGCTTGTTGCTTACATTTTTAAGCCAAGCAGGTTTCACCTGTAAGTAGTGTTTAATACAGTTTTTAATAATGTAATAGGGATTTCTATATGATTGGGAGCACCAAGAGGGAGCGTTTCCAGCTCACATAATTGGTTCAGTGTATTTCGGTATTACTTTTAGGCATGTAAAATTCCCAAGTGCTTTTTTAACTGGCATGGAAAAAGGCTGTTGGAGGAAAATCAATTTTGAAGTCTGAAAATCATAACAATTTTTACTAATTAGAAATGAGTCATTAGATGAAAGCTGATCCCTTCAAAAAGTCTGAAGGCATCTCTTTGGTAGGTGGGCCGGGGCAGCGGTGTAGGTGGCAGAGCTGTTTTACACTAAGGACTGAATGGCTGGAAGGAAATCCTTCTGGCGTGTGGTTTGTGTCTAATGAAGCAAGTCAGCTTCAGCTCCCCATCCATGGAATGGAGAATTGGATTTGAGCTTGAGGTGGGGTACGAATGGCCTGAGCCACCCTCGCGGGGTATGGTGAATCTCTCCGTGGTTGTTCCTGCAGATAAATTAACATGTTTTTTCAGGCTGGATGCGATGGTTTCATTTGTTATTCAGAGGTCAGTGAATTGCTAAGTCACAGCTTGGGAGGACTGAAGGCATCAGTGTACCTGTAGAGCTGTGTGTGGCTTCCCATCCCCATGGAATGTCTGACATCCCTTGGGACGAGGTAAAGGGGGTATCTGAGTGTGCTATAGTAGTTTAGGACCCTGCAGAGCATTTCATCCAGTGCTGACCCCTCAGCTTGGCCCCAAAAGAATGAGAAACTCCACAGAAATTACATTTTCTTGTGCCTGGTTTTCTTAAACCACCTACTGAGGGTGGTACTTTATTCTTGAGCATCATGTTGCTGTCCTTTGCCATAGCTCAGGGATGCTGCGATTCACCAGTTGTGGGCTGTTGGTGGTTTACTCCGAGGCAGTGCAGCAGGAGCGGGTTGCCCTCTCCTGGCACCCTCCTTCCACAAAGCCCTGACTCCCGGTGGTGCTCGGCAGGATTTGCCGTGAGGCTCCCCAGCTCTTGCGTAGGAGATGTCCCTGCAGAGAGCCCGGCATCAGAGGTGATGAAGATACTTGCTTGCCTATACTTCACTTTGCAACTGGCCTTTCAAGGATGACTTAGAAGAGGGGGGTTTAGCAGCCAGACCCTGCTTGAATGCTCTCCAGTGGGGCAGGAGAGTCAGCTCTTCTGGTGGAGCTGGTGGGGAAGAGCTGCTACTCCTCTCCCCAGCATTTCAGCTCTTTCCCTGGGCCCAGGCATGCTTCAGGCTGCTCACAGCACACGGAACCCTGTGGGGACCCCAAAGCATCCGCCACACCAAGACACTGGGCTGGAAACAGCTCATCTGACTGGGCTGTGCTGGCATCTTGTGGTGCTTTGTGCTCTTGCAGCTCCTCGTCTCCTCCTGGCGTTGAAATCGCCTTTGGTGCTGGCAGATGCTCCTTTGGGGCATTTCCCTGGATCCAGGCTGTGAAACTTATAATTCTTGATGAGTTCAGGAGTCTTTAGTTAAAATTGTCATGCTAGGAAGTTGTCGTGGTTTAACCCCAGCCAGCAACTAAGCACCACACAGCCCCTCAGTCCCCCTCATCCCCTGCTGGGATGGGGGAAAGAATCACAAGGGCAAAAGTAAAAGAACAGTTTAATAATTGAAATAAAATAACAATAATAATGATAATAATAATTTGTAGTGAAAAGGAAAACAGCAACAACAAAAAAAAGGAACAAAACCCAGGAAAAACAAGTGATGCAACTGCTCAGCCCCTGCCAACTGATGCCCATCCAGTCCCCGAGCAGCAATCGCTGCCCCCCAGCCAACTCTCCCCAGTTTATATACTGAGCATGATGTCACATGGTATGGAATAGCCCTTTGGTCAGTTTGGGCCACCTGTCCTGGCTGTGCTCCTCCCAGCTTCTTGTGCACCTGGCAGAGCATGGGAAGCTGAAAAAGTCCTTGACTAGTGTCAGTGCTACTTAGCAACAACTAAAACATCAGTGTGTTATCAACATTATTCTCATACTAAATCCAAAACACAGCACTATGCCAGCTACCAGGAAGAAAATCAACTCTATCCCAGCCAAAACCAGGACAGAAGTGAAGATAAGCTTCAAGAGAATTTAGTGCCACTTCTATTCTGCTCAGATTTTTGTCTTATTTCAAGAAATCTCTCCTTCATAGTAACTCATAGCCTCCTCCATCAGTGAGAGGTGGGAGGCATGGAGTGCTGCTCCTGCTGAGAGGCAGCAGAGGGGTGTCTGCTTGGGGTCTCAGCCTTGCTGGGCTGAGCGCATTGTGTCCTGCACCCCTCGGGAAGGGTCCAGGGTCCCCCCTGGTCGGGAAGGGAGTGGGGGGGTGGCAGGAATTGGGGCTTTAGCTGAGGTGGTTGTGGAGTGACCCTGCAGGTGGGACAGCTCAGAAGTGCCAGGGGCTCCACAGCATGAGGAGCACCTGCGTATGGTGCAGGAAGGTGGAGGCAGAGCAGGGAGCTGGCTCTCTGTGTCCGTGTGGCAGTAGAGCCTGAGGATGGAGCAGGGGACGGGGTGGCCATGGGGCTGGGTAAGTTGCCTGGGAGCTTTGTGGGTCACTGAGCCCTTTGCAGGTGGATCAGTCCTGCGGGGAGGAAAGAGGCATGGAGCTACATGGGAGCTGAGGTTGGGTGGTGCCTCTGGAGGTCATCCAGTCCCAGGAAATGTTTTAATCTGTGATTAAAAATCCCAGCAGGTTCATTTGCGTAGCTCTGATTGCAAATAGTTTCTCTTTATGACTGCAGTCCGTAACTCTCCTTCTCCTGCATTTTTGCCAAGTGCAGTTGGCACTGCGGTGCCGTACGTCAACCCGCAGTGTAAGGCTCTCTGCTCTGCAGGGGTTTGTGGCGTTGACGCAAGCCAAAATGTTCCACCCATGTCTACATCTCTGGAGGATGGAAGGAGGTGGCAGCTGGCTCTGAGGCTGTGTCCTCCCTGGTCTCTGTGTTGCCTGACCACAAACAGACAGCAGCAGGGCAAAAACCCAGCACAGCTTGATGCTGTGGAAGGGAGATGGGACCTGTGAGTTGGTGTGCAGAGTGGACCCATGTCCCCAGGGATGTGCAGGGACCCCACGTGTACTCTGTGTTTGAATAAACACATGGCAGGAGACTGCTCCCATGGATGCTGGTACCTGCATCCCAGTGAATGAGTCAGGGAGGGCAGATGGTAATTGCAGGGTTGATGCTGACCCTGTCTCCTTACTTCAGTTGTTTGATTTTTGCAACACGGGTATTTCTTGCAGGTAGCCTCGTGGTAGGTAGTAGCTTGTGTTATATTTAAAATGTAAACTCCTGAAGTGAGCATGATGGTGGGACATCAGCTTTGCTGGTGAATTCGCATGCCACTGGGGAGGGAATGGCTGCAGCACTGAGCTGACCCAGGAATATCTGCTGTTGGGGAGAGTGATGGCTCTCCTCTTGCTTAGGGAAGGAAGCTCCATGTGTCCTTACATGGCCTGATTTCATTAGTCTGGATGGTTTGTGGGTTGTGGGAGGAGATCAGTTGCACCTGTCTGATAAAGTTCACTGAAGGGAACAGTGAGATAATTCATTGCCTTTATTCTGGGGACCTCTAAAGGTGTCTGGCTTATGAGCAGTACTAAAGTGAGCAGCTTCCTTAGCTTTTCTTTTCAATTTTTTTGCAGATGCTTCCCAACTTGCTGCTTTTGGTTTGTAACATCATCTTTAAAAGGCCTGAAAAAGTCTTTGGGGGCACCAGGGCAAGTGTCAGGCTTACAGGAACCAACCCCTGCCTGGGCTGCTCAGGAGGGAGGCAGGTAACCTGCCCAAAGTGGCTTGTGATGAGACCCTGTCACAGGAAAGGGTTTCTTTGTCATGCTGATGGTTCCTCTGCTAAACACTGCTGTCACTGCTAGCTTCTTGTAAGGACTTGTTTCCTCTGTAACATCCTAATTAAATGTTAGTATTTCAGGATGGGTGCTGGAGAAAATCCCAAGGTCTTCAGCAAGAGCATGTTTTGCTGTGGTCACGGCAGGTCTAATTAACAGTCCGATCTGTTAAAGTGGTCAGAACGAATGAGCTGTGCAGACATTGCTGCAAGAAACCCCTCAGTAAGGACCAGCGTTTCTCCAGTTAAGAGGAGGTGAAGCCGTGTGCGCTGTGCAGCACCATGCTGTGAACAAAGGCGTTGCAGCCTGCGCAGGCTGCCGAGGCTACGCTGCCCTTACCTTCCACCTTGGGGCACTTCAGAGACTGCCATAGAGGTGAGACATGAGTTATTTCCCCATCACTGAAATACAGCTGTTGCAAATATTATAAGACCGTTCAACTGCGGTTTAGGATGGAGTGAAAAAGAAATATGAAATTAAACTACAAGGGCTTTTAAGGAAGGAGGTTGATGGGGTTTATAGAGGACAGGAGCACTAATAGCACTTACAAAAAGCACTTTGCAGTCGTGGTCATAAAGGTTTGGTGATGCAGGAGGTATCTTCTTGTAGCAGTGGAAGTAGATGCTCCCAGTGTACCTAGGATTTTCAGGAGCACATTGGGAATGGGTGGGGTGTCTGTTCCTGAAGCTGGTCATCTGGACCCCTCCCTGGCTTTTTTGCCACATCTATGTTGATTTGAGTTTTTCTTGAGGAGTTTTATAATCACACAGAGCAAGGATGTAGACAGACTAGGTTGTGAAGGGGTGGAGGGAGGTGAGCAGTGTGGTAAGGGTCCCTCGGCCATGCCCAGGACCCAGTGGGGATGCTGAGCTGCAGGTTTCTGTGACTTCTGGTTACCTGTGGAGCCCTTGCAGTCCCAAACAGGGGCAGTCTGATCCCTGTTGGAGCAGTGCAGCCTCAGCACTGGACCCACATCTTCTATGCTGCTGGTCTTTGAAGAAAAGGAAGAATATCCTTTGGGTGTTCTTGGGAAGCAAAGCCTATGTGTGACCTTCTATGTATAGGTAAGGTGATGGATCTGGTGATTTATGAATGTTTTCCTTGCTGAAGGGGATATTGTAGTGAAAGGAGGTGGCAACACACAACACCTGATGTCCCCGTGGGTCCCTGTTCCCATCTCTGGGCCAGGGGAGCTCTGCCTGACCCACCCGGGGGTCCCCAGGAGCACCTTTCCGGTGGCTCACCAGGCTCTCCTGTAGGACCCCTGTCCTGGGATGAGTGTGAAGCGATTTAAGCGCTCGACTCAGCCCTAGCCCAAGTTTTCCCCAGGAGGCTGTGCTGGAGGCGAGCCCTGTGTGCTCTGGGACAAGTGCAGAGAGACACAAAACTAGCGTGGGGTGCAGAGGGACTTTTCCAAAGACGAATGCAGCACTGAAGCCTGCCTTTTTCAGTGTAAAATGACTTCTCGTGGTACTGTAATAACATTACATTGGTGGGGATGTTTGGAGATGAATAACCAGTGGGTTTTGACCTCAGTTATTACATTTGGAGCTTCAACTAAAAATTCAGCTTTAAGGAGTCTTGCCAATTTTAAACTAATCTCTTCAGGGAGAAGCTCTCCCTCTGGCAGTAACCCATTCACTAGAAACTTAAATATTCATTTACAGCTAGCGCTGGACAAGTTGTTAAGGGAAAACAAGGAGGAATGAAAGCATGCCAGGATGATAAAAATCCAATTTATGATTCTCCCCTGAATGTACTGATAGGAGCTTAAATTGCTGACAGAGCCTTATTGAGGGAAGTGGCAGGTGTTATATTTAGCAGCACAGGAGCACAGCGGTGACTTGGCATGCAGGGCATCAGTAATCACACGGCTTCTGACATGAGCGAGGATGGAAAGGCTGCACAAAGAGCCCTTTGATGCAAGCAGCAGCAGCGAGGCAGAGAAGAGAAGGACCTGATGGTGTAAGATGCTGATGCTGACTTTGGAGAGGATGGAGAAGAGAGATCAGCTGTTAGACTTCCTAAATAGGCTCCTTGGTGCTGCAGGAGAAGGTTTCCAAGACATGGGGGTAGGTTTATTGTCCTCCTTTGCGAAGAGAGCTGGAGGCTGGTTATTGTCTTAGACACTACTAGTTGTGCTGCTGAGATTCAGAGCTGTTAACCTGCAGCCAGGCTGTCTGCCAGTCAGTAACCACAGCCATCGGGCAGTAGTTTCTTCTTCCCAGAAATGGTGCAGGTTGTACTTTATTTCTGGCAGGATTTTCCCCCTGGAGAAGTACAGCTTATTCCCATGGAGGCTGAGATGGAGCAGGCAATCCTGCCGGTCCCAGGGGCATGTTTGACACGGGGCATGCAGTTATCTGGATGCTACATGGGGAGGATTGGAAGAGGTCTCCTGCCTAAATCCTAATTCATGCAGACCACTGGGAATGGTAGACTCTATGGAGAGGAACTGCATATTTTATATCTGTTTATCTATGTGTGACTGGCTCTGAAGCTGGATGGTATTCCTTGTAACTCTTGTGACTCCACAGAACCAGAGGGTTTCATTTTCAGTGGTGCTGTATCTGCCTGAGCTGGTTCCCAGCTAAGCCACTTCTCTTTCTCCCTTTTGTAGCTCTTTAATTTAAAAGTCAGCTCAGCAAGTGCCTTCTTCCTTCCCTGCCTGTGCTGCGTGAACTTGGGGAGCTCGACCCAGAGAAGGCTCTTCATGCTCCTTTTCACTGCTTGGCATTTTGTTAGTAAGCAGCGACACAAAAGATGCTGGAGGATTAAGGTCTTGCTTTCAAAAAGGAAGGGAAAAAAAAAAGTCAAGTTGCCCCCCTGCCTTCTGCCTCTGTTCTCCAGCACCCAGCTGCAGGACGGATGCACTCCCAGATGAACCAACTTCTTCCATGAGAGTGAGGTGGCCCAGCGCATCCGGATGGTCCAGCAGGACATGGTTGAGCCCAGTGGTCTCTTGGGGCTGTCTGCAGGCGTTTCTTCACTGATACCTTGGGGCATTTGTGGGAAGACGGGGAAGGGCTCCAGGGTCCCAGTCCACATGGAGGACTTACAGGCAAGACTATGTGCCGTTACACCGGTGGTTGTGAGAAGCATTGTTTAAGCCAGGAGGCTCTTAGCTTCCATTGAGGCGGTTGTCATTCCTCATTTTTGTGACAGCGCTGGATTGAGCAGCCTCTGCCCCATCTGGAAGCCCTCGTGCCTGTTGTCCTGGTACAGCCAGCCGTGACAGTGCGGTGCGACAATGGGAGCTGCCTGTGGCACTTGTACCTGCTCTCTCGGGCAGCATCATCCCGTTTTCCATTCAGGCCCCTTGCAGCAAAGTCCTTGCTGGAAATGGGCTGGATGAAAGTGGCATTGGGGCATTTAATTTCCATAGTTCAGTGACTCCCAGTCCTATCTGCTCTGCGTGCTCCTTATTGTACCTGTACTAGTGCAGTAATGCTTGCATTGTGGTGGTGATGCTGGTCAGAAGCAGGCTCAGCTCCCCTCTAAAACTTTCATCTTATCTTTGAGTGAGGCTTCAGGTACCCACTGATCTGGGCCAGGATCTTGGCTCATACTTTGTAGTCACTAGAGAGAAATAGGCATTGCCAGAGGTGATGGATGGAAGGAGACTCCTTCCATCCTTGGGACCTGTCCTTGGCTTTTCTGGCTGTAAAGGGACCGTGTGTGGCTGGTTCATGCTTAAACATCTCACTTTCCAATGCCTGAAGCAGGTCTGGTAGATCCCATCCTTTGTCCATTTTCAGTGGGTCTGGCTGGGCTCTGTGTAGATGGTACGGAGCCACCGGTAAGGAGGAATATCACCTTGGACAGACCAGTCCAAACCACTGGCTGCTAATCGGTCGCTATTTCTAGTTAGTGCCAGTTAGCAGTTAAATATCGACAGCTAAAACTGAGTTTAGCCAATAGTTTGTATTTTGTTGGAGTCACAGGTAAAGTCAGTTCTGTTTTCTAGGGCTGAGTGATAAAATTCCTCTTGCGGTAGAGCAGCTGTTTCTGATGGACACGGGGGTGAGAAGGTGGAGAACTGAAGTCTCCACTTGAGTAGATGGCACAGTCTGACCTGGCAGCAGAGCCAGAAAGGACCTACCGATGGTTTTTGAGAGGCAGTTGAGAAACCTGCAGAAATAACTATGCAAGGTATTGATTAAAAGAAATGAATCAAAGTGCAAGAGGAAAAAATGGGCATGTACCTCATGTTTTACCTCATGTTGAAAAAGTCCCTTTCATTTTGAAAAAGGTCGTCTTTTTTTCTACTGCTACAAATTCAGGTCCCCTCAAAGGTCTTGGATGGGAAATGTAATGGAATAATAGCATCAGCCATGAGGTTATCGATCAGAAGTGCTCACAGGAGACGAGAGATGGCAATTTGCGTGGCTGAGAGAGTTTTCCAGCCAGTCTTGGCCACCGACCAAAGTTGGTGCTGATGTTCATCGTGTTATTTTTATCCAGTGTATTTATTTATATGCTTCAGCTTCCCCTGTGTGTGATTTGTGTCAGTATAAAGATGCTTATCTCAGTATGCCTTATTCCCTCTACACCTTTCTAAATCTCTGAATGGAAGGGGAACAATCGAGACCAAATCTTTCTGCACAGGGTGAATGGCAGTGTTTATATGAAGGATAAAATAACGGGCAGGTTCACTTTTGTAGGACCAGAGAGGGGTCTGCTCATGGGTTAACGAGCAGTTAAAGCTTGTTAAAAAAGGGGGCACACCACAACAGACAGCTTGTCTTAAACTGGGGGGATTTGGCTGGGGGGCAACGATCACTGTTTGGGGACTGGCTGGGCATCGGTCAGCAGGTGGTGAGCAATTGCATTGTGCATCACTTGTTTTGTATATTCTTTTATCATTATTATTATTATTATTTCTCTTCCTCTGCTGTCCTATTAAACTGC
This sequence comes from Pelecanus crispus, assembly GCF_030463565.1. Classification (NCBI taxonomy): domain Eukaryota; kingdom Metazoa; phylum Chordata; class Aves; order Pelecaniformes; family Pelecanidae; genus Pelecanus; species Pelecanus crispus. The sequence continues at coordinate 23,188,291 of NC_134653.1, read as the reverse complement.
CTTTATCTCAACCCACAGGTTTTACTTTTTATTTTTCCAATTCTCTCCCCCATCCCACTTTTGGCTGAGAAGGTCACAGCCAGTGCTGTGCAAATAGCTGCATGTGGACTGTCTTACCTAGTGTGGACTGGAGGGTACCACGTTGTCCACCCTGGGCTGCTGGTTGCATGCCTTTTAGTATGTGGGGATGAGAAATTACCCTCTTTAGAGTATGTCAGACAGAGTTTATTTAAATCAGTTCATTTAATACGTTTTTTCCCCACTTCCTAATGGCACGTAAGCCATTGCAAATGTTCCAGCGCTGTTTTTAACATGCATACATAATGCATTTTCTTTTTCTTTTTGTGAACAATGCTGGAAAAAAGGAGCTGTGGCAGTGGACCATAGCTCTGAGCTCCTGACTAAGCCTCATAACACCACTTCAGGCTTTCTAGATCCTAAAATGCCCGGATGGTTGGATATGTTGTGTTAGCTGCTGGTGTGGGCAACGGGGGGGCTGAACCAGTCTGAAAAATGGGAAAACTGAGAAACTCTGGGTGTTACTAAAGCTCGATAATATCTGATTCCTGCTAACAAGTCATGCTGAGTGCAGAGATGGGCGGTGAGACAAGAGAGTGGTCCAAGAGCAAAGACACTGCTGTGCCTGCGTGGGCAACGTGGAACGTGTGGCAGTGGGGTTTTGACATGGTGGGACCTCGACATGGTGCAGGACTACCCTGTTGTGCTTGTGCTGCTCCTGACTGCTGCGGCAGGTCTCCAGAAAGTATCTCCGTGTTGTAATTTTGAAGTGCAACAGACTGTATGGCAGCTGTGAGACAACTTTTTTGTCCTTGGTTGTAGTGTTGCTTGATGAAGCAGCTTAGCCTGGGGCAGGAGGGTGTGTAAAACCGAGGCAGTGGGGACCCACTTTCCAGAGCTTCAGTGGTTTTGACTCTGCCTTTGCTTTTCCAGGCTCGCACCTTCCCTTTGGCATTGTTTCCCCTGCCATACTTTGCACACCTATAGCGATGCAATGCATACAAACGTACGTAGCTATTGATGTATATGGGGTCATTAAATAATGAGGTCAGGTTGCCGAAGGTTGAAAGGGTCGACTGGGCATTGCCCCAGTTCTGTGCAACTTGCATGGTCCGTGGAGATGCTGCACTCCCAGCTGAGCATGTGCCTGTCCTGCTCCTCAGAGGTTTCCAGTGTAGGGAGCTTGAGGGTTGTTGCTTTGCAGAGGGCAGAAACAAATGCAATGGGGGATTGATCGTGGTGATGCGGAGCCAGGTGCAGCGGGACCAGAGGCTTTGGTGAGCTCAGTGCCATTTTTGATGTGAGTATATTAATTTGGTTTTCCGCTCTCACACAAGCAGCAGAGTAGGGAATTGGTTCAATGGAAATCTTCTGAAAAAAACAGAATTTTAACCTGAAGCAGCCCCAAAATAGAAGGGTTGGAGGGCTAGTATGCTGTGTGTATTGTTTCAGACCCTGCCGTGGGGCCCCGGGGTCCCGCCTTTACTGTGGGGCCAAGTGACCCCGAGGTGCTGAGGGGGTGGCAGGGATGGCCCGGGGGTTTGGAGCTGTGTGGCGGAGCCACCAACCCAACCCTGCAGGCACCAAGACATGTTGGCTCCTGAGGGATTCCCACAGGAATCCAGTGTTTGCTCCAGCTGGTGAAACCCACCCGAGGCAGCAGCAGTTTACAGGGTGGGCTCAGGCAGCTGTGATTTGCCTTTCAGATTGTTTTCGGCCCCATGGCTGCTCTGGCTTCAAAGAGCCGGTTGAAACAACTGTGGAGCTGCCGGCTGCAGAAATCCTCCTGCTCAGCCTTGTCCCTTAGTTTTAATTTTTTTTCCAAGCATTGTTTGATACTTAATTTTAGTATTCCTGAGGCATGAAAATGCACTGCTTTGATAAATAATTGCAAATGAGGTATGAGACATTGCTATGCCATTAAAAAAACTATGGGATGTGTAGGTCTGTATTGATGAGGGGTCAGATTTCTGGGGGGGGAAAAAAAAAGTTGATTACAAGGGTTTTATTTTGTATTTATTTGGCTAATAGCAAGGTGTGTTTTCCTGATGCTGAGATTTAAAAGCAAAGAACAATAAATGTTTGATCAAACGTTCAGAGTTATATTAAACCTGGATTTTCTTTGTTGTACTATCATGCGTAGGACAGTTTGTTTAAAAGCAAAACTATTGTTTGAATACAAATTATGATTTTTTTTTTGTTGTTTTGTTTGTTTCTTGGTGAGTGGGTGGCAGTTCGATGCTGTAGTGAAAGGTGGGGATGACTGCTGTGTTCCTGGAGTGGCTTGCTTTTTGATATCAAATTTAAAATTATCGTGGGGAAAAAAAAATGTTCTGACATATTCCTAAAAGCTAGTAACTAATCTTGTGTGCTGTTGATGCGTACTGATGTATGTGGGGCAGTGTAGCGGTGTGTGATCCAAAATCATGTAGATTTTGGAACATACCGTATCAAGCCAAAATACTTCAATGAGACAAATTTTTGTTAGGTTTTCACATTATGAAGGACAATGGCAATGTAATAGCTTAAATTTGGTGTCCTTTTTTTGTGATTTCTATGGGGTTTTTTTTGGTAGCTGTTCCTTGCACTTTGAATTCCCTCTGTTAAGCTCTGTGTGTGAGTTGTTCCTGTGTCCCTTGATGGGACCAATGCAAAGAGCAGAATTCAGCTAAACAAACAGAAATACAGACAAGTCATGTATAAAATGCTTTTTGTTTTTTGTTTTTTGTTTTTTTTTTTTAACAGTTTATGGTACCTAGTGAGGGAGGCTGTGACCTGCAGTGACTGATGTTCTGAAGAGCAGCATTGGTTGAGCTGTCCGTGAGCAGAACCAACAGTGCAGTAATGAAAGATCCATGTGTTAGCTCTTTCAACTATCTGTTTACACTAGAAAAAGGTTATTTTGATCATTCCGTTTATTTCCATCTTGAGGGTGAATTGCATATTCTTCATTAATCTAGGATTTTTGTAGCATGCAAACCCACTGTGGGATTCAGTGTAAACAAGGTGGAGCCCGTGGGTGTTTTCTTTCACTCCAGTAGCGCTTTTTGAGCGGAATAAAATAAATGAAGGCAGGAGCAAAATATAAAGAAAAATCCAGTCATTGGGCAAAGCTAATGAAAAGCCTTCAGGGACCTGTTTCTCTGGAGACAACCTTTCTGTGTGACCTTGGACAAGTTACGTGGTTTTGCTTCTGGGCATCCCTGGTTTGCGATTTGCAGCCTGGGGGTGCTGAGATGGGTCTTAGACTGCTCCGGACCTGCACATGTAGTTTTCCTGGTGATATTCAGAGGTTGAAATTCTTCTCAATCAGGAAAGAAAATACCCCCAGTAATAATTGGCTGTAATTCTGCCGTCTTTTGCTGCACAGTAGGCATGCACGGCGGGGTTGGGAGGTCAAACAGAGTGGTGAGTATGTCTTTCCCTGAATGGCATTTTGTCTGTGTGGGAGAGCTTCAGCTCTGGATTCTCCAACTCTGCTCGTGAAACGATTCACTGTAAAAAAAAACATGGTACGAGATGGGGCTGCAGGGATTCACTCCACTGAGATATCTGCTGAGCTGTGCGCTGCCAGGCTGGTGCTGACTTACTGCCAACGACTGAATGCAGTGATGGAAAACTAAATACAGCAGAAGGGAATGCAGAGAGAGGATTCAAGACATCGATTATTGGTGTGCGATGCTTTGGTCGTCCATGCACCCCTGTCACCAGTGAAGGTACCTGTGTGCCCGTTCCTTCCAGCTCATGGCGTGGGGGCCAGCGTGGTGTGGGTAGAAATGCGCTTTGTGTGGCGTAGTGTGGGCCTGCTACTTAAATGCTCCTTTGCTTTTCTAGAACCAAATTACTAGCAAAAATGACCTTTCCTGAAATGGTTGTAATGCTGAGTGTGAGCTGCATCAGTGATGCCCTCATCCTGTGGGGCACCTTACCCTGTGGCATGCTGGCTGGAGGGAACAAGGGCAGCAGAGGAACCGGAGGGGATGGGAGGAGAAACACAAAGTGGCAGGACGCGAAAACATCGCAGCCGTATCCCGTTGCGCCCTGCTCCTGGGATTTCAAGGCTGGAGGTTCAGGATCCGGCAGGTGGAGCCAGGTCCTCTGTGGATGAGCCGTAGGAAAGGGAGCAGGCAGCAGGAAGGCTCCTGCCGAGGCTACCCGGGATGGGTGATCCATCCCTGCGGCAGGGAGAGGGGAGCGAGGGGCATGCCCCAGCTGGGCGGGCTGCGGCAGGCGCCGGGTGCTGCTGCAGTATTCCCTGTGTTGGTCCAGTCAGTGCAGGGCTGATAGAAAACTGCTGTGAGTGTGTCCTGTGTCGGTGCAGAGATGGGCCAGGTAACCGCAAAAACAGGTTGTAGAAGTGAGGAACTGGTTGTGTTTAAATGTGTTTAAGAATAAGCTTATAGCAAAATTAATTTCTTGCGGAGAGAAGAGGAATGAGAAAGTCTAAAACTCAGAGAAGCAAAGATGCGATTATGTTTTACATGTTTTTTCCTTTACGTTTTACCCCTCAAATAATTCTTCCTTTGATGCACAGAACAAGAGAAAGAGGGTACAGTGTTACCTAGTTGGCAGGGGAGGGAGAATGCTAAATGTGTTTTCCTTTTGAAAGTCTTCAGAGTTTTCTTGCTGTGTAGGCACAGTGTGAATGGCTTTTCCTGGAAGGGAGGAGAAGAACAGAAGAGGTTTGGAAATTAGTGAGTGCTCTGATATCAATAAGATGTAATTTAGTAAAGCTGGGTGTGAAGTACTGCAAAAAAAATGAGTACTGTTTTTGACTGTTTTAAGGTAGGTATTATATTCAAGACACATTTTACTTCACACTTGTGTAGGTGAATATGTGCTTTTTTTTTTTGGGCATCATACTTTAAAAAGACAGAAGGCATTTGGAGAGGTGTGAGGAGCACGCAGCAATCTAGGCAGTGTGAAAGAATCAAATTTTATTTAAAAAAAAACAAAGGAAGCAGATTATGAAGATGTGACAGTTGTTTTCCAATATGCTGAAGGTTTTTCATAGCAGAAAAGTGGCCGTTTCTTCCTTGTGTCTGCAGGGGGCAGCGGCAACCCCTTCAAGTTTGGAGCAAGAAAATAACTTGGGTGTTGAGAATAACTTTCTGCTTACAAAATACCTGAGTCCTAGAGCACGAACATTTGGAAGCAGCATTTTCAAGAAAGGTTTTGACAAGTCGGTGTCAGAGGTGGTATGGGCACTCTGGATGTTGCCTCAGTGTTTCTCAATATCTTTTCCAGTCCTGTGTTGCTGCTGTAGATACTATAGACAACTTTCGCTGTTACCTGTGTGAAATGCTTTTCCTGATAGGATTCTCCATTTCCCTGTAGTTGTATTAAACTTTACTACTTGTTCTGTTTCTTTAGGTCCTGGCTGTATTCATATGGCTGGGTTTGGTTTTGTTTTGTTTTTCTTTGTTTTGGATTAGTTGGGCATTTCTGGAAGGGGTATTTCAATGCAGTATTATACAGTATATTATTACAGTTATTATACTTAGTATATTATATGGTATTTTAATGCAGGCAGAAGGTGTTTTTGTCACACTGCCTCTGATATGGTTTTAAGCGAGGACTTGAAATTTGGAGAGGAGCCTGTCTTTGTGTAGCTGTTGTTGCTCTTGAAATGCGAATCTGCCCCTACATGCTCAAGAGGAGGCCTCTGAAAAGGGGCTGGTTTTGTGCTTTTCCATTAGAAACTTTTAAAACTGGAACAGCTGAAATTTCTAAAGTTTCTGTTTTCTCTGACCCTGTTTTGCACCTCCCATGTGCTGGGGCAGTGCGGGCAGTGCAGGCAGCAAGCAACTGTCTGCACGTGGTGGATGCAGAGAGAGGAGGAGGAGGCATCTCCTGGCCCTGAGCGCTGTGGGATGAGATCTGTGGAGAGGACAGGGAAAGGAAAGGGAAGAAATGAGGATATGGAGCCTGCAGAGAGCATCGCAGGGGAAAGATCGCCTTCAGTTGGAGCTTACGGCTGTGATCTTCCACCACATGTCCCGACTTCGCAGAGCTGAGCCCCTCCTTAGCTCTGAATAAGGAAGAGGTGCTGTGGAAAACGCGGTATGTGATTTTATACATATAGACTATAACAAAGCAGGAGCTGGGCTGAATTTGGCACGTGGGATCTGCTGAAATTTTGGTGCTGAGTGCTGGGTTTTGCAGCCTTGTAGGGTTGTGCTCCTTTTGGGGTATGTAACAGGTATGAAGGTGTTTGAGAAAGACCTTGAAGTTGATTAGACACTTAAACTAATGTATAAGTTCATAAAGCAATGAAACTCCTCATGTGTAAGTGGTCTTCAGAGCTTGCAGAGATGCCGTGGGTCCTTGCATGGGGCAGCCCTTCCTCCCAACTGCATGCAGTGCTGCTTTCTGCAGCTAAACTAGGGAGAAGTTATTTCGACTGCTACAAATAAAGCGTTTCTGATAATTTTTTAATGCATGAGCTGGAGTTTGAGTTGTTTTAGTACCACTAATCCTATTGGAGCTCTGGATTTCTAAAATTCATCTCATGTTTTTATTGGTTGGTTTTTGAGATGGATGTGGCACAGTTATAAAGATGCTAGAAAGGTAAGGACTATGAATACTTAAAAGATTAGTTGAATAATAGTGATGAGAAAAGGAAATATCATGCTAAAGTGTATAGCCCTTGGACTTCTGGTGGATATGTGTGTTAGTGGTCACACTTGGGAACAAAAAATACTTCAAGTTTCTCCACTTTGTTTTAGAATTTCATTAAACTTGGACAAAGAAGTCAGACTAAAACCAAACTACAATCGTCATCCTAACCTTCCTGCCTAATTTTCTTCCACACCCAGTATATGGAAGGTAGAAGTTGCAAGGGAGAGGTTTTTTTTAAAATCTGATATAGTTTTCTGGAAATGGAATGGTTTGATACTGCCAATAGAATCTGAGGGTAGAGCCAGTGATATGGGAGGCATTGTATGTCCGTGGGGATGCTGCGTGTGCCACAGGGAGATGAATTTTCTCCTTCTGTCCCCCCTCATTCATCATTTTGTCTTGGTCTTTTCCTGGGTCCTGCCCTCTGGCTCTCCTTGGCCAGCCCTGGGCGACCCACACCTCCCTTTCCTGCTACTCGCCCACTGATTTTCTGTTGCTCAGCACGAAGTAACGTCACAATTTGAGTATTTCTCATAGAAAGCAAGCAAGAAGAAATTTCAGCTTGATGTAGAGTGACACAGCAGGGAGCATCTCCCAGGTACCTTTTGCTGATGTTGGGACCAAGGTAACTCTTGTTTTTGAGCAGAGTAAATTAAATTCAGGGATAAATCTGCAGTCTGATTTAAACAGCTTCAAGCATTTGGATGAGTAACTGCAGGTGTGATTTAAATATTGGCAGGAGAAGGTTCATGCCAGCTGGCAGAAGAGTTGCAGAGCTAGTTATAATGGTTTGTGATCAGTCTAATGACTGATCGAGGGGATCTTAGCTTTGCTTTCTGTGATCCTTCCTTGCAGTTACTGCAGTAGGAGTATAGCTAAACTGTGTTTAAGCCACCACTGGAGTAAGGAAGTTGCTTAGAAGAGCAAAGCAAAGAGTATCTTGGTGGAAAAAGCCTTTCCCTAGCGATTTAGACAGTCATCTAATGCATTTTCCTATAGTAAACTGGAGATCACTGAGTTACATGCCATGGGTTTGTATGGCGAGTGAGGAAACCTCACCAGGCACGATGCAGGGAGTTGAACTTGATGATCCTTATGGGTCCCTTCCAGCTTGAGATGTTCTGTATTTGACCAGGACCCTGTATCAACGTGTTCATACGCAGCAGGTTATTAGCTCAGCTCTGCTTGTCCTGCCTGGTTGAGCTTCACGACCTTCACTCCCTGCCAGAGCAAACTTCTGTGAGGCTCAGGTGGTCATCTCCATGCCCGACTCCTTGCTGTCCTACCTTCCAAACGCAAGTGGAAGGTTCTTTTGACTCACCATTAAACCTTCTCTTGCTCTCTGTCCTTAGCAGGCTGCGGGCTGTGCTTGAAGCCTGGAGTGCAAAGGTTACCCCAAGAAGAGAAAGTCATTGATTGCGTTGGTCTGGTGTCATTTACAGGGCCCTGGATCGGAAGCTGCGCCTGAACTGATCATAAACGGTCTGATTTTCAGGGAAACGCTGCGATTGTTGTAAAAGATAATAAAAAATGCTTTTATAAGTGCATCAGCAATAAAAGGAGAGCCAAGGAGGATCTCCATCCTTTGCTGGATGTGGGGGGGGAACATTGTCACTGAGGACAAGACAAAGGCTGAGGTACTTAATGCCTTCTTTGCCTCTGTGTTTAATAGCCAGACCAGTCATCCCCAGGGTACTCAGTCCCCTGAGCTGGAAGACAGGGACGGGGACCAGAATGGAGCCCTCATAGTCCAGGAGGAAGCAGTTAACGACCTGCTATGCCACCTGGATGCTCACAAGTCTATAGGGCCAGATGGGATCCACCCAAGAGTATTGAGGGAGCTGGTGGAGGAGCTTGCCAAGCCACTTTCCATCATCTGTCAGCAGTCCTGGTTAACAGGGAAGGTCCCTGATGACTGCAGGCTTGCCAATATGATGCCCATCTACAAGAAGGGCCGGAAGGAGGACCTGGGGAACTACAGGCCTGTCAGCCTGACCTTGGTGCCGGGAAAGATTATGGAGCGGTTCATATTGAGTGCACTCAACAGGCATGTGCAGGCCAACCAGGGGATCGGGCCCAGCCAGCATGGGTTCATGAAAGGCAGGTCCTGCTTGACCAACCTGATCTCCTTCTATGACCTGGTGACCCGCCTGGTGGATGAAGGAAAGGCTGTGGATGGCATTTACCTGGACTTTAGCAAAGCCTTTGACACAGTCTCCCATAATTTTCTCCTTGGGAAGCTGGCAGCTCATGGCTTGGACGGGTGTACTCTTTGCTGGGTAAAAAACTGGTTGGGTAGCCGAGCCCAGAGAGTAGTTGTAAATGGAGTTAAGTCCAGTTGGTGACCGGGCACAAGTGGTGTTCCCCAGGGCTCCGTTTTGGGGCCAGCCTTGTTTAATATCTTTATCGATGATCTGGATGAGGGGATTGAGTGTGCCCTCAGTAAGTCTGCAGATGACACCAACCTGGGTGGGAGTGTCGATCTGCTTGAGAGTAGGATGGCCCTGCAGAGGGACCTGGACAGGCTGGATCGATGGGCCGAGGCCAATTGTATGAGGTTCAACAAGGCCAAGTGCTGGGTCCTGCACTTCGGTCACAACAACCCCATGCAATGCTACAGGCTTGGGGAAGAGTGGCTGGAAAGCTGCCTGGCCGAAAAGGACCTGGGGGTGTTGGTAGACAGCCGGCTGAACATGAGCCAGCAGTGTGCCCAGGTGGCCAAGAAGGCCAACAGCATCCTGGCTCTTGTATCAGGAATAGTGTGGCCAGCAGGAGCAGGGACGTGATTGTCCCCCTGTACTCGGCGCTGGTGAGGCCACACCTGGAATACTGTGTCCAGTTTTGGGCCCCTCACTACAAGAAGGACATTGAGGTGCTGGAGTGTGTTCAGAGAAGGGCAAGGAAGCTGGTGAAGGGTCTGGAGCACAAGTGTTATGAGGAGCGGCTGAGGGAACTGGGATTGTTTAGCCTAGAGAAGAGGAGGCTGAGGGGAGACCTTATCGCTCTCTACAACTACCTGAAAGGAGGTTGTAGTGAGGTGGGTGTTGGTCTCTTCTCCCATGTAGTTAGCGATAGGACGAGAGGAAATGGGCTCAGGCTGTGCCAGGGGAGGTTTAGATTGGATATTAGGAAAAATTTCTTCACGGAAAGGGTAGTCAAGCATTGGAACAGGCTGCCCAGAGAGGTGGTGGAGTCACCATCCCTGGAAGTGTTCAAAAAACGGGTAGAAGTGGCACTTCGGGACATGGTTTAGTGTAGTCTACCCTTAATTGGTTTAGTGTGGACTTGGTTATGTTAGGTTAATGGTTGGACTGGATGATCTTAAAGGTCTTTTCCAACCTAAACGATTCTATGATTCTGTGATTGTGGGAAATCACAGCTCTGCTGATCATAGGCATATACAGGAGCTTTGGGTTTTTGTATGCGGAAGATGAGTATATGAGAGAGATACATATTTATGTGTGTGTGTATGTATGTCTCAGTATGTATATATACATATACTGATATATAGACGTGTATATGTTTTGGCTCGGATCTTAGTGTCAAAACACAGATCCTGCCTCCATCTGGTTCTTGGATCTGATAACAGAAATGGAAGTGTTCATTTTGAGCTAAATCCCATCAAGGCCTTCCCCTCCAGTTAAAAATTGCTGTTCTTGTGTTGTGGTTTTTTCCCCTTGAAAAACTGCTGGTTCTTACCCAAAGCATGAGTATATATGCAAACAAGTTAATAACATTTTTGCATGCATGTGTATTGCCAGCATTAGTTTTCCCTGCCTCAAATGCGTGGTGTGGTGATAGCTTGATTTTCCAGAATTTGTCCTTTTTCCACCTAGAATGCTTGCAGAGTCTCTGCCTCTTTTTTAAAATATGTATACACAGATAGTGTTTGCAGTTTAAAACATGGAATATAAGTCTTTCCTTCACTGCTATAAAAGCCTTGCAATCCAGCTAAAGTGGGACAAAACTGTCAATTATAAACTATTAATACTTGTAAATACTTGATAGCGGTTGCATCTCCAATTCCCCAAGCTGTGATTGTGTATTTAGCTGCACGTCACACAGTAACACCTTGGCTGCAGCTGCTTATCTTATTGAATTGTTATTTATGCCGCATTTTTCCTCCGGACTTGCTCATTCTCCCAAGACTGCTGAAATATTTAAGGCTGGGAAAATCCAATCATCCTACAACAGAGGGGCGAGAAAATAGACATCAGGAAGGCATGCGGTCATGAAACCTCAGAGATTTTGTTATTGAGCTGTTGGGGGGATGTGAAACGTAGTTGTGTGACTAAAATGTATAATGAAGTTTCTGATAAAAATAAAGAAATTCTGATACATATTTTAAGCAAGTGTCCTAAAAATAACCTCCAGCAGCATTTAAAGGGACAAGCTTTCAAATGTCATCCTCCCTGCCCGCCCCTGCCCCCAAAACAGTATCCCTTTGGTTTTCAGACTGGATATCCAACAGCCTGTTCAGCATTGCTCTGGAGACAGCCCTAGTGAAACCTCCCCTTGGTAGGACCTGGTGTTGTCTTTTTTTCACCCCTTTTTTTGGCAGGATGATGCCTGTTTCTGGCAGAGATGGAGTTAAGGGTTGCTCCGTGGTGCATGCTGGTAAGAGAGTGGTTTGATGGTTGCTGCGAGCTGGGTGCCGTAGTGCTCTGCTAACAGCATGTGGCAAGAATTTATTATGTGAAATGTGGAACTGTAAGTGCAGTGATGCAGCCATCTGGCTGACTGCTGAATAAGGACATTTTCTTTTTTCTTTTTTTTTTTTCCCCCCCATCCTAAAGCTAACAGCCATGTAGCGCATAGCATCTGCAAGAGTGATCCTGCTGTGGGGATGAAGGGTAGGGGCTGCTGGGAGACGGGATCCATCCGTTCCTTCTGCAACGCTGGCTGTCTGAATAAATTTCACAAGGGTTAGTGGCCTTCACGGCGTCCTCCTGCCATCATTGCCGGACGGATCCAGCCCAGCGTACGCTCCCTCAGCATCCGGCATGGTGCCTTTCCCTGCCATGCAGATGCACTGGGGAGCAATGGAGGGGCTGCTCTAGCTAGCGAGGTGCTTTCCTGGGATGGGGAGGGGGGAAGACAGATGGTTGTGTTTGCGTGGCAGCGCAGCATCTTGCCTACAGACGGGGCTCTTGGGCATCGTGTGTTCCATCCTTTCTTGGTTTGGTTTGAGATTTATAAAGTGCATGGCACTTGCTCTTTCTGCTTTATCAGCTGTTTAAAAAACATAGTAAATCACCCATGATTCAGATTTACTAAAGTTTTGCTGCTGAGAAGGTTAAATTTTATGATAGTTTGTTCTTTTTGTGTGCCTTTAATATCACAAAGAAGAATTGGTTTGTTTGTAATGGGTAAATTGGCTCCTGCTGCAGTGTGTTCAGACCTGTTAGATCAGATACATTGTTTTAGTTACTTTGCAGTTGATAAGAAATGAGAGCGTTTCTGTGTTTGTACTGTAATCCACCCTGCCCATGCTTTAGTCTGACTTAACCATGAGAGGCAGAGGTGTTCTCCAGGAGCACCTGAGTGGCGGTGAGCTATAATTTAAGGCTGTACACTATAATTTCCCAACTGCTGTTGCTCCCTGGGTTGTTCCAGGCATTTCCCATTGCCAGTCCCAGGAGAGCTCAGCGCTGGGCATGCAGGAGTGCTGTCCTTTACGGGGCAAACGATGCCCTGCCCAAGTCTGTGCTGGTTTGGGGCAGAAATCCCTGTTTTGCAAGCGCTACCGAACAATTTTGGTGTGTTTTTCCTGGGCCAGATCCTGTGATGAAGCAGGTGGTCCCGCCTTTCAGTTTGGACAATTTTGTGTTGGTTCATCAGTGGAGGGGTGTCGTGGTTTAGCCCCAGCCAGCAACTCAGCACCACGCAGCCGTTCGCTCACTCCCCCAGCCCCGGTGGGATGGGGGAGAGAATTGGAGGAGTAAGAGTGAGAAACACTCCTGGGATGAGATAAGAGCAGTTTAATAATTGAAAGAAAGTAAAATAGTAATGATAATAGTAACAATAATAATAATAATAATATACAAAGCAAGTGATGCACAATGCAATTGCTCACCACCCACTGACCAATACCCAGACAGTTCCCGAGCAGTGATTGCTGCTCCCCGGCCAAGCCCCCCCAGTTTATATACTGAGCATAATGTCATATGGTATGGAATAGCCCTTTGGTCAGTTTGGATCAACTATTCTGGCTGTGCCCCCTCCCAGTTTCTTGTGTACGTGGCAGAGCATGGGAAGCTGAAAAGTCCTTGACTAGCATAAGCAGTACTTAGCAACAACTAAAACATCAGTGTGTTATCAACATTCTTCTCCTACTAAATCCAAAACACAGCACTGTGCCTACTAGTAGGAAGAAAGTTAACTCTATCCCAGCTGAAACCAGGACAAGGGGCCAAGTGAAACCACACTTCTCACACAGCAAAGAAAAGGGATGATGGTGAGAAATGAGGATTTCTAAGATGCTTATAACCTTCCTTCCAGACCCCTGAGGGCTCCTCTGATCCTGGGCACTAACAACTTGTTGCTTACTGTGCTTTATTTATATTGCTGCTGTGCCCAGAGGGTCTGTTCCTGCTGGGAACTGGTGACACTGGGTGATGCACACCTGGACTTCCTTGGTGGTCAAATCCAATTGTTGCTTTTTTGGTGTAATTTGGCATAATTAATAGGCTTAAGGAAGGAAAAGGCATAAATCTTACAAAAATTCATTAGGAATCATGTCACTGTCTTCTGCATGGGATTCATCTCACCTCATTCTAGGTGAGATCATGTTATATCCAATTTAAAAGCTGAAGCCTGATCTCTTGACCCAGAGTTGTCTTTGTTGTCAGTAGAGAACCAGGCATCTCAGAGAACTGTTTGCTGCTTCCCAAAATATGTTGTCTCCAACCCTAAGGGAAGTCTGGGGGATCTGCTAAGATTTGGACTTTCCATTTCTGGCTGTCAGAGGTAGGTGAGATGAGTCATCCCATCTTCTTTAGATACAAGTGTTTAAAGTCACTGCTTCCAAATGCTGGTCCCATTTTATTTTCATTAATGTGTGGTGAGAAGCTGTCTCTGAGCGGTGTGTGAGCATCAGCTGCAGCTTGATCGGGTCCCTGCGCAGTCCACGTGGACACGCGTCTCCATCCTACTCTCAAGCATCACTTCACAAGAAGTTATTTTATCTAAATGTAGTTTCCTTCTGCCAGAAAAAGGCATGAAAGGAGAAATGCAAATAGGTCAAATCAAAATTCAAGCAATTGAGGATTTACAGCAGGCTTCAGATGGCAAAAAGAAAAGCTTTTTTATCAAATCCAGATTGTCCTTTTTCCTTTGGTTTTCTTTTCGAGCTGTTTTTCTAGCTGGGTGACGTAAGGACATGCGTGTAACAGGAGATATGCACAGGCGTGCACAGCAGTTTATGTAACTAGGCTTCAGTGGATAATAACATGCCCCAAAACAGAATTATTCTCACAAAAAGCTGAAACCAGCCTGATTCCTGTTGTGTGAAAATTGAGGGGAATGTGGTGAGTGGTGAGCACCGGAGAAAAGGCAAGTGGGGCTTCAGGGAGACCTTGGTAACCACAAGGCATGAACCTAGGGAGTTGTCTTCCAAGGGTGTCTGAGGTCAGATTATTTCTGGTTTGAGACTGGGAAGGTGTTAGATGGCCTTGGCGTCTTTGCAACAAGGAGTGATAGAGAACACAAAGCACACAAGCACACAAAGCAAAAGTTTTGTTATGACTTTAGCAGTTGAACAGCCATTTGTGGCTGCTGTTTTCCCTTCATGAAAGCGCTTAAAGTCTGTAATCAGGGTTGTCGGATTCATCTTTTTAAAAATAAAGACTGAATGTTCTACATCTATCAGATGTATTACATAGGGTGTATTTACGTAGTGCCCTACCTGGGTTCCTTCACTCTAGATGGTTTTACCAGCCACAGTGATGAAATAGCGATGTGGGAGCGTCCATGGGAGTGTTTAGAGATGTTTCATGTTGTGGAAGTTCTCTTTTATTTTAACCAGCATGAGCAAAGGGAGGAATGGCTGGGATGTTTCCTTGCAGAAGTGAGGAAGGAGCCACCCCTCCAGCTGCCCTCGACCCCCATGACTGCTGGAGGTGGACACACAGGTATCTGCATCCACACAACAAGGCACCGCAGCGGTTTGGGCAGTCTCTGCAGCCCTACAGGGCTTGCTATGACAAGCTTGTAGGGCAGCGAGTGTCCGATGGGAGTCCTGCTTTGCAAACAGGGAGTGTTGCATTGCGTCCTGAGCTGGCCAAGCTGCTTCTTTCGCAGCAAGGAGACCTTGAAGTTCAGCGAGGTAGAAGTGTGCGCCAAGGGTAGGGACTGTTCATTTTCTTTCTGAAATATGCCCTCTCTGCCCTTTTCCCATTCATTTCTAGCAGTCATGGAGGTGAGTTCCTGCCCACGCGTACACGTGGCTCAGTTGGAAAAGCACTCGCCCCGAGGACATGCAGGTGTTGGTGGAAATGGATGTGCTGCTTGGGCACTTGGGGTGCAGGATCAGTGCCAGAGTGGCTGAGTACAAGGCAGGAGATGCTCTCGTCCTCGGAGCTCATCAGCAGCAATCACTAACAATGTGGGCTTATTAGCTGTGTCTTAAATACAAACTGGAGTAATTAGGGAGGAAATGGCCATCTTGACAGCTTGATGGGGTAATTAGAGACCAGAAATGGCATTTATAGAATTGGAAAGGAGATGAACTCCCAGCTCCATCCAAATGGGTCCACAAATAGAGGCCCTATGTACAGCAGAAATGGATTTTTTTTTTTTACTTTTTACTGACTAGGCGGCACTGGCAGCCAGCACAGCGCTTTAGGGGAGAAGATGGTGCATCAGAGTGACTGCCCTTCTCCCTGTCTGTGCTGTTCCCCAGCCAAACCTGGACTAGGGGCTGCTGATGGGGAAGTGATTCCAGGGGTAAATGCTGGTTTACAGGATCTTTTTGCAGTAAATCCTCAATAGTAACTGCTGTGTAGAGAGCAGAGTGTGGTCCAGCCCCAGCGAGCCACTGCCCATCCTGCTTTGTGGTCCTGCAGAGCTGCTATCAAAGCATGTGTCTCTGCAGTTGTTGCTGCTCTGCTTGTAGCTCCTTGGGGGGTCAAAACCGGCTTTACATTTGCTAATCCAGCAGAAAACTAGCCTGGCCATAAGGAGAAATGGTGCAGTGTGGTTCAGTGAGTTGTACTGGCTTGCTGCAGGGGTGGATGAACACTAAGGAGTCTCAAAGTTGAGGCTTCCTGATTGCTCCAGTCGTGGCATGGACTTGGGCAGCTTAGGGGTGGCTTTAATCTGTGGTCCATTAGGGTGAAGGCATAGGAGCTGGGTTCTTGAAACCTCCTCCCCTTCCCAGGGCAGTCATCTACATCATCTCCAGAAAAAAAACCAAACCAAACCAAAACAGGCTAGGTGATCCCTGAATTTGCAAAGTAAAACACAGTGCATGGTACTGTCTCCGGGAAGGGGCTATCATGTTTGAGAATATAAAGATGCCCCAAATAGTGCAAGCCCTGCTGAGCTTCCCTTTTGGAGTTATCTTCCCTGAGCCCCAGCGCAGCCTGGCTATGATGTTGCCGGAGATGGATGTCACTTTGTTGACCTTAGGGCAGGATTTTGATGCCAAAAAGGATTTGGCTCTGTTGGCACGCAGCAGGAACAGTTGTGTAATGACCAGATGAGGGGAGTGCTGTGGTGTTCTGCTCCCCTGAAGGAAAATTGCTGTGGGACATAGTCACCCAAGGCTCGTGCCTTGCAGTGTCTGTCCATTCGGCTGTGTCTCTGTGGCTTGCAGGCTGCTGTACCAACATGCCCCAGCAGACCAGCTTGCGGGGAGCGTGTCGGGCAGAGCCACTCCTGTGTTATCTGTGGCCTTGGGCAAGGAGGAGGAAGCCAACGGGGACTGCTCAAGTCATTGAGATGGCTCGGTGTCTTCCCTGGAGGTGTCAGCACCCCACCCAAACCAGCCTGGAGGGGACAGCTTGCTTTGCCCTCTCTATCTTACATTCAGTGCTGTCATCCCTCCCCCAAAGGAGTGAGTGGCTCTAGGGCTGAAGTCTTCTAAATAAAAACAGGAAAAAGCACTGCAGCACGGGGCTCCATCATCATGAAGAGTGAACTTGTTCTTGCCCATGCCTGTTCTTGTTCTTGCTGTGTTCAAGCCGGAAGGCTATGTGGTAGGTTGGGTATTCACAGGTATTTTCCGTGTAGGCAGAGCTGCGGGGGACTGCGGGCATGCTCCTGTGTTGGGTAACTCTGGATTGAAAAACAGGACCTCCGGTTGGAATAGGTAGAAGGGAGCAGAGCTGTGAGGACAGACCTGGCACAAAGAGGTGGAGGTGGAAAGGAGCTAGGAGTAAATACAAGCTGGAAGTAGGATTGTCCCCCCAGATAGTGCCTGTGGTTTGGCACAGCCTCCCGGAGCCCCTGGGGGGACACAGTCCCCCCTTGCTGTTCTTGCAGTGGTTCATCAATGGTGATTGCAAGAAACACTTCTGTCCTCTTTACTGTGCTGTTATTTTCTGACAGGACCAGGGATTTGGGAAGGCTTGAGAAAAAGTTTTCTCTGAGCTTTAGGATATGGAGGTGGGGAGAGTGGGTTGGGTGGTTTTGTTCTGTTTTGTTGTTTTGTTTTGCTTTTTGAAGGGAGGGAACAAAATGCTGCCCTTCTTTGCAGACCTCCTCGCATCGCTAGACAGTCTCCTGGCTCTCCTTACTCTCATCCCTCCATCTCCTCCAGTTTCTCTCTCTTGTTAAATATGGAACATCTCCCTGGCAGATTTCAGATTTCGAGTAACTTGATGAAACTTGAGTAACTTGAGTTATGTTGTGCCTGCTCCTCTCTCTTCTTGCATAGACCTGCTGTGTCACCCCAGCAGCTTTTGCATCAGCCAGCTCTTGTTGACCTGAGAGGTGTTGCAGCTCCACCACCACCAGGCCCATGGCTGGACTCACATTGTGGAGTGGGAGAGAGGGACAAAAAGAGTCATGGGGATGTGTGAGAGGCATGTTGGGAACTGCTGCATCTCCTGGAGTGTCCTTGTTCAAAGAGCATGGCATGTCGACTGGAGCAGCACCTAAGGAGAGGTGATCCCACCAAACTGTGTGGGATTGTGCGGGAGCTGTAGAGATCAAGTGAAAGCCAAAGAATAGGTGATGATGATGAGCACCTAAGGAGAGGTGATCCCACTGAGCTGCGTGGGATTGTCTGGGAGCTGTAGAGTAGAAGCCGAAGAATAGATGGTGATTATTTTTTTAATACCTTGTAGGCTTTTGGAGCATGAACTTGCTGTTGCTGAAGGGGTCCATGGGGATGTGAAGGTGGTAGGTGCTGAGCATGGAGCCTGCGTGTGATGGCCTATCACTTGTGTGTGGTAGAAGGGTTCCCACCGCAGGCACATGTCAGCAGTGCTGGAATAACTACTTAGTGCTTTAATTTTGTTTGAACATGTGGCAGAACCCTGGCCGTGATGGGCCAATTTGTCACCAAGTGGGACTGATTAAATTACCTTTACATTTATAGGAAATGGGTTGTTAGGGCTGTTTGCCTGTTAATGATTTCTCTTTTGCCCCCCTTGAGGAGAATAGTGCTTTGTTGCCTGTCTGCTCTGGTGTGTTTGGGAAGTCTTGCTGCACAGCAAGTGGAAGGAAGGAGGGAGAAAAAGGGAAAGGTGTTCCCTTAGGCAACTGTGACCAGTGCCATGGTGCCAACCCGCTCTTGGTGTGAGCACCAGCATGCCTGTGCGCTGTGCCATGCCGTAGCATCCTCTGACACGTGGTGTTTTAGCCTCCTGTTTAGCCTCCTAACAGTATTTTGCAGAAGTGGGGAAAACAGGTGCTTCCTCCTCATGCTTCTCGAGGCATCTTGCGCTGAGCTGGTGTCAGACCAGGACCAGCGCTGGCAGCTTAGCAGCATGCTGGATATAATACTGTGCAGCCCACTAATTAGTATCTGTGGCTTCGCTGTTTGTTGTGAATTAATAAGGCTTGAGTGGTGCTGATAAACTGCAGCTTTTAATTAATGAACATGTAGTCAAGTAAAATACACGTTTTGTTGTGCAGGCATTTATCCCGCCTTACCCAGGGGAAGATTACTGGTGGTTACTGAAGCCTTATTAGCAGTTGTTAGTTTGTAAAGGCATGCGTCCAGTTAACTTGGGTTTGGATCTGTCATGACGTGCATCTGAGCCCTCCAGCCTGTGGTGAAGTCCCGGATGCTGTGCCCTCAATGCATTTTCTTGTTTGCTATGTACCTCACTTAAAGTCTCTCACTTTTAGGTGAAACTCTGTGTTTTACTGAAGCTTCACCCTTGCTCTCTGTTGGAAAAATCTACACTACAATGTAAAAATCTTCCCTACAAAGGGACTAACTGAAGCTTTGTCTTTCCTTCCAGTTCAAACCCTTAGCAAGCCTGTCCCGGCCCCCCTGGGATGACTGGTGCTCAGGAGGAAGTTAGTGGAGGTGTGTGCTCTGGGGCTTTGCCTGCGTGTGAGTACTGATGGAGTAGGATTTAAATCCAAAGGTAGAAGCAGTGGGAAGGGGGTGTAACTCGGATGCCTTTTTGGGGCTGCTTGTGACCTGCCTTCACCCTCCCTGTGCCTGGGGCTCTCAGTTACATGCTGGGCAGCAGAGCAAAGGGGCTGGGAGACTTCCAGGTCCTGCAGTATCCCTCCCTTTCTGCTGGCATGTTCTGACCTTTGGGGAATTGGAGAAAGGTAGGTAACTTACACCCGCCCTGATCCTCTTATGCGTGAGTAAGCTGAGCGCAGGCGACTCAGCCGGATTTAAATGCACGTAAGGTCATGCCTTAATGGAAGGGTGTCACATCTAGCTCAGCCTGGGATGGCTGGTGAAGGCTTTCTCCAAAACCTTGGGTGAGCTGAGCTTGGGAGCCTGCACTGACGTAGCTGTGCGTAACCCCTGGCTCTCAAGGTTGAGGGGCATGTTAGCTGGTCAGTGGGGAGAAAGGAGGCTGCAGCGTGCCCTCTCCTGAGCTGCTCTGGGCTGCATCGCAGCAGCAGAGATTTTGGGACCAGCTTTGCAGCCCTTGGTGCACCTGTGGGAGCTGAGCCCCTGTGTCCCAGCAGACCTTCACTGCTGTTGCACTGGTGCTAGCCGTCCGAAACCTCCAGCACTGATGAATTTTGCTGTCACATGTGTGATTCTGCGGCAGCTGCAGGTTTGATGGGGATGGTGCTATCGCAGCCCTGCAGACTTTTCCGTGCCTCCGTTTGTGCTGCTGCTCCCCCTCCCTGGGAACAAGGTCCCTTGTCATCTCGTTCTTTTTATCAAGGGTTAGCGAGGAATGAGAGAGCTGACAGGAATGTAGGAGTGTCCTTTGTACATCTCCCACTGGTTTCCACGGGGATGAGGAAGACCCTGGGGCAGGTTGTGTGTTCCCTGCTGATGGGAGACTTCCGGAAAGAAAAAAAAAAGACACTACTGGTAAAAGAAAGAAAATAAAAAAATCACAGGCCAGGTTCATCTGTCATGAACCCTATGGGAGTGGTCCTGGTTACACCAAGGATGACATTATCCTGTGAAGGATGTGAGCTCATGTTAGCTGATGTCCCCCTCAAATGATGTCCGGTTCCTGAGTCCCAGCTGTGCCACTGGCGGTGCTGCCTTCTTTTGCTGATGCATATCAGGAAAAAAGGCCAACCCATATGTGAGCTCCCCTCCTTGCACTGCTGAAATTGTAGATAGATCTGAGGCTGGAAAATGTTTAAGCATCATTAAAAATACATGTTTGGTGATGCACTTTGGAAGACATCCAAGACCTTCGACGATTTTCAGTAGCTGTGTGCTAGGGTGCTGTTACAGTTGTCTGTGGAAGAAGAGGGCGTCCTCAATGGTCATCTCTTCTGTGATTTTCTGCTCTGAAGAAAATGCATTTCCTCCAAAATGTCTTGACATTTGAATTTTATGCCACTTCCGCATTTCTCCTGGCTTGTTGCAGGCTAAGCAAGCTGCTCATGCCCAGCCCTGCGCTACTCAGTGCCTGCTCCTGCCTGCAGTCCTTGCAGAGACGCAGGGACTTCTTGTTCCCTTGCTTGTGGTGCCACAAACTGTAGTGGCTCCTCCATTTCAGTGCAGGGGAACAGTGCAAATTCATAGTAATCACTGGATACTAAAGGATTTAGTGAGTAAATGGACAGACACAATTAAATAACAAAGTTTGTACATTTTTTCATGTGCTTCGTTCATCTGTGAGACAAGAGCAAATGACTTCTAATTATTTATGACAGCACTTGTGACTGTGGGGCTAAATATTTACCAGTCTACTTGGAGATAGTCCCAAAGCCGTAGGTAGTGCGAGTCCTCCCTGCAGAGTTGTCTTGGATTGTATGCTGACTGTGAATTTGGAGTGCACATATAAATGAGAGGAGGGATGGTTTAGTAAAGTGCAAATTTGTAATCTTCATCTGGATGTGGATCTTTTTGGCCCTGGGGACTCAGAATGGGTCACGGAGGTTTTTGCTCCTGTATTGCTGATATGAATATATCCAAAGATAATAAATGCTTTCACAGGCAGTTTTATGTGGGGTTTGGTGGAGTGAGTAACCAAATATCCAGCCTTTCTGTGCAACATTTCAGAATGATGCTGGAAGGAGATGGGGCCTCCTGCAAGCTCACCATCCCAACCATCTCCCAGAGGAGCAAAGACCCTCGTCACCCAGGGTTTGGCTGCCTTGAGGCTTCCTTATCCCAGTGCTTTCTGGCTGGTGGACTGTGGACCCCATGGAAAAGTAGAAAATTGAAGAATACAGACTCTGCAATGGAGCTGGCAGCCCTAGGTGGATCTGCTCCACCCAAGGAGCTTTCTGGGGCTGAACCTGATACCTGCCACAGGAATTTGGCTTGGGATCTTTTTAAATGCAAGCCTTATCAGGGCTGCCTGAACTATGGATTTGTTGATCTTCATTCCATCTGCTGAGTAATTTAATGACCCAAGAATACCCCAAAGGGAGGGTCTCGGTATTACCATCAAACTTCCATGGCAGAGGTTGTGTTGAAAGGGGAACTGGGTACCAGACGTGGGCTGGGGACTCACTCTGCAGTGTTGCCATCATTCCTTCTTTCTTGAAATCTGCAGAAGAGGAGCAGCTGGACTTTGAGACTTGTTGGGTGGCACACAGGGACTGATTTGAGGTTGGCTTCCTTAGCAAGCCTGGAGCCTCTCTCTGGGCAGCGTCCTGCAATGTCTGCTTTAATTTAATTTAATACAGAGCTATACCCAGGGAGCCGATAGAGCGACCCTAGTGTGCAGCACGTGGTTTTGATCTAACATCCTGGAAGGTCTCCTCTGTGCTCAGCAAACTCCGTAAGTGATTCGTGAATGAAAATTCTGGCATGAAAACCTGTGGTTGTTAAAGGTGCAAAGAGGGAACGGTTCCCTTTGCAGATGAGACATCCTCAGACTAGATATAAGGAAATTTTTTATGATGAGGGTGGTGAAACACTGGAACAAGTTGCTCAGGGAGATGGAAGATGCCCCATCTCTGCAAACATTCAAGGTCAGGTTGGATGGGGCTCTGAGCAACCTGATCTAGTTGAAGGTGTCCCTGCTCATTGCAAGGAGGGTTGGACTAGATGACCTTTAACGTTCCTTTCCAACCCAAACCATTCTATGATTATAAAAGAGGATGTCTTCTGCAGTTTGAATCCCTGGGTAAGGGGAGGCAGGAGTATTACGGGAGTCTGGGTGGCAGAAGCCCTTTTGCTACTGCAGAATACTTGCTCTGAGAAATAGGCAGGTTGTTGCCTGCATGTGTGCTGGTCGGACCCAACCCCAGAGTGTTCCTCAGGCTTCTCCTAGGAGGACCAAGCAGCTTTGGAGCTGTCAGGGATCTGCTGGGAAATTGAGGTCCTGATGGATGGGCTCAGTGCATCGAGATGGTCTGTAGCAGCACAGTGTGTGTCTGCGTGGGCTCTCAGTGAAGACCTTCTCTGTCATGGTTCCTGGTAGTGGTCGTTGCCCAGCATGGGCTGGTCATAAATAGCTTTTTTTTTTAACTTCCTTGGTGTTAGTTGCTCCATAAAGGTTTGATCCACTGAAATGTGGCACCTCTCGGAGGCATGCTGGGCTCCCACTGATGTCTCCAGTCTCTCTGGCTGGAGGTGCTGGGGCCCCCTGGACCCTTACTGGACTCACAAAGGAAATGAGGAGCTGGAAGGTGAGGTTGCAGGTGCCTGGGTTGTACGCTTGCATCCTGCTGTGGTGCCAGTGGGGCTAGTCCAGGCCTTTCCTGCAAGGATCCCCTCGCAGGGAAGCAGCCTGGCCAGTTTTGCAGGAATGAATAAAAGTAAAGTCACTCTCTCTGGGGCCTGCAGTTAGCTGTGCTTGCAAACCAGGAGGCAGGTGTTAACACATGCTGGCAGCAAAGCAGAGCTTTCCAGGCTGTTACTGGGAGGTTGGTACTTTATGTGTCATTGATGTTCCCAGCCGTATAATGAAAAAGTTTCTGGTTTTACCAGGTGGTTTGGTTTTTTTGGGTTTTTTTTTGGGGGGTTTTTTTTTTTGTTTTGTTTTGTTTTTTTTTTTTTTTTTGTTTGGACATTTGGCTCTGTCCAGCAGGGCTGACTTTGGCCCTCCAGGGTTTTAACAAAAGCATCAGCTGGACTAATTTTTATTCCTCTTGCATTCCCTGCCAGCTTTGCTCTTTGGGCCCTGTGACTCCGGTGTAGAAGGTTTGAGGTCTGGCTGCATAGTTTTCCTGGTGGCTGCCAGACTTTTTATTCCCATGGAAATGGAGAGCAGAATATTATAGTCAAAGGACGGAGCAAAAGAAAAAACCAACTCTCCACCTCCTCCAAAAGCCAGCAATCGAAATCTCCTTGCAAAGTCCTACTGGCTTCTCTTGAGAAGAGTTTTGGAAAGCTTTTGAAAAAACCTGCTTGAAAGACTTGTGGAAACAGCACTGATGCCAGCCTGTGTTTCATTCCCTAGAGAGATATGTATCTCTCTCCCATGCATGTATATGAAGGCAAGGGGAGAGTCCTGTCTACCTCAACAGGATTTGGGTTTGGCTCATGACACAGCTGACCTCCGTAGTTGCTTCTTTTTCTTTTTGCAGGTTTGCTTCCTGAGTGATCTCTAGCCCTTTCCCCCCCCCCCCCCCCCCCTTTCCTTGCTTTCAAATGATAAAATCATGCAAAAGGAGGCTGGAAGAAGCCTGTTGAATTCAGCTGTCTGCCCAAAGGCAGGATCAGCTCCCTCGAAGCGATGCTCACAGTTGCTGTTCCTGTCCCCAGATGTCTTCAGGGCTCTTAGGCAGTTGTCCCAAATATCCAGAGTCATTGCCAACCATGTAAGCTCATGGCTGCTTCTCTTGTCTGTTGTGGACATGGAGAACAGGTCAGTCCCTTCTGTACTTAATAAAAGTTGTTATTTGTAGACCGTTAGCATTTCTTCGGTCTCTTTTCTCCCACTTCTGCGAAACACTGTCCTTTCATTCAGTCTCTCCCTGCAGGATGTGTTTTCCAGCCCCAATGTCATCCTCATGGATGTCTTTTATTGTACACATCTGCCTGAGGATTGCAGTATCCCAAACAGGGCATAGGCTGTTGGGGAGTTAGCGGAAATTATATCATGTCTCTCAGGTGCGACTTTTCTGTTCCTATAACCCTGAATTTATTTGCTTTTTTTAGCTCGCTTTTAAAAGTTCCATTGTAATTTATATTGGATTTGTAATAAGCCATGATTATTGGCTCCTTTTCTGCTAACTAGGCCGTTGCCCAGTATCTGTTGGGTTGTTCTTTCTACTAATGTAGTGTGGTATATTGCATTTATCATGTCGTGTATTTCAGTCTCCATTTCTCCAATGTGTCCATCTTATTTTGAGTTTAAACCCTGCCTTTTGGTGTGTTTCAAACCCATCTGTACATCTTTGTAGCCTAACTTACCATCTTACTGGAGTTGTTTAGGTGACTGGGTAATAGGAAAATCCTGTATGTGCTGGAAAGAGAGAATGACTGCAATCCAGATAAAGTGCAGCGTTTGCTCCTGAGGCTTATTGACTGGTAACATCATAATTTTCTAATTGCAGCAGTAAAATGTTCAATAGCTGGACTGGGAATGCTGCAGTAATCGTAATAAAAATACTTTGTGCATTGCTAGTGCTTTTCTTTCAAGAAGCAATAAGTCCTTTACATGCATTAATAGGCTGATGTGTCCACTCTCCATTCAGGCTTGTATTTTAATACATATTTCATTGGAAAGGAAGCAGGTAACATAAGGTGGGTCAAAATTCATCCCTGATGTAGCTTCACTGTTTTCAAGACCCTTATGGCAAGGATTTCTTTTGTGCCAAAAGAAATTTGTGAGTTTAGGTCTCCTATATGGTCCTGTGCCATAATGGGACAAATATTGTTTGCTTGCCAATTGAATCCTGAAAATGAAATCTAGTGCATTTTTCTTCTTGGAAATGTGGTCCTCTGGTATTCCTACAGCATGTAAGGAAAGTTTTGGGTAGGGTCTGCTTGCACCGAAGCAAACATTTGTTTCATGGAGGCTGGTGGCTGCCAGCACTGCACCGAGGCTGTGGTCCCAGGGCAGCTCCAGTTTTAAAGTGGATTTTGCTTCAGGCTGGTGGCCTGGATGGATTATTGTGGGATGGGCAGGATGGAGCTGACTGCTCACCTCATTTGGAAACGGGTCTTCATCAGCGCAGAAGGGTCAGTTGCAAGGAGAATGGCAAAGGGCTGGTGCCAGAGCAGATCAAGACATGTCGATTGTTTCTGTTAGCCTCCTTGATTGTATCAACTTTCTGATGTCTTGGAAGAAATTCGTTGTGCAGCCTCCTCTCAGGAGCATCGTTCCTTCCAAGGAGGCATCTTCATGGGATCAGACTTGATACCTTTTTGTGGGGGTCCCCACCCCCTTAGACACATTTCCTGCTGTAACAGTGTGTATTTGCCTGGTTGCTTTCCTCGTAAGCTGTAATTTTTCCTGGATGCAAGGTGGAGAGTTTAACCCCAGCTGGTTTTTATCCCTTTGGTCTCTTGTTCATAGTCTTTTCAGTCCTTGTGTCGCTGTGCTGTTTCCTTGCCAAAAAAGCAAGCATTATAGGGCCACATTAAAGCATCACTTTTCCCCTTAGGTTTGGCTCCAACCAGCTGCACCAAAGTATTAAGGAAATCAGAGTTACAGAAATCAAGAGCCAGTAGTAACATTTTTTAAAATCAAAATGGAAGAAGTTGCTTACCTTTATTTCAACATGGCCTGGTAGAAGAACGATGCTGTGTTGCCCAAGCTATCATCCAAAGAAAGGCTCCAAAAATTTTTAAGCCCATTTTTGTATTCTGCTGATTTTACCTATTAATTTTTAACAAGGTATATATGTTGAATTTCCCTTGTTATTGCAGCTTAGCACTACATTCAATTTGTTAACTGAAAGCCATTATTACAAGTGACAAAGTTGCACTTAGCATGAAGTCATGGAGTAACTTAGGTCTGGAGGTCTCTGGTCCAACCCCCTGCGCAACCTTGGGCCAACACAGATCATGTCACTCAAGTCCTTAGGCTTAGATTTCTGCAAAACTTACGCATTTCACTTCTCTCCTCAGTACTTACGGATTTCAGGCGAATCTGATGGGATTATTTTGTGAAGAGCAATGGTCTTTGAGCTCTGGATTTGTTCTGTGGAGTCCCATTGCCGTGTTGGGGTCCTCCCTTGGCTTGCGCCCGCCACCTGCTTCCACCGAATGTGACTTCAGGAAATGTCACAGTTTGTCACAAGCAGCCAACGTTGGCTATTTTTAGGCCTCCATTTGCTTGAACAGCTTTCCATTTGCATTAGCAGGGAGAAGAAATAGCCTTGCCAGGTTGGTGATAATTGCTAAGTGATCACCCAAATTTGCAATGATTTACGAATGATTATTTGCTGTACTATTTTGATGATTAATTTCCAGCGTAATTCTTTATAACCACAAAAGTACCACCTGTGCCTGCATCTGCAGATGCTGTGAAAATATATCTATCTTTTTGCAGCCAGGCTAGACTATTAAATATAGATAACCATTTCCATTTAATATTCATAGCTATTAAAAGTGATGAAAGCAAATGCATCTTCTAGAGCCAACGTGGAAATTGTTTTGGTTGAGAAATGATAGGTGATCCAAAAGATCTAGATAATCCCAGACGGGGAGGGCTGGAGTTTCTGAATCGAACCCATGGTGTCAGCAGGGAGAATGGTTGATGATGGGATAAATAGGGAATCTCCTAAGGAGGTGGGATTGGTTTCCGTGGTATTTACTTGTGGAAACACCTGTGAGGAGCAAGGGCTTGGAGTTTTGTCTGGTATTGCCATGGCAGAGGTTGGCTTTGATGCTTGCCTTTCTTCATGGACCTCCCCCACTCTACCTGGGGAGGAAAAAAGGCTTTTACCAAATAAGTGTGATATTTTTCATATGTTTAGATACACAACTCCTTGATAAATATGGGAAAAGGCAGGAGAAAGTGCACAAGAGGTAGAACAGAGAAGGAGGAAGCTGAGGGTGAAAAATTGCTCTTTTCACATTGTATTTTGCAGTTGTGTTGTGCCCTGTCCGTCTCATCCCTGTCTCACCCCATGTTTCATTTCATCATCCCCAAACCCAGCAAACATGCCGTGATTTCTGGGCACTGACTCCGGATGGCAGTGGGAGGTAAACCGAGGCAGGCGGGAAGGAGAGTCATATGATGGGGCCATCCTGGGGCTACTCCTGCTTGTATGAGTGACTCCTCCAGCTCGTCCCTGGGGGCTGTGTGTCACGCTGCATCGCCCTGAGCATCCTCAGACCTGCGCAGTCCTTCCCCATCCTCCTGGCTGGGGTTTCCCCCAGGCAGCTGGGTCAGGCACCATCCACTGCAGGACAGTGATTTGACGGCCAGTGCACTTTTAGTCCCCTGGGAGAGTGAAGGAGAAGGTAAGACTTTAGCAGAGTTAATTTAGCCTGCGTCAGACATGACGCAGACAAGTCAGATGTCTGAGCGAGTCACGTGGGGCCGCCTCTGTCATCAGAGGAGCGGGCAGCGGCTCCCAAGGCTGCTCCTGCCTCCAACAGCTCCCCATGGGCAGCGAAGGCTGGGCAATGGGTCTGGTGCTCTGCCCCCCAAAATTAGATGTAGGCGTTGAATGCATCCTCATTTTGTAAGTGTTGCAGAGAAATTTTGGTGCTGAGTGCTTGCAGTGACCTGAGGTAGTGATAAATACTGACATTTATGAGAACCAAGCCTAGACTTCTTTTGGTAGAGATAAAGCTCTGCTTTTTTAGTAGGAAGCTGTGTTATCTGTGATGACGATCATATGCTGGTGGGTGGTGCCCTGGAAGCATCAGAAACAAGTTGGGTTGGATCAGCTCCTAAAGACAGCGAGGTAGAAGAGCAGCTTTGAGTTGCCTGTTTCTGTAACCCTCTGAGCTATGGACCGGGGAGTTTTCCAGGGGACACACTTTAGATGATGAAGGGCTTTCCAGTAGACCTCTGGTGACAACTATGGAGAGAAAGCTTGGACCAAGGCAGGGCATGAGCTGTGCTGACTGTCCCCGTGGAAACTGTAGTGGCAGGGAAGCTCCTCTATCTCTGCTGCTGCCTTAACATGCCTGTTTTAGTCTGCGCGCTCTGCCCGGGCTGGCTGCAGGCAGCCTGCTGTCCCTAGACAGGCAAAATCATGTGCCAGAGACACTGCATGGAAGTGCATGATAGGAAGGATGTCACACGCTGTGGTTTCCTTGATACTTGATGGCAGCTTTCACTGTGTGTCAGCAGAGCATCTTGCTGGGATTTCAGTGGTGACTGGTGGGCTGAGCAGGTTGCTTGCCTGCCTGGGAAAAGTGCTTTTCTGTGGCAAGCTGATCTGGCTTAGCTCCTTGCTGATACGGTGAGAAGAGTTGCGGGATTTCTTGCAGCCAAAACTCTTGTTGCATGGCTGGTATCATCTTAAGCAGCAGGACTTTGTGGCTTTACTATCTCTGGCTTTGGCTTGCAGGTGGCACGTTGAGCTGATTTGGCTTTTATTTGGAAGAAATGATGGAGTCTTTTGTTGCCCTATAATTTCTCATGCACACGAGAGGCTTGCCCTGTGTGTTTGCAGCACAGCACCGCAGCCTCGGCATCACCGATGGAGATGCTCAGGTGCAGCGCTGTGTTGTGGACGGCTTCCAGTGCTGCCTGTGGCCTCGGACAGCACCTTCCTTCCCGTGTCTGAGAAGAGCAAACTTGAAATGGCTGCTTTGTTGTGGCTCTGATATCTGTTGGCTTGCAGCTCCTGCAGTGCTCGTGTCCCTGAGCTTGACACTGGATGTAGTGGCCAGCTGGAGGAGGATGTGGCTGGAAGGAGAGGGATGCTGTGCAGGTGCTGTTGCATATCCAGAGCCAAAGTGCTCTGGAAATGGGGCTTAGCAGTGTTAACATATATTGTGTGTTGGGGAAATGGTCTCCAGGAGAGGGTGAGGTGAGCTGCAGACACAAGCCAGGAGTAGTCTAGACAACCCGATGTCACTGAGCATCGCCTGCATCCTGCTCCGGGCCCATTATCCTCACCCTGTACAGCCTCTGCCACCCATGGGGCTGCTCTAAGACTAGTAGGTCAGTTGAGTTCCTTTTGCAGCGCAACCAACTTTGGATTCAAACAGGTGTATGTAGCAGTCAATGATTCTGGCCCTGTTTCTGGTTTCTGTTGTTTCCCCTTCTTCTTCCAGAGATGGATGCTGAATTTCCCTGTGGGTAGCTTGGCCGCTTCTACCTCCTGAGTGAGCTGATGGAGGAGCAAGCTGTGCCTGGCTTCTGGTGGTGCAGTCTTCTGGGTAGCCTGGTGTTGCTGTGCAGCTGCAAAACAACCCTAATACAGCTTTTTCTAGGGATGCTGGGAACAACCACGGTGGTGTGGGGCTGCTAAGGGCAGGTGCTGCTGGGCTGGTGAATTGGATGCCTCAAAACTCAGCTCCCTGCCGGCGTATGTGCAGTTCTTGCTGGTAATAAGCAAAAAGGCAGCTGCTGAGATGCCCTCTCTTCATTGCCATGGCTGTTGGTGGCTTTGGGGGAACCCAGGAATACTGCTTTAATTAAAATCATCAAACTGCTGCTTCTATTCCATTATGGTTTTACCTGTGGACAGTGGTAAACGATCTCTTTTCCCTGTAGGTAAATGAAACTGTTTGGATGCAGAGGACAGCTTGCAGCACATGGTTTGCTTTTGGGTTGTGCATAGCTCCTCGGCGGGTGCTGGGCATTGCAGAGCTCGGCACCTCTGTGGTGCAGGAGCTGGTCTGGCTCGGCTTCGCTCTGCAGTATTGATCCTGCGCTTTCACCCCCCCTTGTCTGCTCATTCACCTTTCCTTCCAGCAGAAAGCCATGTTTAATTTCTTGAGCAGGGCCAGCCCTGCCTTTGAGAGGCTCCAGAGGCTTTGGTGAAGCAGTGAGTGAGTTGCTCGGGGTTGCAGGAGGCTTGGGGAGAAATTCAAGGTGATGTAGGAGGGAAGAGGACTTCTCCTTAAAGTGAGGATACTTGGGAAGGGGAAGTTTTCCGCTCACAGGGCAGAGAAGGAAGGTGTGGGATGTAGGAAGAGGAGAGCATCTGTGCTGGACCCAGAGAGGAAGGTAAGCAGGGATTAATTACCTGCCCTAGCCATGGTGTGGTGCCATATAGCTGTGGTGCTTCAGGCTGGAGATGTTGCAGCCAGACTTCAGGTACAGTTTGGGAGTTTCAGAATAAGAGGTCTAACACTGAACCCTTCAATCCCTTTGCCTCCCCCTGCTCTATCCTGTTCCCCCTGCAAAGGCTCTTCTAAGCTCTGCTTGTCCTGGGGCAACACTGAAACAGCCTGGCCATGAGCAGCAGCACCCTGATGTTGCTCCAGGTCTCCCCCATGATTTCAGGGTGGGTGCGTTGCATGGCAGTGCCTCTGGCAGGCACGGTGTCACTGGGTTTCCTTGTGGGCTGCAATGCAAAGCCCCAGCGTGTTGCCAGTACAGGGAAGTGCCTGCCTTGTGTCTCCAGCCAGCAGCTTTTCCACCAGCTCCAGAGAAATTGCAAGCAAGGGGAAATACTTAGCTGAGGGAAGTTTTAATGGCAGAAAAAGGGGGTGTAAAGGGAGCTTCTGCCTTAATGGCCTTCTCGTGAGATGCTGCTCTGGGCGCTGAGGTTTCGTGTTGCTCTCCCGGCCGAGAAACAAGCCTGAAGAGTCTTACAGCCGATAGCTGCTGATCCTTTTTACATAGATTAAATAGCATCACAGCTCCAAAAATAATCTTCCCAGCTTACCGTGAGGCTGGCTGTTCCTATAGCAACTGCTTCATGCCAGTGCCCTACAAATAAAAATCACAACAGATTGCCTTTAAGTTGGTTTGCAAGTCAAAACAAAGCATGAGATGGGGAATGAAGGGACTTGGCTTGCAGGGGCTCGTGTTTTTAGGGTGCGTAGTGTGTGGGAACTAAGTGCATTCTGCAAAATACAAGCTGTGTGAGTTCCCGCAGAGGAGATTTATTAAAAGCTGCTGTTAATGGTGGTGTGTCTTGTATTTAAGCCCTTGGTTGCAGATGTTTCCCTTGTGCATGGCAAGCGACAAGAAATGCAGGTCATAAAGCAGCAACAGCATTTGTAAAACCTTCCTGGTGCAGGAGGGAGAGGAGGATTTTGCAAACCTTGGTAGCTGTTATGTGGGTTACTGTGGTGCCGGGGGGCCAGGCCTGCTCTGCCATGCTTGTGTGTCATGGCAGCCCTGCCTGATACTGCAGACAGAGGGCAAAAGTGTCGGTTCTGGGCTTGGGTTGTGCTCCCATAAAGCTGATGGCACCTTGCACATACGTGCAGCCTGAAACCTCTGCCTCAGGGCCACCTCTAGTCCAGGGTCTCAGCAGGCATTGCTTCCAGAGATGCTGGTACTGAGCAGTGGGCCCTGCCCTGAGCAGCGCGTGGTCAGTGCAAAGCTTGGCTGCAGGAGGAAGAGAGGGGAATGGATTCAAATCAGTGGTGGTCCCCATGTGCCAGCAATGGGCATGGGGAGGTCTTCAGGGGACACTGAGTTTGGGAAGGGCAGGAAACCTTGGGAGGTTGCTGTGGCAGCTGGGTTGACTCATCCAAGGCACAGGAGTGTGAGGAACTTCGCAATTTTTGTCAAATATTTGCTGCTAGTGTTTTGTATTTGTTTTCTCAGGTAGTTTTTGTTCACTGTAGAAGAGTGACATAAATTCTTGCTAAATGCCTGTCTTTCATTCTAAACCTGTCTCGTGTTGAGGAGCGGGGTGAGCCGAGGTGAAGCTCATGAGCCAGGGACATGCTGCTCCCCGAGGGGGTCCAGGGGCACCTGCATCCCAACATGAGTGGGGGGTCCTGGGCTGGGCAGCCCCCCTGCCAACCCACTGAAGGTTTGCTGCTTTAGGGAGGATCTTTCTTCTGTGGAGAGCAGATGGCAGACCTGCTGTTGGCAGCACTGGCTGGTGCCCAGCGCAGACAGGGACGAGGGTCAGGTAGAAGCACTTTTGCAGGAGGAGGCGTATCCATCACAGAGCCCCTTCCCTCTGCAGGGGCAGGGTGTGCTGGGGCTGCATTGGAGAGAGGTATGGCTGGAAGCCAAGTATTAAAATAGTATTTGTGTTCTTGAAGGATCTTCCCTGTGTGAAAGGAGAAGGGATGCCTTCCTGGCTCCTGCAGAGCCTCCAAGCTTTTTGCTCATTCCAGACACAGAGCCCCTTGTCCGCCCTGGCCCTGCCCAGCTCGCGGACATTGGTTTGAGGTTTAATGTGATTGAGGAGCTGCTGAGAGGTAGCTTGGGCTTGGAGCTGAGGATCCAAAAGGACCAAACTGGTGAAAGGTGTAAGGGTGGCATGCAGAGGCAATGAGCACAGAGTATCTTCCACCTCAGCAAGTCCTCACTGCCCTGGTTCTGGTTCTTCCTCATCCCCTGCTTGCGCTGGAAGCCCCCCTCCAAAGCCATTGTGAAAACTCACTTTGGGTTGGGACACACTTGATGCCCTGGAAAACTTTGCAGCAGGAGTCTGCTGGGCAGCGCCGGAGCGTCTGGATGTTCCTCGCTATCGCCCTCGTGCAGTCCTTGCTCTGTCAGCTCTCCTATCGCTGTGGGGCTGTGGTGAGCCAGCGAGGGATGCTGCGCTGCCCTGCCTTGATTTTTTGTCTCGTGTGTCGCAAAGTTTACAGCAAAGCCTCACAGATGTTCCTGGTGTGCTGTGTCCATGCTGGGTCTCAGTGAGGAACAGCTTTGCCCTCGACAGGTCTCTTCGAGTTGAACCTATCAGCTATCACCAGGGATGCGAAAAGTAGTTGGGAGTTGTGTTTTCCGCCTCCCTAGCTCCCATTTAGGAATATAAATTTCTCCAGCTTCCAAGAAGTTTTGTGAACCTGAATCACTGTGATTAGGAAACCCCCCCATTCAGGCAGCTGCTGAAGTCCCAAGTGGTGTGAGTCTGTGGGGCCAGTTGCAGTTTTTGTCATCACATGAGGAGCCCTGGACAGAGGCTCGCTCTCTGTGGATATTTCCTGACCTTTGGGTGTTTTACCAGGCTTAGCAAAGCAAAATCAATTTTTTTTTTTTTTTCCCTGGCTGAGTTGATACAAAGGCTGAAATGAGGGAAGGATCTCCAGTGCCCCGGCGTTTGGCCGTGCTCCAAGCGAAGACCTCCAGGCGATGGCTTGTGGCTGCTTCACCTTTCTGGATGAGTGAATCCTTAATCCTCAGCAATAAGAATAAATTTTGCTGCTCCTCCCTCCTGCAGCACTTTACAGATGACCTTCAGCAGTAACTGTAGGAGTTGGTGGGTCTTGTGCTGCTGCAGCAAAGCAACTTCCCTGGGACCATCCTCCCCGAGATGGGCAAATGAGGGGTTGTCCAGACCCCAGACAACCCTGTCCTCACCCTCCTGGCACTGCCACAGGACAAGAAACCAGCTGGAGAGCTGGGTGAACATGATGTGGAAGCAGGGCTCCTTTGCTTGGATCTGGGGCTGCTCTTACCCACAAGCCCCTGGACTGAAGCTGGTGCAGATCTGAAAGGCTGGTAGTTGCTTGTGGAAAGAGATGGATTTGTCTCTGTGCTTATTTTGGCTTTGGTCAGCTTTCCCTTGGGCTCCCAGGACAAAGGGGAGAGGCCATGCTGGTCCTCACACCTCTCTTCCCTGGACTGGACAGCCATGTGCTGCCAGCAGCTCCGTACTGGAGGATGCTGAAGTCTCTGGTGAGCTTTGTGTGTGGAGTAAGTGCAGAAGGACGGAGTGGAGGAGACATGAGGATAATTTAAAAAATAATAATAAGAGCATGCACCACTCTGCTGTTCATGATGGTGGTCCCCGTGGGGCTGCAGTTTGCTCCTGGGCCTTTTAAGATGCTTTTTCCAGTGCTGTGCTGGTAGGTGAAGCCAAGACCTCATTCAACCTCCCAGCTTTCCCAGAGCCAGGAATTCACAGATAACCATCTTTAAAGTCAAAAAACCTCCAGGGAGCGAAGTGAGGGATGAGGGGTTTCCAGGGACTTGGTCGATCCTGCTTGGCCTGTGCTGGTGCTGCAGGGGTCATAAAGAGTGGAGTGTTTCAGTGCTGGGAGGTGTTTCAGCATTTATTGGGGGTTGGAAACCCGTCTTCAGAGCCGGTGTCAGTGTTTCGCCCAGGTGGGATGGCAATGAGGTTGTTTCGGTGCTTTGCATGATCATTTCTGCTTTAACTTGCTCTGATTTGATTGTAGCTGTGACATTGTGTTTCCTTCTTTCTGTGCTTTGATATGAAATAATTACAACAAATTATGTTGCTTGAGATGTTTTTATTTTACTGTGAATCACAGAAGCATGAATTGGTCCAGGTCTCTGTGCATCCTGGGCACTGGGGCTATGGGTGTGAAGGCAGTGCTGGTTACAGGGGTGTGCTTACTGGGGGTGCGGGGACCAGAGACGTAGTGAGTTTTCTGTTCTCTGCATTGGGTGTGCTTTTGCTCCTGAGACAGCGTTGCACATAGCTCCCCCGTGGGCGCATAATGGCCATCTAGCCATAAGGTCTCATTTGAAGTCTGCAGCCTCAGCAGAGGGTCTGACACTCCATTTCTTCATGTGCACAAGCAGGAGGAGTAAGGTGGGATCCTGCTGCACGCCCCACTGGCATGGCAGTGAAGGCACCTTTGGGGCAGGTGGGGAGCTGGTGAGGGATGTTGAGCTCAGCTAACTTAGCCTTGAACCAGCAGCATCACAACTGGCATGGTCTGATCCAGGTGCCTTCCCTCTTTTTCCTGGGCTTCAAGGCTTTTATGTAACACAGTGATAAAAAAATGGGCCATGCTGCGTCGTTCGTGCCTCCTGCCTCAAGCTGAGCACACAGGCAGGGATCATACTGCAGCCTCAACAAACGGGCAGCAACGGGCAGGAAATGCTGCCCTGGCAAGAGATGGAGTCCATCCGTCGCCGCATGGTGCCACCCCTGTGTTGGAGTGTTTTAACGGTGGGCAAAATCCCCAGGCTGTGATCTGGGAGGAGGAGGGATTTTGTGGTTAAATGCTGCCTGAGGACAGGAAGAGAGGTGCTTCCTTCTGCTTGGCACAATTTTTGCAGTCTTTGTAAACAGATAAAATTATCTTTGGGAAGTATTACTGATGTCTGCAAACAGAAAAATCCCAAATTTGGTTTGTCCTCTTGAGTCCCACAGAGGTAATGGTGCTTTTTGGCAGTTAGCGGTGATAGTTGCCTGGCTGGTGTCTGTGATGAAAACCAAGCTAGCGTGGTTGACTTCCGCTTCTGGTGGTTTTATAAAACATTGTAATATATTATAAATTAGCTATTAAAGACTGGACTTACTAGTGATCAGACTGCCAGATGCTATGGAGAGGTGGTTCCCATCTGCATGCTGGAGTGCAGGCAGCTCGCCCAGCCCAGGAGAGGCTGCTGGGATGCTCATAGGGAGAGCGCGGATGCGCCCCTGGAGAGAGCTGGGGGCTCTTGAACTGCAAATAGGTGGCTCTGTCTGGGCTGAGCTGTGTAAATGCCACCACCATCCCATGCCCACCCTGTGTGCAGATTGCACACCTGAGATCTGGGCTGTGTTTGGATCGGTGACCGCGGGTGTGTGTGCTGCCAGGGTGTGTGGTGTTGTGGGACAGGGGAAGTGCCCCAGGGTTGGCCTGCTGGACCAGCACATGGACCTTGCAGCTTGAGAGGAGCAGGTTTCCAGCCTGATCAGAGGCGATGGCTGCAGACGGAACCTTGCAAGGTGGAAGTTGTGTTGCTGGGCAGTAGCTCTGGTGAAAGCTCATGCTGTATTTGATGGTGGAGGAGAGATGCATGGGAGACTGTGAAAGGAAATGGATTCAAGCCTCTACCGACACTGCCCTGGAAAGCCTCAGGGAGATGTCTCTGAGCAGCAGTAACAGCAGGGTGTACATCTCCTGGAGAGCATCCTCTGCATGGTACAGTATGCTCTGTCCTTTGGATGCACCAGCTGAGGACAGGGACAAAGACAATATTCAAAGCTCAGGGGGATGTGTATACGCTGCCAGTCACCTGCAGTGCCTTTGTTAGCCCCAGGATGAAGAGCACCGTGGAAATACTTGAAAGAGAAAGTGGACATTAGGGAGGCTTTGGTTACTTTAGTTACTTGTGAAAAAGTGGCTTAAATTTTCCTGCTAGATCTCTTGCAGTTGGCACGTACAAGATCCCTGCAGTGTAAGCTCATGCCCATTGCCGTGGTACCTCTGTGCACCCTCCTGGGGATGGAGCCTTCCAATCCTGCATATTCCCATTCTTGTTCTCTTTCCCCTGCCCATCTCCTTCCACCTGTGCTGGAGACTTCCCTGATGCCTGCTGTGTTTCCAAAATGCTGGTTCTGTCCCCCAAAGCGGGGCTTCCCATCCGGCTGTGCAGCTTAGTAGCTCCTCAGCCTTTCGGTGGGAGACAGCTTTGCTCCTGGCACCTTGGCTGGCTGCTCACCTTCCTTGGGAAGGTCTTGGTTGGCTTCCTGTAGGTGCTGTGAATGCTGGCACTGATGGATTACTTATTCTTTGAGCATCCTTGGTGGCTGCAAGCCACACTTCACCTCCTGGCTTTTAAGTCGGAGGTTTGTGTGCTGTGGATGTTCATAGCTGGGTTGCAGATGGACCAAATGGTTGCATTGGGAGATGCTACCCTAGTGCTTCATGAGCTGTTTTCATTTTGCTCTGTGCCCTGTTTCCCAGCAGGGCTTTAATTTTCTTCTCCTGTTGTCCTTGGGCAGCTGGGGTAAATCCTGCTGTGTAGGATAAGCCTTGTCCCTGGGCTATACTTCCTTGTCCCATCACATCCTTTCTGGGTACCTTCATAGCCATGAGACTTGGTGCAGCACCGTGCTCTGCTCCTCTGCTGCTTCGACTCCATGTTGATGGTCCTTTTATATTATCCAGCTTGCTCTGGCTCTTGCCTTAGAAACACTGCTTTGGTACTGTTAAATGAAGGGTGCTCTTTCTCTCATTTTCCTTAGCTGGCCTAAGAGCGGTGGAATCGATACGAGCAATAGCTGAACATCAGTCTCAATATCTACAGCATTTCAAAAGGTCTTATAAACACGCCAGGAATAAAACCCAAATGCCTACCTATCAGTGAAGTAGGGGCTTTTCTCCTTTTCCTTGCAGTGCAGAAAGGTGATGTGCTACACCCCTGCTTTAACCAAGGCATCCCTGAAGTCTGTGCTTCGCAGCATCGTGGTGTCTCTCAGCCTGGCTGGCTTGGAGGACATCCTCCTCCCTCCTGGCTCCCCCAGCCCTGGCAGAGAAGCTGCAGGCATGTTTTGCCATACCCCATCTCCTTTTAATGCAGAAACAGATAATTGAGGGAGGGAAAATAAGGTGACTGCTCTGTGCTGTCCTGCCTTAGTGGTTTTTTGTGCACCCGGAGAAACCTCGGCTAAACTTTGAACGTAAAGATGAGGCACAGACGCTGCGCAGGACCTGCTCTGCTCTTGCTTTTTGTATTTGCTTTGGCCAGTGCTGCATCTCGGAGCCACTCACCTCCTCTGCCTTCCCCAGGGAAGCAGTGGGATGATCTGAAGAAGTGCTCTGTTATACTCGCTGCTCGGTTTTGGGTTGGTTTTCTGGTTTTAAGTCACCCAAGTGTTCTGGAGTTGCAGGAATAACCATTTCTGCTGTACTTGAGATACTTATTGTGGAGTTTTCTGCCCTGTGAAGATGTGATGGTGGTTTTGGGGAAAGGCTGTTACTCTCCCCTGTGTTTTTCTGACCTTTCCCTTGGGTGCGATAGTTTATCCTGCCCAAAGCAGACCTTGTAGAGCCTGCGCGAGCTTCGCTCCCAGCGCAGGGTGCATTGACACTGTGCCTGGCTCCCATAGCTGTGCGTGGAAAGGGGAGGTTTGGCACGTGGCCCTTCCCCGGTGGCACCAGCACACGGCTCCCCATGCAGTGCCCCCGCATTGCTCAGCCTTAGCAGCCCTGAACCAAATCCTGGTAACAGCCACAGGAGCCCTTTGGATGCTTCTCGGGGCTCTGGGTGACGTCCTGCATTGCTCCTCCACACCACGCCCTGCTCCCAGGGGATGCGGTGGCCATGACCTCCAGCCCCAGCAGAGCTGCCTGTGTGCAGGAGGAGGCAGGAGGTTCCCCTGCCCGCTGTGCTGGCGGGTTAGTACGGTCCGGGGGTAACCATGGAAACTGTTTTTTCTCCATCCCTCCCTTTGCAGATGACTCGGGCGACGAGGAGCCCGCCTCACAGTCAGACAAGAGCGAGCTGCACGGCACGTTAAAAACCCTCTCGAGTAAGCTGGAGGATCTGAGCACTTGCAATGACCTGATCGCGAAGCACGGGGCGGCCCTGCAGCGCTCGCTCAGTGAGCTGGAGAACCTGAAGCTGCCGGCTGAGAGCGGCGAGAAGATCAAGGCGGTGAACGAACGAGCCACGCTCTTCCGCATCACCTCCAATGCTATGATCAATGTAAGTGCTGCCGGCTGAGCTGCTGTGTTTGCAAAGAGGCAGAGGGAGAAGCGTTTTCCTCCTCCTCTTCCTCCATCATCCTTCTTCCCTCCAGCACGGCGCCGTTTTCTCCCTGTGCACCATCTTTCTGCAAGAGCTGTGCATTGGCGTGGAGCTCAGGCATGGCCAGGAGCTTGGTGCCAGCTCGGTGCCGGCTCAGCGCTTGCGGCGAAGGGATGGGAGTTTAGGAAGGTGCAGCCCAGGGAGCAAGCACGGGTGCGTGTAACCCCCTGAGACACAGGTCTGCTACATCCTTACAGCGTGCTTTCTGGGGAGGCTGCTCCAAAATAGGACATCTTGGATGTAAAGCCAGGTAAAGGGGAGGCTTGGGTTGCAAAGGCGTTTTCAGCTGGATAAAGGGGAGGCTTGGGGTGCAAAGGGGTTTTCAGCTGTTCTGGGGTGCCTTTCTGGCTGGCACAGCAGTTCAGAGGCTGTTGCCTGGTGCAGATTCAGACCCACATCCTCATGTTGCTTGCATCCTCATTGACTTCCATGAAACTGCCCTTGTTTTACATGACTGAGGGATTTAACCCCTTTGGGGTCTGAGAGCTGTCTCATGCCAGCTGTGCTCTCCCAGACTGGTTGGTCGGAGGTCATGAAGCATGTACCCGCACCAGCGCTGCTCCCTGCCTTGTGCAGCGTGACAGTGCTTTCTGATTATTTTTTGGACAGCTTCTGTTTGGGGTGCGGATCTGCCTCGTTGCAGTGAGACAGCCCTTCCTGGGGAGCCTGATATTCCCTGGGGAGCTTTGGGGAAGGGAAGAGAGTAAAACTAAATAAAATATTTAAAGCAAAAAAAACCCCACAAACCCAACCCAAAAGCCTAACAGACCTGGAATAATATATGAAGGCAGAGCTTGGGGAATTGTGAATGGAGCAGCACTGTTGCCATGCTGTCCCGGCCCTGAGCAAAAAGAGGTCGTGTGTTGGTTTATGCGGGCTTTTAAAAAATAATAATAATCCA
This sequence comes from Pelecanus crispus, assembly GCF_030463565.1. Taxonomy (NCBI): domain Eukaryota; kingdom Metazoa; phylum Chordata; class Aves; order Pelecaniformes; family Pelecanidae; genus Pelecanus; species Pelecanus crispus. The sequence goes on along the minus strand of NC_134653.1, from coordinate 23,148,739 downwards.
CGGCGGAGAGCACTCAGGAGCCCCGTGGCTGTATCATCCTCCCCGTCCCTGCTTGCAAGGATTTTGTAGCTGTGGGGGGGAAAGGGCTTCCTGAGACAGCGTCTTGCATTTTGGAGCAGCTTTGGAGGTGCCTATGCAGTGCTCTCCCTGTGGAGAGTTTGTCAAAGTTTTTGGAGTGGGGATGGCAGCGTGTTGCGAACGGTGCAAGGTGGCAGCAGAACCCTTGGTGCTGCCGGGAGCAGTGAGGGTTTGCTGTTATGAGGCAGACCGGTGATGGGATGCAGGCAGGGAATTGCTGGGGAGAGGCTTTCTTCAGCAGCCTTTTGGGAAGGGATGAGCGGAACAGTATTTGTTGTGTCCACCCTAGAGAGGAGGAGGTTGTGGTGGTTGCGATGTGATAAAAGCTTGAGCAAGGCTATCTGGACAGTGGAAAATAGCACAAAACCTGTTGTGCCGGGAAAAAACAGTAGAAACATGGTTTGTCCAAAACACTAAGTGGGTAAGAGGGGCCAGGGAGGGAGCGAGGCATTTATTTTCGGGTGGATGTCAGAGATCTGTTTTTAACAGCATCCTTTTGTACTTCGTCTCGCAGCTGAGCATCTGGAGGAGATGTCCAAAGGGGAAAGGCTGTAACATGGAAGAAGCAGGATGGGGTGGTAGTTGGGGCTCTTCCAGCTTGCTGATGAGCCCATTGTCTCTGGGTGAGGTGATGGAGCTGTGGGCAGGGGAACACTGACCCCCGTAAAACAGCGATGCTTTGGGGGGAGTGGATTACAAAGGCAGGAGGAGGGGGAGCCTGGTAGGGTTGTGGGAGGCCAGGAGGGAGGCATCTGACAGCCTGACCACCCCATCATGGTGGACTGGTGCTCCCAGCTGTGCTGTCACCTTTTCCTGCATGGATCCCTTTTTGCACCTCGATTTATCTTTTTAGCATGGGGTGATGCCTTCTGCGAGCTGCTGTGCAGGCCCTGCCCAGGGAGTCTCTCATGGGGCAGGGGGTGGCTCTGGGCAATGCAAAGGTCCTGAAATCTTCTGTGTCGAAACATGAAACATCGCTACAGGGAAGCACATGGAGTCAAGCCGTCTCCTGGTAGTAGGTGAAAATACACCCTCCTCCTGCCCACCTTGATCCTTGCGGGCTTCTCAGGGCCACGCATCCCATGGGAGCACAGGGTGCTTTTGACGGGCCGGTAGTTCCTTGCAGGAGAAATTAAGCATCCCCCATCTGCTGGCTTTTGCCCAGAGAGGTCCCAGCCAGCAGTGGTGGGCTGGTGCTGGCATGTGGATGCTCCGCATCCGCGCTCTGCCCTGGCCCCAGCACCAAACCTCACTGATCTGCTCCGACCTGGTGTGGCTGAATCCTGCCTCCCAGGGCATCACCTCTGCCTGTACAGCAGAGATTGGCTTTTGCAGGAGATGCCGTGGCTCATATCCACGCTGTGGCTGGCTTGGGACGGTGACATGCAGCACTGTCTGTTCGTTGCCGAGATTGTGCTGCGTTTGCTTCTTTTTCGGTTGCACCCCCAAGCAGTTTAGGGAGGTTTGGGCCTGTGAGCTATTGGCTATGACAAACTGCTGGGAGCCGTCTCTGCTCCTGACCTCTTCCTGAGCAGCAGTGGGCTCATGGGAGCAGCCCTGGGCTCTGCGCTCGGGTCCAGCTCCTGGCTGGGACCTGTGTGGCCAGTGTGCCCCGGCCAGTGGGCAAGGGACAGGGCAGGGCTGGGCTTTGCTGCCTGCAGTGGGAAGGGATGGATGCTCCGGTGCCAGTGCTTGCAGTTTCTGTCCAGCCGCCTTATGATCTGATTATGTAAATGTCCCAGGAGCCGCAGGGAGCAGCAGCAAGCAAATAGAAATAAATAAATACATATGTAAATGAAAGAGCTTTGCTGAGAAGGTGACCTCCTCGCTGTGTGCTCTGGGTGCCTGCCTTGGCTGACTCAGGGTGCTTCTCTGGAGATCAGGAGGAGAAGGCAGCTCGGGCTGCTCCTGCATGAGTGATGCTTGGGATGATGGGGGAATATTTGGGCAGAGGCAGAGCAGGATGTGCCGGAACTTTGCATTACAGGTGAGGATCTGAAACACAGAGGGACTGACTATTGCAGGGCTTAAATTCAAGCTCAGACCTCTATGAGTCACGTGTTCGCTCTGCTCCCATCTGAACTTGGAAATCTCACATAACACTATGCTGGGTGAGACTCAGCGGCAGAGTTCAGCCTTGCCAGGACCAAGGCACGCCATGTCGGTGGGGCTGTGAGGAGCGACGAGGAGGATACGCAGAAAAGCGAGTCACAATCTGCCGTGGGGGAGGTGTGGGAGGTATGTAAAAATAAGAAGCAACAAATTAAAGGGATAATTAGAGGAATGAAGATGAAGAGCGCTGTGCAGAATTGCATAGACTCATCCAAGTTGCAGGGAAAGCTTCCGTCTCATAATTTAGCAGCAGACAGCAGGCAGGAGGGCTGTGTGGACACACTGAGGAAGCCACTTTGGGCATCAGGAAAAGCTTATGGGGCTGTGGGTGGTGCTAGAAATAGGTTTTTAATGGGAATGGGGTTTGCTACGGCAAAGCTCGGAGGTGGCTGAACTGCATGCGAGCATGCAATAGCTGCGCTCTTCTTTCGGCTTGCTTTGTGCTTCCTTAAGGGATGTGAGCATGGAGAGCAGCAGGGCTTGGGCTTGGCTGTGTGCTGCTCGTGGGTTAGTTTGCATTTTCTCAAGGTTTATGAGGAGCAGAGGTGGAGAAAGGCTCTGCCAGGCTGGCGCAGCCCAGGCAAGGAGGCAGCCAGGGCAGGGGTGCTGTGCTGAGCAGGCAAGGTTTCGTGAGGAGGGAGTCCTTCACAGCTGGCAGGGAGCAAGGGAGTTCAGCGACCCGAAGGACTCCACGCCTGCCCTTATGAGAGGCCATCGTGCTGGTGACTGCCCAAGCCCGTCACGTGGAGGATGCTGACACCTGCTTCGAGGCAGACTGACTTCCCCCCCCAGGTTTTCCTTTCCCATGGGAACAGACCCATCTGGAGCACCAGCACCCCAAGCCATCAGCAAAGAGCATTCTTCAATCCTCAGAACCTGCAGGGAGGGTTTTTAAGTATGTGAAACAGTGCTTGAACCAGAGGTGAGATTGATAACAACATGTGCTGCTTCTCCCCCAGGGAAGGTGGCAACAGGCTGTTCATTTAAGCTTCTCCGGCATGCCCAGCAGCATCCCAGAAGCTGCATCCTCCAGTCCAAGCAGCACTTTTTTCTGCAGAGTCCTCCGGGGCCATACTCTGGCTCAGCCGCAGTTAGGTGTGGCCCTGTGCCACGTGCTGGTGGCTCGAGGAGCAGCTGACCTCTCCCCACGGCCACGCTTGACTCCTGTAGACTTCTGAGTGGCGTCTGCCTGGCAGAGGTATCTGCTGGTGGGTGCTGTGGGTGGGTTTATGGAGGGTCTGAGCGCTGGACCCAGGGGGTTACAGCTCCTCAGTTGGTTTATTTGGAGACCTCCTGGGTGCCTGTGCTGTAGTGAGCTGCCTGGGTGAAAGATGCGCTTCCCCAGAGCCGCTCCTCTGCCTTCCCATGTCCCAGCTTCACTGCTGTTTTCGTGAAGCACTGGGTCTCCTCTGCCCCCATGGGGATGCTGCTGTGATTAATCTGTACTCCTAAAATTGTTTCCACATTAAACTGGGTTGATGTTGAGCGCATGCTCTGAGTGGCATCAGGTTTGCCAGAGCAGCCTCCAGACCAGTGTGTAATTTCTAATGGTTTATTTTAGCGATAGGTTAACTGCTGTATGTGTCTGTGTTTGCTTGCAAAACTGCTTACAGCTGGTAGCAAACAAGAGGCCCTGGCATCTCCCCGCCGGGGCTCAGACGCTGGGGTGACCACATGGTCAGGGTGATGCTACCGGTGCAAACCTGGACGGGTCCCAGCGTGGAGCTGGCTGATGACGTGGGTGGGTGTGCGATGCCATGTCTTGGGGTCTCCGAACCTGTCATGACACAGGCGGGACAACGGACCTGACCTCCTCTCTGCCTGCACAGCGCTCCCAGCAGCTGGGGCAGAGATGCTGAGCAGGGAGGGAATAGCAGCCTGCTGGGCTGCTCCCAGTGCACTCCAGTACAACCAGTGGGGCTGGAGGAGCCCTCCACCCTGCCCATCTGTATACTGCAGGGGTTAATTCAGGCACTGCAGTGAGCAAGTGCTGTCTTCAACTGCTGGATTTGCTTCCTTAGTGGCAGGGATTGCCCCCAGCTGCCCTCACTGGCCCCAAGCAGATGCTCTGCTGCCTAAAATCAGACCACCCTGCAGCAGGGCATGTTTCCTCTTCCCTGTGACTATTCCAATGGTGATTGCGCAGGAGGAGCCTGTTTTTGCATACCTGCACTGTAACGCGGCCTGTATTAATTATTTGTGCTGTACTAACAACATGTGCGCTGATCAGCGCATTGAAAACCATGTCACCGACCCAGAAAACCCCCGGTCTTGGGATTAAATCTTTAACCCAACCCTAATCCTCTTCGGATGAGAAAGCTGTGGCAAGAGGTCTATGTATCCTGGGCGTTTTTGCTGTGGATGCGCCACGCTGATGAATAAACTGGTGGGTGCCTTGCTGTTACCCGGGGGAGGTGGTGGAGCGTGACGGGTGTCACCCTGGGGTCCGTACCTGCCTGCATAGCTGGCAGAGTGGGGCTAGGGTCCAGGGGAGTGGAGATGTGGAGCCTGGCCCCTGCTCTCGGAGCTGCTACAACTTTCTCTGGAGCATCCTTTATTGCTTTTTTAGTTTAGAGGTGTGAGGGTTATCTCTGATCAGATCTGTCCAGACAGGCAGTGCCTTCCTCCAGCTCCCCTCATCATCATCATTCCCCATGGTTGCTGAGTCCTTCCAGCAGATTATATCATATGTGCGGGTGCTCATAGGATGCCTCTCGCAGCTCTGCCCTGCTGTTTTTTTTGCTGAGGGCAATAACTTCTCTATTGCAGCTTCAGAGGAGAGTTTCGAGCATTTCTGCCTGGGCAGCTGCTGGATCAACAGGGCTGCATGTTGGTGGGCTTAGCATGTCAGAGACGGGGATTGCACTGTCAGCAATGCCTGATGTTAATCAGCAGCTCTGCTGAACTGTGAGACAGCCCAGCCAGGCATTGCCTCTGATGTTAAAATGCAGCACTGTAACCAGGTGAGCCCTGCCCGTACCTTGTGTGATCCTCTGGCAGCTGCCCGCAACACACAGGCAGCTGCCACGTGTCTGTGCCTGGTGGTTATTGGCACCTTGGGGCAGGATGGGGACATGGGGAAGACAAATAGCAATGCATCGCTGGCTTAATCCCTTCTGGGGTTCTACCCCTGGTATTGCAAGGGTTGTGTTTGCCTCTTGCCTGGGCTTGATGCACCAAGGTGGTTCTCTCTGGCTCCTTCCTCCAGCATCTGTTGAAGGAGAAGGCACTGAAATGGCAGCACTGCTCTCCCATGGATTTACCCAAGAAGAAGTTGTGGCACCAGGAGACGAGTGGGATAGAGGAGTGCTGCCACCAGATGAGCTGCTAATGGCCACCACTGCTCCTACAGCACCTCTCGTACAGCAGAACAGTTTGCAAAGGCATTGCATGAGGCTGAAACTGAGGTACAAACCAAAGCAGCTTCCTCCAGATCCCAGGATCAGAGCTGCCTGCGGGCAATGCCAGCTGCTTGCTGCCACCGCAGCCGCCAGCCGTGCGGTTAGGAACAGATGCTCTTCCTGGAGTTCGCTCCATCGGGCAGATGAGAAAAGGAGGACCCAGCAAGAGCCTTATTAAATCTTTCTTTGTGAGAGCTGTTTGCAGGACAGAGCTCTCTGAGTGCACCAGCGCCAGGGTCAGGCCTCCAGGTCCGCTAAAAGTGGAGACCAGCCGCTCCCATGGTACGTTGGCTGTTCTGCTTTGCAGACTCCTGCAAGGGTCCCCATGCTGCTGTGGTGGTTTTCGGGGGTTTGGACAAGCGAAGACGAAGGAAGAAACTGCAGCAGCTGTCTGGAGGTACCTCCCTGAGGGGGAAGAGCCGATGCCAGGAGCTTCCCAGGGAGGTGATTTTTGGCACACGTGGCAGTGGTGAGGCCCTGCTGCTGGCCGGGGGGGTAAGAGCATCAACAGGGAAAGCTGAGTTTTGTACAATGAGTGTTGCCAAAGGAGGGTGGCAAAACCCTGCAAGGGCGTGATTCTGGGCTGGACACTCTGCAGCAGGAGGTCCCAGCACAAAGTCTCAGCTCCCCATGCATCTTCTATACTGGTCCCAGTGTGTCCTTGGCATGCTGCGGTGCCCTGACGAACCCTCCAGCACAGCCAGCGGAAGCTGCCGTGTGCTGCTTGGCAAGGTTTGGGGTGGAGAGGGGCAGTACTGCCAGTACGCCGAAGCATCCAGCAAACGCCTTAATTGCTTTTCCACCAGAGAACAATGCTTTGGAAACTGGACCCTGTGTCTTTCCTGGGCCACAGCTCCTGGTGGGCATCACTTTGGTTCATAACCTGTGGGCGGCGTTGGCTTGTTCCCCTTCTCAGAGCCAAGATGGTTCTCTCCGGCTCCTTCTTCCAGCATCTGTTGAAGGAGAAGGCACTGAAATGGCAGCACTGCTCTTCCATGGATTTACCCAAGAAGAAGTTGTGGCACTGGGAGATGAGTGGGATAGAGGGGTGCTGCCACCCATGATGAAAATTTCCTTTTATTGTGCCGAGTATGGGATTATTATGGATTCAGTAGCCTACATGAAGGCTGCATGGGTACGGGATTAGAGCCTGTTAACACAGCTGGGCTGGTGGATTTGCCACTGTTTCACACTAATCCTCTCTTTATTGCATGGGGTGGATTACATGTCCGTAATGGCACTTGCTTCCTGCAGCCGGGGTCTGGCTGTCATGCCAGTGCTGGCCCCAGACTGCCTCTGCTGCTTTGGACCTGGAGTGAGGTCCTCTTTGAGGAGGCTGGGCAAGGTGTGTTTGGTTGGTTAAGCAGTGCTGAGCCTGCCTGATGGCGGGGAGCACTGGTGTGTTTGTGGCCTTTAGGCAGATAGCCCGAAGTAACATGGTAAGGTAATAAAACTCCCAGAGACACAATCATGAGACCAGATGCGACCCCCACCCAAGTATAGATGTATCCATCTTGGACATCTCTGACTCTCAGGGAGTCCACAGTCCCCAGAGAGAAACAGGCACTGCTGGCGCATGAGGTGCCACCTGGAACAGGACCATTAGTGGTTTTGGGAGCACCTTGGGTGAGTGCTGGGGGTCTTGCTGAGATGCTGACATTGGCAGCATGCAGTGTGTGCTGCAGGTCACCAAGAGGCGGACTGGAGCCTGCTCTGCTCTGGTGTCTTCCCATTCCCTGTTGGGGCACTAATGAGCTTTTCCATGTCCATGCATTTCTGTAGGTCCCATTTTACCTGGATGTAAAGCTCCTTCTAATGTAACACTTAGAAGTATGGAAAGAAAAGCAATAGGGAGTGGGATGATTTTCAGCATCTAACTCACGCCTACTGTCCTCACAGGTCTTTATGCAATACCATCTCATTTTTTTGTGGTGGTGTGACCTCGCAAGGCTCAGCCCAGCACCTTCTTTCAGGCTGTGCTCTTGCCACCAGACCTGCCCCAGGGAGAAGCAGCTCTCACTGTGCCTGCATCCTCCTGCTTCAGACAGCCGGGATGCTTGTGAGCCAGCTGAGGGTCACTCCAAGGATTTGGGACAGATTGGCTGCTATTTAAGCAGTCTGTGTTGATCTGGAGTTTTCCTGTGCTGCTGCTTCTGGTGGTGTCCAGCCAGCCTGGCCTTGGGCCACCAGCACAGCTGTGGGTACCACTGCTGTTGTGGCAGATGACTACACTCAAAACCACGTCTCGTTGCAATCTGACTGTTTGTGTGAGATGACTTGGGATTCAGGCTGGCTCTATCCTTGTATTTTCCCTTTTGCTTTCTGCTCAGAGTATTTTGGTGGGGGGGAAGGACAAATTAACCCTCTCATGGGGCAAACACTCTGGCTATCTCACTGCTCTGAATCCAAATGGCTTATTTTTAAGCTGTGCCATGTGCCTGGATTGCTGACACAGTATGAATGTGTTCAGAGCTAAAAAGAGGATCAGAAATTCCCCTTCCCTTGGGGGGCTGTTTTGCAGTCAGCAGCAGCACAGATGTGTCCCAGGGTTTTGATGACTCCAGGAAGGAAGGGAGCACTTATCTCCGAGGCATCAGACTCATGCAAAATGGCAGGGCGTTCTTTCCCCTGATGAATGAAGTGATGGCTCTTGTTGTATAATTCACCATTGAAAAAGAGGTGATTGAACACATCTGGTGGTTGCCTTATCTTGTTGCTCCTGAGCAATGAAGTGGTCCTTGTCCCGAGCAGGCAAAGGAAGGGTCTGGTTGAGGAGCAGATGTCAATTCCAGAACAGCAAGCACTTCCCTGGTAGGTTTTCTTCCTCCCCAAAGGTTAGATCTGTGGGGCTGTTCCTCTGGGACGCTCAGGGCAGGTGGGACAGCAGGTTTGAGCATGTTCCCTCAGCACCCATCAGCATTGTGTTGGAGGTGGTGAAATGCTCAGCCGTGCTAGGACTTACCGGAGAGGATGTCATCCCCTGTAGTTCAGACCTTGGGGCAGAAATCTGGCACAGCCTTATGTGTTCATTCACACTTTCAAGCTAATTAACTTCATCTCTGTGTTCTTTGTGTCTAATACTGACTGTTTGCTCCTGTTGACGAACCAGGAGTGCTGCCGCTATGCAAAGGTGCCCATGGGCATGTGACACCACCACCTTGGCAGGACACAGCTGACCTTGGGTGCTCGTTTTCAGCTGCATAAATAATCCGCAGGCTGTTAATGACATTCCTATTATCCTGCAACAAGCTGTGAAATCTGGTATATTTGCTGTGACAAATGTATGAAAGGTGCTAAATTTGCCCATCGCAGCAGTGGCTGCAGACCACAGAGCTGACGGCACTATGCCTTGTCTCCTGCTCCTCGGCACGGTCTTGATGGCACCTTGCCTCTTCCTCCAGGGGATTTTGCAGGAGCTTCAGTGTTGCTTTTCCACAAAAACACACTCTTTTGGCCACTTTGGCTGTGCCTCCTTATCTTCACAGTGATTTACAGCCTCACCATCTAATGCTGGATTAGGAGCTGCTACAACAACTTGTTCTAGCCATGGAGGAGAAGAGGAGAAGCCACCTCTGTCCCTCCTGCCACCTGGTCGCAAGTAACACTGGGTTTCCCTGGGACTTCGCACCTGTACTGCAGATGGATGGAGCTTGCTTTTATCTTTAGTTGCTGGTGATCTGCCAGAATTGCAAGACGACAAGGTATAAACACTGGCTGGGATGTTCAGAGGTGTTGAAGCAGCCCTGCTTCTTAGCCTTGCCACCTTCTTAGTTATTTTCAAACAAGCTTGCTTGTGGAACGGGAGAGCATCTTGGCCACTGCTGCCCAACCTTGACTTCGTGCTGTGACGATGCTGAGAAATGGTCAGGTCTCTGGGCTGCAATGCTGGCAGCTGGACTTTGGGACTCCATCCAGCTCTGGCTCTGTAGCAAAAACTGGGACATGTTGTACCACCTCTTGTACTCTGTCATCTTGTCTGTATGTGGGAAGGCAGCAGCTGGGGTGGCAGAGGATTAAAATCAATATCCTGGTGGGGTGTGGGAATGGGCACAGCATCCTCTGCTGGTCCCTCTCCTCCTGCTTGCTGGAGGGTTGCTCATGGGGAGGCCTTTGAGGAGGGCAGCACAGACAGTTTGTGCAGGCAGGGTAGGATGGGAGGGGGAAATCACCTTTTTTTTTTTCTCCAGGAGACACTGAAAGCAGCCAGCTGCCCTTGTAATGGACCCCACTCCATGGTGTTAGCAGGTGGCTCCCTGAAACCCTGCATGCACAGCACCGCAGTGCCCTGTCTCTGCCTGGTTGGGCTGGCGGTAGGAGCAGCCCCATTGTGCGGGACCAGAGCAAACGTTGGTGCTGCCTGAACGCTGTGTGCATCCAGATGCTGCTAAAATGCAGCAGCTGTGTCGTGGCGGTGATGGCTCAGGGGGACGTGGGCATATGGGGTGTGACCTGGTCTCCCTCCACGCTGCAAGGAAGCTGTGGGGTGGGTAAGCTCTGCAGATGATGATGGGGATATCTATACGAAGGCTGTACTCTTAGACGCGCTTCGCCTTGACACCCTGGCCATATAACTCACTGGGGAATTGCTTTTCTTTTGCTTTCATCCTGCAAACTGGTGGCTGTGCTCTCCTTTGCAGTATGTTCATCAAGGAGCCTCTTGCCTGCTAACCTTTGCAAGGATGGCCTGCATCCCTGCACCAGTATAACGTGGATTTGTGGCTGTGTCTTGCTTACAACCCAGATGAGGTTCAGCTGTAACTAAAGTTAGCTGCTGCTCTGTAAGAGTTTTATAAGCTGGACTTTGAGGCATTGATCCTGCTCAGGGCCTGCAATTGTTTGCATCTTTGAAGGGGGGGTGGATAATGAAATGAATGAGCGATGACTTAGGATGCTGGATTTTCATCGGGGTTTGTGTCCCCTGCCCTCACATTAATCTGTGCCAGGACTGGCCTGAGGCATCCGCTTGTGCCCCTCCGGTGTCACCAGCGGGAGGTCACCAGCAGGGGCCATCCCTTTGCTCCTTGGCTGCCTGCAGAGGGAGGATTGCTGCTGCTGAAAACAGCTGCCTACCTTTATCCCGGGCAGTTTGCAATGTCTGTGCTGATGGGGACAACGTGATGCAACCCACCGATGGAGGTAGGAAGCTGTGATGCATATGAGCAGTGAAGCAGAAGGTCTGGGCTCCCCCCAGGTGCTCCCAGTCCCTGTTTGAGGGAAGAACTTGGGGGGTAGTTAGGTGGCTCCCTGGCACTTCTGCCCCTGACTTCTCCTGAAACAGGAGAAGGCAGAGGGATGATGAGGGTGAGCAGCTTATGGGTGCTTTCAGCCTGAATCCTGAGTGCTGGCTGAGCTGTTGCAGCAGGGTCAGTGGCATAGGAGGGGAGCGGAGCCTGGATTCATCCCAGCGCAGTGCAGAGCAGTGAGCCAAACCTGTTCGAGGTCAGGACTTGGCAGAGTCGGGGCACAAAGGGATTTATCTCCTTCCCTGGGTCAGAGCTTGTCCTGGGACCTTGTCACGCCATCTCCTGCTGCAGCCGGTCCCCCTTGGCTGCCCCAGTGGGTCGGTGTGCGGCAGCATTGCTCTTGGTGCTGCTTTGGGCATGGCTGGAGCATGGATGGGTGTCCCAGGGCACTGCTGGTGTGGTTGGGGCAGTGACAACAGGGAGTGTATCTCCCACTCTTCATCTCCTGTGAGGAAGGGACACACTGAGCTGCACCTCCGCCTCTTCTATCTGGGCTGGATCCTTCCCTGAGAAGAGACAAACCCCTGGGAGTCTCCCAGCTCTTGGTGTCCTCCATGGGGTCCCTGTCAGCAAGGACGGACCCCTGGGGTGCCGGTGCTGTGTCAGGGTTTCCCGGCAGCTGCGTGTCAAAAAGCTTTTGCAGTCACAGCGGCTGAGATTCAGGGCGATTTGTGCAGAGACGGGAAGCTGCTCCCTGTTTTGCTTGCACCCTGCACCAAAGCAGCACAGTGGCTGTTGGAAATCCAGCGGCTGCTGGATCCCTGCAGCAGCAGCAATGCCTGAGCCTCCTGTGCCACTCTGCAGAGAGTGGATTTGCAGTTCTTGCTTGCGAACATCCAAGAAAACCAGAGGGCTGTGGGGAGATCCCTCTTTGCAATTACTAGCTCTCCCTTGCCGGGATGCCCATGGTGCTGAGCACATGCCTGCTAATGGTGTGTGACAGCTGACACTAAAAAGCCCAAGGATTAAATCCTGCCCTGGGCTGTGCACGGGTGTCTGCCAGCCGCCCTTGTATTAACAGAAGCTTTGCAGAGCACTGCAGGATCCCCAGCTACCCCCTGGCCTGTAGCTGGTGCAAGCTGGGTGTTGCTGTTTTGGGTGCAAGCAACAATGGGTGATGGCCTGACTTGTTTCACCCATTTGCAGAGGAACGATCAGAAATTTGATGCTAGGTGCTGTGCCTGTGAAAGCCCCATCCCAGGGACTGCAGAGTCTGACTGGTTTCGGAAAATCCTAGAGCAGGTATTTCATGTGCCTCTTGTGCTGCTGGGAGCACGCTGGTATCACCTGTGGGCCTGATCCTGGGCAACTGTGTGTGGGGTGTTGCAAATCCTGCGCTGGGGTTGCTGGTGGGAGGATCTGGGCTTTGAAGCAGCGGCTCTGGGCCTTCTCCTGCCACCCACCCCAGCTTCTGCTGCGGATCTGCGTGGGGGAAGGCACGTGGAGAGCATCCCACTGTTGTGCTGCCTCCTGCTCTGGCTGTTGCACTTGGTGAACGTTGCTCTTCCTTCCTCCCTTCCCTGCACGGCCACTCACGGCTCAGGATCTCATCATCCCCAAACGCACACCTGGCAGGACATCCCCCTTTCCAATACTGTCTGCCACTTGCCTTCACTCCTGTCTCCTCCAGGACCATTTTCCTGGCCACATTTTCTTGCTCCACAGTGGCACCAAACAGCCCTAGGAGCTGGTGGTGCTCAGCTAGTTGGAAAAAGCATCTCAGTGATGCATATCATAGAATCGTTTAGGTTGGAAAAGACCTTTAAGATCATCCAATCCAACTATTAACCTAAAACTACCAAGTCCACCACTAAACCAATTAAGCCTCACCAGTGCTGAGTGCAGGGGGACAATCACCTCCCTGCTCCTGCTGGCCACACTATTCCTGATACAAGAGCCCAGATGCTGTTGGCCTTCTTGGCCACCTGGGCACACTGCTGGCTCATGTTCAGCCGGCTGTCAACCAACACCCCCAGGTCCTTTTCAGCCAGGCAGCTTTCCAGCCACTCTTCCCCAAGCCTGTAGCGTTGCATGGGGTTGTTGTGACCGAAGTGCAGGAGCTGGCACTTGGCCTTGTTGAACCTCATACAATTGGCCTCGGCCCATCGATCCAGCCTGTCCAGGTCCCTCTGCAGGGCCATCCTACTCTCAAGCAGATCAACACTCCCACCCAGTTTGGTGTCACCTGCAAACTTACTGAGGGCACACTCAATCCCCTCATCCAGATCGTTGATAAAGATATTAAACAAGGCTGACCCCAAAACGGAGCCCTGGGGAACACCACTTGTGTCACTGAGAGTGGTGGTGAAGCCATCCCAACCTGGAGCAGGGAACCCAGCTGACTGGTCCTGGAGGAGCCTTGTGAATGGTTTTCTTCTGGTTTTGTTTCCCCCAGGAGCAGTGTGTCCTCCCACACTGAGCAGCAGTGCTGCGCTGGCATGCCAGCTCCCATGTGGTGCGTCTGTGCGCTCCTTCCTGCATCCTGGGGGGATGGGGACAGCATGTGGTGTCAGGTTTTGCTGGAATAGGAAGGTGTGCCCAAGGGGAAGGTGCAGCTCTCTGTGCTTCTGCCGCTGTAACCAGAAGTAAGTTGCATCACATCCTTCGGTGGAAGGCAGCAGACAGCAGTGTTTTAATTGCTGCTGCTGACAGCTGGGGAGGATGCGGCCTCGAGGATGTTGGATTGTGGCCATGTTTGAGGTTTTTTTGCCTTGGGGAAAGGTCAGTGCGGCTCCTCGCTGAAGCTGGTGCCATGTGAACAAACGCTGTAACTCAGTGGCTGGTGGTCTTGGTTTGTCATCAGCAAAGGTGAGGATGGCCAAAACAGCCTTGGCCAAGGTGGGGTTTTGTTTGAGCTGCTGAAGGGACTGGGGTTTCCTGCTGGGTGGTGAGCCAGGATGGAGCCGAGATGTGGCTGAGACATCTGGGGCTGAGACCTGGCTCCTTGTGGACCATGGAAGCAACCATGGGGGTTGAGGAAAACCAGACAGCCAAGCCTGAGATAAGGGCTGGGATTCATTTCCCTTTGATATCCATCTCCCTGGGGGAGATGGCCATGTCTGAGCTACTCTCCCCTGGCTCCCTGCAGCCCTGGGGAGCTCATGGGCTGGTGCTGTGGTGCTGCCCCTGCTCTGCACTGGAGGTCTGGGGCACGTTTTGGCTCAGGAATGAGCTCTGTCGACAGAGTTGGTGGTAGAAAAATACACTGTGAAGCCTGTTCAGTGCTACTCTCACCTCTGGCAAGCATCCCTGTGAAACTGCACTGTCTGGCTCTAGAAACTATAAAACCAAATTAATAACTTTAATTTGTTTGGCTATTGCTGGCAGCTGGGGGGCTGGGCTTGGGGGATTTTTCTTGCAGGATGTTCTCCTGTTACCACCCTTGGCATCGCTTCTCTTCCAGTGAGCAAACGTGACGCTTGCCTGGGTTGACCCGGATGCTTTGTGAGTGCGGTGGTTTAGATCAGACCACGGGCAGGGCGCTTGTGCCAGTCTCTGAATTACAGAGGAAGAGGCTGCAGAAAAGGTGGCCTGACAGTCTTTTGAAAACAGAGAATAAACCCTGCACATACCCCAGGTGGCCCCTAAATCCGCAAGGGCACAAGTTGTGGGATGCTGGCAGGAACAAGCATCATCTGAAGCTGCTGCATGGAGGTACCGCTGCCTCTGCTGGGGTCTGGGGCAGCACAAGGACCATCCTGGTCATCTTCCCAAAACCTCCCCATGCTCGGTGGAGAAAGTCTGCAATGCCGCTGGCCACTTCTCCATCGCGTGGATTTTTTTTTATATGGCTGTAAATGAAGCCTCTTGGTGCAGATTTCCCTTTGGGATACAGCATGGATCCTCCGCGAAGCTCAGCAGCCTTGGGGTAGGAGGACCCAAGGTTTTATCTGCTGTGATTTTTATTTAGGACATTGATTTCTGTTGACTGATAGAGCAATTTCTCCTCCGCCATCCTGTGGCTCCCAGCTCTCTGGTGATGCGCTGCAGGGCTGCCTTCACGTGGCTTCTCTCTAATTACCTCCTTTTCCCTTAATTTACCATTATACCTTACAAACAGCATTTAGTTGCAGCAGGATAATTACAGGTGATCTCCTAGTGCATCGTTTTAAAACGCTCAACCCCCTGAGCTGGGGACAGCCGCCAGTTTCCATCCTCGGTGCCAGCGAGCTGTGCCAAAATGGGTATTTCTGTGCCCGCTGCGTGTGGGCTGCTTGCAGAGAGGGACCTTCGGAACAGATAATGAGCTTTGCGGGGCTGGGAAGGTCATGGCTGCTATCTCAGTACTTGCCCTTGTGGTTTCATCCTCTTATCGCAATGCATCAGCGTAATAAAAGAAGCCAGAGTGCCAGCTTGGGGCATGGGTTAGTTTTAACTGGCAGGAGGCTTCAGCTTGAAGCTGGGTATGAAGGCATCAGGGCAGGGTCTGCATGCAGGCTTTGTGGCCGTGGCTGGCTGCCAGTGGGGCTTTTCAGGGTGGGGAGAGGAGCTGAGTTGTTTCTGGAGAACGAGGTGAAAATGTGGCGTGAAGCACCCTGAAAAATCGGCACTCTCATGTCTCCCTGTGCTCATCCATGCAGCCCCGTGGGGTCTGTGGGGCTCACATGAGGAGGAGCTGGGTGGTCCCTGTCAGGCTGGGGGGATGTAGGATGGGAGCACAGCAAGGAATCTGGGGGGACAGGACCCTGACATCTCACTGCATCCAATCAGAGAAATGGCAAAGCGTGGGGACCTGCCACGTTGCTCCAAGCTTGCAGGAGCCATGTTGCCCATTGTGGCACTGAGGGGCCTCAGCCCCTCTCCTTTCCTGGGGCGATTTCCACCTGTTCTTCTGGCTAACGATACAGCCTTAATGCCATTGCAATGTGGTGCTTGCAGGGGAGAATTTATTGAGCTCAGGCAGGTAGGTATCTCCATCGGTGTGACAGCACCACCGAGTTGCTTCCTAGAGTTGCTGATGGCCACAAATGGAAATCCAGAGGCTGAGAAGCTGACGCCATAGGACAAACCCATGTTCAGAGCTTGCAAACACTTTTTTGCTGAATTATTTCTGCCTAGCAAAACCACATATGAGTGTGTCTCATTAGAGAGCCTTAATGATGCTGAAGACTGATGTTTGTCGGAGCTTGCCCTTGGGACAGCTGCATATACCTGTCCACAGTGGAAAAAATAGCAGGTTTGCAAAAGCGTGGTGTAAGGGTTTAAATTCACCCTGGCCAGTTTGGTGCTGGGACTGATCCTGCAGAAACCTGCCTGTGGACTGAGCTCTGTGCAGTCAGAGCAGGTGGGAGTAATAGGGGATGGAGATAACACAAATGTAGGTGTCATGCTTTAACCCCAGCTGGCAACTAAGCACCACACAGCCACTCACTCACCCTCCCACTGCCCCTGGTGGGATGGGGGAGAGAATTGGGGAACAAAAAAGTAAACCCCATGGGTTGAGATAAAGGCAGTTTAATAGGACAGCAAAGGAAGAGAAAATAATAATAATGACAATAAAGGAATATACAAAACAAGTGATGCACAATGCAGTTGCTCACCACCCGCTGACCGATGCCCAGCCAGTCCCCAAGCAGCGATCACTGCCCCCCCAGCCACCTGCCCCCAGTTTATATACTGAGCATGACATCATATGGTATGGAATAGCCCTCTGGCCAGTTTGAGTCACTTGTCCTGGCTGTGCCCCCTCCCAGCTTCCTGTGCACCTGGCAGAGCATGGGAAGCTGAAAAGGTCCTTGACTTAGTGTCAGCACTACTTAGCAACAACTAAACCATTAGCGTGTTATCAGAATTATTCTCATACTAAATCCAAAACACGGCACTATGCCAGCTACTAGGAAGAAAATTAACTCTATCCCAGCCAAAACCAGGACAGGAGGGTCAGGTCCTTCCGTGTTGCAGATTTTAGAAAGCAGGAGAAACCAGAGGTGAGTATAAAGCAAAACAGCTTTTTAAATATGATGGGTTACACTGTTCTTTTTTTTTCCAAAGGACAGGGGCAAACTCGTGTTTGTCCTTCGTTTATCTGATGCGAATTTGGTTCCCACCTCTTCCCACAACCAGGGGGCTTCTTGAGGTGAGGCTGGGGATGATCGTGAGCTCCCAGGGGATGTGGTAGTGTTCAGGGTGTCACTGGAAGCACACACACCCACCTCCTGCATTTTTTTTTCTTATCCTGGGATATTTTTTCCCTCTGCTTCGTGCTTCTTTGCCTAAAATATGAAATCCTGATGCTTTGTGTCACTTTTCTGGAGATTCGTTTCTGATGTTATTAAAGGAAAAACTTCTTTCCCTGGATGAGACTCCAGTCCTGCTCCGATCCAAAGGAGAGGTTTGATGAAGAGCTGATGAATTGGAGCTTTTCTTGGACAAATCCTGATAAAATCAAGCCAGGTCATGGAAGCTGAAGCCCTGAGCCTGTTGCTTGATATTCAGGTGCCACCTGCAGCCCAAATTTAGAGTAACCTGCCAAGAGCTGAATAAATCACATGTGAAATCCAAGTAGATGGAAACATAGAAAATAACTGAGTCCTGGGGATGGTTAGAAGTCTGTTAGACATTCAAAACTCTCTGGTTTTAGTCCTTTTGAATAGTTTTGAGTTTTTCAGGCCAGCGTTTATCTAAAGAGGACCTGCCTTGGTATGCTGGTGAGTTGGAGCTAGCTGAAGCACAACCACAGTTAATCTGCTTGCAAGTTGCCAGCCTGCCTCCAGACTCCTGTAGAATTTCCATTAAAATCTTATTTTCCTACTTTTAAATGTAAGTAGTTTAGCGCATCCCAACTTGCAGAGATTTAGGGAGGGAGGAGGAGGTGCAGCCCTACCTCTGTGCTCAGCTTCATGTGGGGTTGATCACAAAGGAAGCAGCAAAGCCGAGGGGATTCCGTGTTTCAGTCTAATATAAAAAAATAATCTAAAAATAGAGCTCTGAGGGCTGGCTCTCTCTTGTCAGACAATAGAAAGGCAGCTTGTGGGAGCTGGCAGCATCCTGTCCCAAAGCGGATGTCCTGTGCCTTGAAATCTCCCACTGGGCATCTGGCACACCCGGGGATGGGCGATGCCTGCAATCACAGTGATGCTGAGGGGGAGCTTGGGGGGCTGCAGTGGTGGTTAATGCCACTGAGGGGTTCTCCTATCAGCCTAGGTTGCGGTGTCCCAGCTGTCCCCTGCCTGGAGGCACAGGACGGGGACGCTGTGCATCCTACAAGGCATCGCTTAGTGCATCCTGTGAGCCCTCCTTCCCTTGTGCCTAGCGCACCTGCATGTGTCCCTGTGGCTGGTGGGTCCCAAGGGCCCATTATTGAAAGGAGAGGGCTTTTGGCCACAGCGAATGTGTTACGGGCGCCAGGCCAGGCTCTTTGCTGTCTGCTGGGCTGTGCAGCTCTGGGGAGGAGCTGGGCATCCTCCATCTCTGCCTCCTTGGAGCAAAGGGCTCTCTGGCTGCCAGCTTGAGCATCCTCTCCTCTCTGTGGCTGTCACCCTGGGGACCACTGTCCTGTCCAGCTTCTCATTTGCAGGTCTGGGGATGGAGGTGGCTGCTCGAGGTTTCAGGGCATAGCGAAGGGCTGGGCTTGGCTGAGGTTTGTGTGAGCCCAGTGTGGGCTCTCGGGGACTGGCGATGGGGCTGGGGACAGGAACAGGCTGTGGGGCTGGGGCATGGTGAGCCGGGCTGCTGTGGGAGATGGGACATCACAAAGGCTTTGTAGATTCAGAGCAGTTGTCCATGTTGCAGCCATCCCCTTGGAGATGTTTCAGGTTTGGATGGTCAGACTTGAACTGATCTTTGCCCTGTGGATACAGGGCATTGTGCAAAGCTCTGGGGTCCTGGGGGAGGAGGAGGGGGAGTGGTGGGGGGCTGGCTCCATGGTGAGCTCCTGGGCCATGAGGGCTGTGCTGGTTGCTGACACGTCACTTCCTCCCCTCCAGGCTTGCCGCGATTTCCTGGACTTAGCCGAAACTCACAGCCGAAAATGGCAACGGGCGCTGCAGTATGAGCGGGAGCAGAGGATCCGTCTGGAGGAGACCATTGAGCAGTTAGCCAAGCAGCACAACAGCTTGGAGCGAGCCTGTCGCGGAGCCCCTGGCCTGTCCTCCAGCAGCACTGGCATCACCAGTACTGCTAAGGGTGAGCACCAGCGGGCTGGGCTGCAGGGCCAGGGCTGGGTGCTGTTACGGGGGCAGAACCCTGCGGGAAGCCCTGGATGGATGGGGGCTTTCTGGTCGATTGCTCCCACTGAGTCAGCAGCAATGGGAAGGATGCCCTGTATGCCTGTGACTTTTTTAATGGATCCCATTATGCCATAATTGTCCCTAATTGTCCTGTTGTTCCTTGCTTGGGGACTTAGATGTCCCCAAGATGTGGATGCAAGTGAGGGCTGTGTCCCCAGCTTGCTCGTGCTGTTTCAGAATATTTCAGTAGCTTTAACCCTCACCAGCTGGCACATCTCTGGCTGCTGGAGGGCAGCTGTGGTGCTTGGAGGAAGCCCAGGATTCTCTGGCGCTGTCACATTCCTGGCTGTGCAGGGTGGCAGTGGCACAGCAGGAGCTCATTTGCTGGTTGCAAGAGTTACTGAGTGCTAAAATCTAACAGCTTTGCATATTTGTGCCAAATCTCATTCCCTGCAGGAGGCATTAGTTACAGCCTGGTAGCAAAAAACTGCAAATAATGCCTTGTCTTATTTTTAAGGGATATATGGACTCAAGGGAGAGCATAGTGGCTGTTGTGGGGGTGATGGCAGTGCCAGGCGCTGCCCTTGTTCTCATATGGCCTCAAGTAAATGGCTTCAAGTTGCACCAGGAGAGGTTTAGATTGGATATTACGAAAAAATTCTTCACAGAGAGAGTAGTCAAGCACTGGAACAGGCTGCCCAGGGAAGTGGTTGAGTCACTATCCCTGGAGGTATTTAAAAGACATGATGCTCAGGGACGTAGTTTAGTGGTGGACTTGGCAGTGTTAGGTTAATGCTCAGGCTTGACGATCTCAAGGGTCTTTTCCAACCTCAATGATTCTGTGGCGCAGCTGGGGAGGGCAGAGGGGAAATTGCTGTAGGGACAGGCACAAATCTGGCCCTACCCCGTTGCAAGGGGTGACCCTGCTCCTTTGGAGGAGTGTGGGAATGATGCAGGGAAGGAGGTTGCCAAACCCTGGCAGGAAGCCGAGCCAACTGCTGAGCTGGATGGGCTCCTGCAGCAAGGTGGCTGGAGTTGGCGTGGCTTTCTGGTCCCTCCGTGTGACCTCAGCAGCGCTGTGTTGGAGACCTGCGGCATCCCCCTTGCTGGAGCAACAGTACCACCCAGAGGCCCTGAGATAGGTGGTCAGCTCTGCCATGTGCCCTGCACTGTTGTGGCTGCTTGACTGCTCGGCGCAGCTGCTCGAGTGGTGGTTTTGTGGTGGCAGAGCGGTGAAGCCCGTAGTGAGGCTGCACTTGGGGAGCAATGCAGCAAGGGCAGGAGCAGGGAAGCTGCACCAGGTATCAAAAGTCACCGCAATTAATGTCTGCTCCTGGCTTTGTAGTGATGTCTCCCACTGCAGCAGGGAAGAGAAATGTTTATAAGCGCGGAACTAGAAAACCTGACAGCTGGGAAGCCTCTCTGAGCATCACCTGAAACACATGACTTTTTTTCTTCCCATTTTAATCCAAACCAGATTTTCTGGCAGATGGGGCAGTGCTGGAGTGGCAGCCATGTTAGACGTGGTTGGGCATGCAAGGCATGCCTATGTGTCTGGCTCAGGCAGCCTGGTAACATTTTTGGAGGTGCTCCTGAACACAGCAGGGAGCTGTGTGCCTGGATTGGGGAGCAATCACAATTGCTCACACGCACTGCCAGGGTACATCCTTGCCTTCAGGAGCTGTACGGTGTCCTCCAATCATGGAGTGGGATGGAGAGGAGTGGGACAAGCTGTAAAGGGAGCCAGCGTTGGATGGGACGCAGCGGGAGAAGGGTGGGCTCTGGGGACAGTCTCATGCTTGATGGGTTGAAAAGGGGACTGTATCCCGAGTATCTTAAACACTTTGCACCAACAGGGAGCGTGCAGTCTGCCAAAGGAGAGGCCAGTGATGAAGATGAGGAGACGGAGTATTTTGATGCCATGGAGGATGCACCAGCTTTTATCACTGTAACTGCAGACCCCAAGCACCACAGGTACAAGCCCCCACCCTAGGGCCAGACATTGCACAGTGCAATCTGGTGAAACCTGCTGCGAATGCGGGAAGAGCAGGGGGGAGACGGTTTGCCCGGTGTTGTGTTTGGGCTTGAGGGCAGCATCCTCTCCTGTGGAGGGTTATTCTGTGTGCATATCCCCCAGCAAATGGTCTGCCTCTGCCCAGGGCTCTGTACTATGCCTGTCTGCTCTTGCATTCCTGGAGCAAGCAAGGCTGAGGGTGGCCCTAGCTATAGCGAAGCAGGCGAGGAAGGGCAGGCATCAAGCCCATGCTGCAGTAAAGCCGAGTCCCCTTCCTCAGCAGCTGATGTGAGCTCAAGGGGAGCTTGGGCAGGGACTTGGAGGGAGATCCCTTGGAGCATTGGGCAGAAGCAGGGAATACCTTGCCTTTGTCTTCCTTGACCTGCTCTTATAGGCTAATGTTTGGGCTGGAGGCACCTGTGGTCTAAACCACAGTCACACTGCTGGCCTCTCTGGCCAATGCAGAGGCTCTCGGCTGCGAGGCTGGGACACCCTGCGCTGAGCACCCCCTGCAGTGCCTGCGCACGGTCTCCTTCACCCTGTTGCCTTCCTGGCAGCACCTTCGGGTGGTGCAGGGAGATGCTCCGGGTGATGGTGGCTGTCCTGCACCGACCCTGCCTCTTCTTTCCTCTTCTCTGCTCTTGTTCATGTTTTCCAGTTGGTACTTTCTTCCCCACAGGCGTTCAGGCAGTAACCTGAGTGGGGCCAGCGAGGGCCACCCCGAGGACTGGAACCTGGAGGACAGTGTGAGTTGGCTGGGCAGAGTGGGAGGGACAGTCCCAGTGGGATGAAACCAGGGTAGAGGAGCAGGAGAGGAGAGGAGGAGGTTGTTGGAGGGACTCTCCATCCGGGTCTTTCCTGCACCTCCAGGATGGAGCAGAGTTGGTTGCTCTGTGAGCCACGGGGCGGGGACAGATGTCAGCAGTCTTACAGCAGCACCCCAAACACCTTCCTAAGGGAAGCAGAAAAGTGTTGGGGGGCAATTGCACCATTATTTCCCCCATGCCCTGGAAAACAGGCTTCCAGTGATGCTCTCCAGCACAACCGCATGCAGTGTCTCCTGAGCTGCGGTTGCTGCTCCTGGGAGCAATTGGGTCATGCTGGGTGAGTTCAGCTTAGACCTTTGTTTCTTCTGTGCTTCCACAGGTCTTTGAAAGCTCAAATCAAAGCAGCTACAATGAGTCCACTTGCAAAGATCTCCTGCCGAAGAAAAGGAGACGGACTCGCATCCCCGACAAACCCAACTACAGCCTTAACCTCTGGAGCATCATGAAGAACTGCATTGGCAAAGAGCTCTCCAAGATCCCCATGCCCGTAAGTGAGCGTGTCCCAGGCACCAAGGGCTGGCAGAGGGTGCTGCTGTGTTGCCAGTGTTGAGGGTTTAGTTTGGGCACAGCTCTTGGCTGTGCAAAGGATTTGGATTACAGCTCCAGGTGGTCCTGTCAGGTGCTGTGGTAGCACAGCAGCCACGAGTGGGACAGGAGCATGTCACCAGCTGCCAACCCTGTCCTGGGGGAGTGGCTTCCACACTGGCAGAGCCCTCAGAAACCACCTCACTTTTCTCCCCAGCCCTGTGATGCAGCACTGATGTGTCCTTGCTGCTCAGCTCTGCTGACTCTAAGCACTGTGTTTT
Organism: Pelecanus crispus; assembly: GCF_030463565.1. Lineage (NCBI taxonomy): Eukaryota > Metazoa > Chordata > Aves > Pelecaniformes > Pelecanidae > Pelecanus > Pelecanus crispus. The sequence continues at coordinate 23,126,090 of NC_134653.1, read as the reverse complement.
TCCCTGCGATTTATTCGACCCTTGAAATCATCTGCCTGCTGCCAGAGAGCCAGCATAACCACAAAGCTAAACCAGCTAGGCAGGAGGGGGTTGTCCTTGGTGGCACGGAGCTGTAGTGCTAATTGCTTTGTGGTAAATGGCTCTGGTGTCATGGTTAGGGACTATCTGAATTGGGTTGGCTCGCTCTTTGGGATTGATCTCTTCTCCTGTGCTGGCTGTGGAGAGCCCTGGAGTGCCCATGCCCCTGGCAGCTTGCTCACTGGAGTGTCAGGGTGAGCTGGCGCAGGGGACATTGCCCAAGTGTCCTCTTCAAATCCAGCTGGTGCTGAGGCAAGGAGAGAACCAGGACACCTTCAATCCTTGAGGATTCAGGTGTCTTTCCCAGAGGCTAGAAGAAGAGACCTTGTGGCTGATCATGCTTTCCCCAGAATCATAGAATTGAATCATAGAATTTTTTTATGTTTAGGTTGGAAAAGACCTTTAAGATCATCCCATCCAACCATTAACTTAACACTACCACATCCACCACTAAACCAATTAAGGGTAGAGTAGCAATTTCACGTTTCCTGGCTTGGTGGCTGGATTATTTTTTAATGAAAGTAAAACTAGGAATCATTAAGGTTGGAAAGGATCTCTTAAGAACATCAGTCCAACCATCAACCCAACACCACCATGTCCACTAAACCATGTCCCAAAGTGCCACTTCTACCCGTTTTTTGAACACTTCCAGGGATGGTGACTCCACCACCTCTCTGGGCAGCCTGTTCCAATGCTTGACTACCCTTTCCGTGAAGAAATTTTTCCTAATATCCAATCTAAACCTCCCCTGGCACAGCTTGAGCCCATTTCCTCTTGTCCTATCACTAACTACTTGGGAGAAGAGACCAACATCCACCTCACTGCAACCTCCTCCTTTCAGGTAGTTGTAGAGAGCGATAAGGTATCCCCTCAGCCTCCTCTTCTCTAGGCTAAACAATCCCAGTTCCCTCAGCCACTCCTCATAAGGCCTATGCTCCAGACCCTTCACCAGCCTTGTTGCCCTTCTCTGGACATGCTCCAGCACCTCAGTGTCCTTCTTGTAGTGAGGGGCCCAAAACTGGACACAGTATTCCAGGTGTGGCCTCACCAGTGCTGAGTACAGGGGGACAATCACCTCCCTGCTCCTGCTGGCCACACTCTTCCTGATACAAGAGCCCGGATGCTGTTGGCCTTCTTGGCCACCTGGGCACACTGCTGGCTCATGTTCAGCCGGCTGTCAACCAACACCCCCAGGTCCTTTTCAGCCAGGCAGCTTTCCAGCCACTCTTCCCCAAGCCTGTAGCATTGCATGGGGTTGTTGTGACTGAAGTGCAGGAGCTGGCACTTGGCCTTGTTGAACCTCATACAATTGGCCTCGGCCCATCGATCCAGCCTGTCCAGGTCCCTCTGCAGGGCCATCCTACTCAAGCAGATCGACACTCCCACCCAGTTTGGTGTCACCTGCAGACTTACTGAGGGCACACTCAATCCCCTCATCCAGATCATTGATGAAGACATTAAACAAGACTGGCCCCAAAACAGAATCCTGGGGAACACCGCTTGTGCCCGGTCACCAACTGGATTTAACTTCGTTCACCACAACTCTCTCGGCTCGGCCACCCAACCAGTTTTTTACCCAGTGAAGAGTACCCCCGTCCAAGCCATGAGCCGCCAGCTTCCTAAGGAGAATACTATGGGAGATTGTGTCAAAGGCTTTACTGAAGTCCAGGTAGATGGTGTCCGCAGCCTTTCCTTCATCCACCAGGCAGGTCACCAGGTCATAGAAGGAGATCAGGTTGGTCAAGCAGGTCCTACCTTTCATGTGTGCATCCTGGGGACGTGGTGCTCGGAGGGTAGCCCCACTTGCACTGACAGCATAGCAGGGACATGTTTCACCCCAGGGACCCAGAGTACCTTTATTTTCTTTGCGAAGAGCAGCCTTTTATAGAAGAAGGTGCTGTGGGGACAATTTACAGCACCGCTGGGCGCTACTGGGTTTGCTTGGGGCGAATGCTTCCTGCAGATGGTCAGAGGAGAGGATTTGCTGACAGGGGTCTGTCTGGAGGAACTCCCCTCACATGGGCTGCCACTGAGGGTAAGTGGGATGGGCATTTAATTCTTGCAGACAAATAACTCTGTACCTCATATACCCAGACAAAATGCTGCCCATGCCAAAACTCCCCCAAAACCGCAGCCCTTTTTTTCAGAGCAAACCAGTCCTTTCCAGGCTGCAGGTTCTCTAGCAGGTCTTCACCAGTCCAGTGAGCAGCAGGGGCTGGGTGCCATCATAAGGAATCTGTTTCCCCAAAAACCATGAAGTCCTGGCAAGCTTGGGAGAGTTGTAAAAAACATCTGTGGGTGACTGAGATCTATTGTGGCGCTGACTGGAGTGGAAGCAGCCCTGCAAAGTGTGATCTGTAGCCCTGGAGCCATATTCGGGGTCTTTCCTTTGCTGTGTAAAGGAGAAGGAGCACGTTACAGGGGTCTGGATGCTGAATTGGTTGTATTTCATCTCTTCTTAAAAGCAGTGCCTGACACTCTCTGAGTGAGAGCGATGAGTTTGTCTCTTCCTTGTGCTATTTCCAGCCAGAGATGTACAGCCCAGTGCCGTCCATTAGCATTTCTGCAGCAGCATCAATATCAGATAAAGGCGTGATGGGTACAGAAATAAACTCAGGATGTGAAATACCAGCAGCTGCTGCTGCCTGGAGAGAGGAAATTTATAGCCTCCCTATCAATCAAATCATTCCGGTAGCTGCTAAAGCTGAGTCCAAACCTGAGAGCAATATGTTCTGCTTACACAGCAGCCCTTGATGCCGGCTTGGGGGATGTGATTACTCCATCCCCTCCCTGGGGCTAGCAGATCTGGTTTCCCAGACTGCTGTCTCTGTAAACTGTTCAACAGAGCTGTGGGTTGTAAAGAAGGGGCTCAGCCCGGTGTCAGCCGCTCACTGTCAGCTCCTCTGTCTGGATATCTGTGCAGATACAGAGGCAGGGAGATGCTTTGCATCCCACAAGCTCAGCCGCATGCAGGATTTCTTTGGGAGATTCACCCCAAGAGCAAGCAGCCCATGGTAAGGCATCAGGGGGCAATTTAATCTCCTTTAAACAGCCATTTAAATTCTCTCTCCATGGTACACGTGCTTGGAGCACAGGAATTGATGGCAGCTCTGTGAATTGAGGTGGAACTGCTGAATGAGAGCAAGATGATATTGCGGTAAACAGAGCGAAGGAGGAGGAGAAGGAAGTGGAGCAGCTGGCTTGGGGGAGGCTGTTTGGAAATGTGGTTAATTCTAGTACAAACCGTCGGTGAGCCTATTGTGTGCACTGAGCGATGGGAGTTTCTTCTTCCATGTGCTTCACCTGATTCTTGGCAAATTATAGAATCATAGAATCGTTTAGGTTGGAAAAGATCTTTAAGGTCATCCAGCCCAACCATTAACCTAATATTACTAAGTTAACCTAACATTACCAAGGAGCATAAATTAGGAGCATTTCTGAGGCCCCATCCCCTTTCCGGGTGACGTGGTGGACTGAAAGACTACTCCTTAATTTTTCCTCTGAACAAACAAACCTGCAGCATTGAAAAGGAAGAAAACAGCTTTAGGAATTTTGCATTTCGGGTGTGTTCATCTTCCTTCCTCCATGGAAAGGTTTTGCTTTGCCATTGCCCAAGTGGCGCCAGTGGAGAGGATGCAGCTGCTGGCTTTGTTCTCATGTCGCCTGCGTCTCTCCCAAGAGTTATCTCAAGCTGGCTGTGATTTGCATTTTTTTGTGGATGTGATGGTGCCCTTTCTGCATAGCTCGCTCTTTCTCAGATGCTGTAAGATCCCTGCTACTTAAATCCTCGAGTGGAATGATCTGGGGTTTGTTTTCTTTAGTGTGAAATATGTAACTTGGCTTATAGAAGTGGTTCTCCTATCCTTCAACCATCTGCTCCTTCTAAAATATATTTCTTCATTCTGAACTGAAAGTAAAAAGTGAATTTCACATGGTTTTGAGGCAGAAGACCTTCTGAGACAAAGTATCTCAGTCTTCCTTTCTGTTATTTTTATGTTTTGGTTCTTTCCAGAACAAAAAATATTGCTAAAATCAACCATTTGGTTTTTTACCAGAGATGTTTGCAGCCTGTCCAACCTGGCAGTGTACGGCAAAGTTTTCTAATTGACAAAGCAATGACTTGGGCCTAGTAATATGACCCATTCGGGCTCTCCCAGGACAGAGCTTCCCCTCTGCTCTCTGCCCTGCAGTGTATTGCTGCTGCCACTACCTGTAGCTCTCACACACAGTTCGGGTGCTGTTGTGGGGCTGCAGCCCCAGGAGCAGGGAGACCCCATAGTGGAGCTTTTCAAGGTTTTCTGAGCAACTGGGCTGCAGCCTGGCATGGGGATGGCTTTGCCAGGAGGTGATGGAGGGCAGCCCAGGGAGCAGCACATCCCTGCCCTGTGTTGCCTCTTGCTCATAGCCAGTGAGATGCTGTCCAGGAGGCAGGAAGGAGCTGAGATTCATTTTGGGTGTCACCGATGCTCCATCATCACTGGGATGATACCTGGTTAGCTCCTGGGGTTGCAAGCTCACTGGTACACCTCAGATGGGAACTTCAAAGCCTTCATGCTCTCATGGTAGGTTCAGGGAGCATGGCAGAGCACGCATTTCTTTCCTTTATTTGATGTTTGCGTGATGCTGCAGAGGCAGTGTGCAGGCAGTGTGCCTTGGCACAGCCCCATGCCGTAAGCTGCCCTGGGAGGCTGCTGCTTTCGTTCAGCAGTTTCCATCCTCTCTGGATCCCTGACTCTTGCGGTGCATCGCACCATGCTTGGAAAGCCAAATGTGTGGGCTGCCAGTGGTTATCAGGGCACCGTGCTGGGGGAAAAAGGCAAAGGGTGAAGTGCCCAGCTTGACATCTGTTGCTTTGCTAACCCTTACTTGTTCCCCTCCAGGTAAACTTCAACGAGCCGCTCTCCATGCTGCAGAGGCTGACGGAGGACCTGGAGTACCACGAGCTGCTGGACAAAGCAGTCAAGTGTGAGAGTTCCACAGAGCAGATGTGCTTCGTGGCTGCGTTTTCGGTGTCTTCCTACTCGACGACTGTCCACCGCACTGCAAAGCCATTCAACCCACTGCTGGGGGAAACCTATGAGCTCGACCGGCTGGAGGAGTTTGGTTTCCGTTCCCTATGCGAGCAGGTGAGCTGGGGTCTGTGGAGGGGGTCTGCATGTCTGCCCTGCTGCTCATGTCCAGCCAAAGCAGCCCTTCCCTGAAGGAGACCCAGAATCTCCTTGCACTTAGCCTTCTTCCTGGCTGAGACAGCCAGCAAATTCCTGTTCGCATTAGCAGAAGCAGCAGCGGGCACAGCCCAAGCCATTTTTCAGAAGCAAGAAGACAATGTGCCTGTCCCAGCGTTGCAGAGCGGGAGGTGGGGAAGAAGGGGAGGAGAAAGGTGTCCATCACCCTGCCGGATCTGCTGGCAGCCTGCCTGGGGCTGGGGTTGCTGTCACATCTCAACACTTGAGCAGAAAGGGAGAAGCTCTCTTCACCTGAGCTCCCTCCTAGCCATGTCAGTGATGCCCACAAGCTCTGGTGTGGTTCCTACCTGTTTCAGGGTGTCTTCAGGCCAGAGAGTGTCTCATGGTCTCGTTTCTTTCTTGTTGGACTGAAAATTTTTAGTTTCAGAGCCTGGGGGCAACCTGAGAACCTCTGACAGCCCCATACTCTAACCACAGAGCGCATCTGGCACACATTGGTCAAACAGCAGGTCTTAATTAAAAACCTGGAGCTCTTAACGAGTTGCGACCTATGAAGAAAATTGACTGTTTAATATTTAGCACACTTGGCTGGTCTGTCCTGGATTCCTGGGGATGGACCGGGCCAATTATCACCCCTCACAGGCAGGACATCATGTTAGTGGGAGCTCTGTATTCTCCAGGGGGTGGCTGTGCCATCTCAGGGGCAGAGCGACTGTCATGTCTTTCAGTGTTCAGAAGCATCAAAAAAAATCACAAACCTCTGTCACTCTGCAGAGGCTGATGCCGGTCCAAGATCTGCAGAGCCTTTCAGCAGACTGTGCCCCTAAGCCCTGTGGGCTTTTTGCGGGGACATTGCATGGGAAGAGGGTCTTGCTGCTAATCTGGGCATGCTGTGCTGTGGTACATGATGCTCACAGCAGATGTCGGACGTGCAGATGGGGCGCGCTAGGAATATGCAGTGAGGAGGCTCAGGCTTGCACCAGCATCCCTGTGTTCCCCTGACATGGTTTAGCTTGTCTCTGTCCCTCATCATCATCTCCAAGTCATGGCACTTTGTACCCAGGTTTGGAGCAGCCTCTTTAGCAGGTGCCATGCTCTGCCATCAGCTCATTGCAGGACACATAGGTGCGGACAAAACCCCTCTGTGGTAATGGGTGCCCAAGCTTGGCAGAGTGTTGCAAAGCAGAGAGAAATTAAGGGTCTCTGTTCTCCAGCACCTCCCTAGTGCCCTGTCTCCCTGGGCTGTCACCCTGCTCAGCCCAGTGTTTTAGGAAGTGGATGATTCCTTACCAGGATGCTTGATCCATCCCTTAGCCAGCAACACCCCTCATTCTCCTGTGGTACGGTTGGGTTTATTACCCTCATTCACACTGTGGTGATGAAGCCCAGCACTGCCCGTTGGGTACCACTGGACATCCCCACCACATCACTCCCACACCTTGCCATCCCTTTTCTCATTCCTTCACTCTCCTTTTCACCACTCTCCTTGCTCCATCCCTGTCCCCTCCCAAGTAAGTAACCTGCCCTGAATTACTTTTTCTGGTTGGTCTCGGTTTTCCTACATCTGTACTCAAATTTGGTATTTCTGACACCTCCATGTTAGCTGCAAGCCAGGCTGAACCCCTGGGTGCAGCCCTCCTGCCTGGTCTTTGAGTCCCACCCTCACTGTCACGGCACATGAGATTCATCCAAAATTAGGTTTGTTGTAACTGAGAAAACCTGCTCCATTGCAGCACTCTGGAGCCTTTGGTCCATGAGCAGAGCCTCTAAATCTCCTTCCTGGAGTGATCTCAAAAGGGCAAATTCGGTGATAGCATGGCTTTGCACCAGCGCAGCGTTCACAGTGCTTCTTTCCCTGGTACTGTGGTTGGTGCGGGTAGCGTGGGATGGACAGATGGATGCTGTTCCCACTGCTCTGAACTTTCCTTGTACACTGCGTGTGCTGCTCAGCCTGCCGATACGCTTAGCAAAGCATTGATAATCTTGTGCCTGAAATCCAGTTATCCAAATAGGATTTTCTCCTGCTGGTGAGTGGGATTTAGTGGAGAGGTTTTTGCTCTGCTCACGTTTGTAATCCAGTAGCTCAAGGCGCTCAGCCTGTAATTACATCGGTGCAAATAATCTCTGAACTCGGTGGTGTGGCCATCGGGGCCTGCTGGTTGGCAGTCTCCCGGTGATGGGTGGTGTATGCTGTGCTGGAGTGCTATGGCTCAGCTGGGTGAGACCCTGTGTGAGGGCAGAGCCCTCTGACTGGGATGTCCTGCTCCTACCTTGGTTTTGGTCAGCTTTGCTAGTGCAGGGGAACGTGACCCATCGTCCTTTTACAAGTCATCCCCGGGGATGGAGGATGTCATATCTACTTTTCCAGCCCAGTGTGTCTGTAGGGGCAAAGGTGAAGACTTGGCTGGGCAGGTCCATGTGTCTTGGACAACCTGGGGGACCTGTGTCCCTCGGGAGTTCCCAGGCAGAGCAGTGGGAGCTGCTGCTGGTAGGAGAGTCGCTGTTACACTGGGATTACTGGGGATCTGGGCTGGGTTTTGGCACATATCTGTTTCTCAACCAGGATCCTTGGAGAGTTGGGAAGTGTCTTGGGGTCACAGTACAGCATAATTTCACAGTGATAGTTGCTTAAGTTAAGTTTTTTACACCTGATGTTTTGCTAATGAGCCTTAGAAAATCCTGGCAGGAGCTGGCACCTCCACATGCTGCCGGGGTACCTCACGGGAGGTCACCCCAGTGCCCAGGAGAAGGTTGGGTAGTTCAGGCCAGTGCAGTGGAGCATCCTCAAGTCCAAAGCTGGTATGGAGCTATCACCTCTCCTAGGACTCACGCTGCCGTAGCCAAGTGCTCGCCAGGGCTCTCTGGTGCTGGTGGCTGTGACCTTACGGGCTGTTTCTCCTCTCCCCAAGGTGAGCCACCACCCGCCGGCAGCTGCCCATCATGTCTACTCGAAGCGAGGGTGGACGTTGTGGCAGGAAATCACTATCGCCAGCAAGTTCAGGGGCAAATACCTCTCCATCATGCCACTGGGTAGGTGACTTATGCTGGGAGGATCGGGGCTTGCTTTTTGTCCTGCACTGCTTGTGCAGTACTCCAGAGGTTAAAGCAACGTGCTGGTCCCTTGGGCTCACGGAGGGCTCAGTGAATTCCACCCCGAGCAATGTAGGAGCACAGATTTGTGCTCCTGATCACAGACAACCCTACGATAACTCATCTGCCCTGAAAATGGAAATTATGCCAGCGGCAAAGGGAGACTGCTTTGCTTGCTGCTAGCACCATAGCACACGTGCTTTGGAAATATCCTGCTTACCCATTAATTGATTTCTCCTTAAATGATATTTAAAGGTTAGGTTTCTGCCTGTTTTAACCCTCTCCGTGGCAGCCAGATGCAATAAGCTGCCTCCTTCCCAGGTTTTATTTGTCTTCTGCCTCTCCCTGGGCTGGGCAGCATGCCCTGGGCTGATCCCAGAGCTCCAGAGCTGTGCTGGTGGCTGGCTGGTCTCATGACACTGATTCAAATCAACCAGGCAGCACGTTTTTGACCTGCTTTTAAAACCAGTGTGTTTTTGGGGGAGCAGGAGGAAGGTAGAGGGTCTTGCAGGTATTACAGCTTACTTAAGTAAGCTGCAATACTTACCTTACTGCAGCAGACCACGGAGCATGCAGCAAGGGTAGGGGTGAATCCAGACCCAGCCCGGTTAGGGGCTGATGATGGGAGATGCAGGTAGAGGGAGGGGCCAGGTCGGCTCTGGGGATGCGCATGGTGCTGGGCTGTGTCGTTGTACTCCAGGGCAGTGTGCCTGCAGCCCTGCCCAACCATCTGCCCTCGCTGAGCCTTGCTGAGTTTGGGGCTGCTCCTCTCTCCGCAGGCACCATCCACCTCGAGTTTCACTCCAGTGGGAATCACTATGTCTGGAGGAAAGTCACCTCCACTGTTCACAATATCATCGTTGGCAAGCTCTGGATCGACCAGGTTGGTGGCTACGGGTCCGAGGTGATGGGTCCTGCCTGACCTCACCTGGCTCTGGGGAAGGTCAGGGGGGCTGTGAGGGCATTGCCCTCCTAGGTTGTATGCCAGTGCTGCCTGGTGTTCCCACCATACTCCACCAGCGATAGGAAGGTGTGCTTCCCTGGCAGAGATGGGGGGAGTCTTCTTAGAGCTCCTAATGGCTCTTCTCAAGGCAAGCAGCTCTGTGGGGGGGCAGGGTGGTCATGCGTGTGATGGGTTTTACCCTGCTGCTGGTGAGCTGTGGGGCTGGTGGGGGCGGCCAGTGCTGTGGCTGCAGCCAGAAGTGATGCTGCAGCTGGTGTTGATTTGTACCTGCACTAGAACTAACGCCTGATTTGTCTCCTTGCAAAGTCTCTCACTTGCTGTGGTTCTGTGTCTTTCATCTAGTCTGGTGAAATAGAGATTGTTAACCATAAGTCAAAAGATAAATGCCAGCTGAAATTTACCCCCTACAGCTACTTCTCCAGAGATGTCCCCCGAAAGGTACGTATCCAGGTATCTCCCTGCTTCTTCTGGCAGCCTTGTGTGGGGTGAGACCTGGCTCTTCCCTCTAAGCTGGGCTCATGGCATCCCAGTACTGCAGCTGGGATGAGCCCCAGCATGGGGCCAAGGAGCTGCACTGGCACCTCTGATGTGGGTCACCAGAGAGGTGTGGGTGGGGACCAGCCATGTCCAAGCATAGCCCATGTTTTGGCTCTCTGTGTGCCAGAGCTGCAGCGCTGAGACCTAGAAAGGATTTGATGTGCTGGAGACACACCTGCATGGTCAGGATGGGCCCATGTTCCCCCAGATGCTCCCTGAGGACACACGGTGCCAGGTCCAGCTGCTCCGGTTGGGGCACCTGGAGAGTGTTCTGCCCCCCTGCGCCTCTCCCTGTCCTCTGTGCACTTCCAAATGCCACCAGAGCCATCTCCTTCTGCCAGGTGACGGGGGTGGTGAGTGACGCCGATGGTAAAGCCCACTACGTCATGTCCGGCACATGGGACGAGAAGATGGAGTGCTCCAAGATAGTGCAGAGCAGCCACGGCAGCACCAGCACAGAGGGCAAACAGAAAACTGTCTACCAGACGCTGTCTCCAAAGGTCCTGTGGAAGAAGTACCCCCTCCCGTGAGTCCCCTCCTTGGCCTAGGGTACTGTGCTCAGGGGTGCAACAGCTGGATGGGGATTGTTGCCCTGAGCCCTGTGGAATGGAGTGGGCTCATGTGCCAAGCCCTGAGGACACGGGAAGGGGACCAGGACTTGGGTGGCTGTGTGGCTTTTTCTGGGGCGTGAGCACACAGCTGAAGGGGAAAGCAGGTCCATGCAAGGGGAAGGTGGCTTTGGGGGACCCTTGCAGGTAGGTTTTGGGCAGCTGGGGTTACTGGTTAGGTTTTTTAGGCTGCTGGCCATGGCAGGGGGATATGTTGGCTGCTTTGCCTTGCTGGTGAGTCCCTGGCCATCCTGTCCCACCAGTCACTGTAGCCCTCTGGGGACCAACCCTCTCTCAACACTCTTACCCACAGCAGGGCACCAAACCAGTATCCAGCCTTTGGTGGCATCAACGGCTGACCTCTGCTTTGGAGATGCTCTATTGGAATGGTCCCTGGTGGAAAGTGTCCTCCACTTGGTGCTACCAGTTCTGCAGTCAGGGATCCAGCAGCTCTTGGGTGAAGCGGTTTTGTGTCTTGGCTGTGCAATACAGCACTGGGAGTTCATAGACTTGGTTTTTAGCTTCCCCAGATGGAGCCAACTTAGGAGGGATCTCTGTTCCCCTCTGAGACACCCATTGAGGTGTGTCATTGGCATCTCCATTTAGAGGGCGTGAGGCAGGGCTCCCCAAAGGACCTGTACATGTCTGGTTTGGGGTAGCAGAAGCAGCATCAGTGGGGCTGGGGTGAGACACAAGGACTCGAAGGGCTGGGGAGCTCTGCTCAAGATAGGCACCACCTCTGCCGTCCTGATTGGGGCGCTCTGCCTGCAGGGAGAATGCTGAGAACATGTATTTCTTCTCTGACCTGGCCCTCACCCTGAATGAGCCTGAGGAGCGAGTGGCCCCCACAGACAGCCGGCTGAGACCTGACCAGCGGCTGATGGAGAGTGGCCGCTGGGATGAGGCCAACGTGGAGAAGCAGCGGTTGGAGGAGAAGCAGCGAGCCGTGCGCCGGAGGCGAGAGGCTGAGGCCGTGGAAGCCCTGGAGGAAGGTGAGAGGCTTCAGGGTGCTGGCAGGCAGGGACCAGCCGCCCCTTGCTGCGGGAGGGGGATGCGGTGAAGAAACCCTGCTGGGTTTGGGGATGAAGGAAGGACCCTGTGTCGATTCGGGTGGCTGGGGGAAGTGCAGGACTCACTGGGAAAAGCAGCACTTACCACCTGTTTCTCCCTGGACAGGCAAGGACTACGAAGGCTATATCCCACTGTGGTTTGAGCGCAAGGTGGATGCTGTGACAGGGGAACTGATCTGTGTCTATAAGGGCGGCTACTGGGAGGCCAAGGACAAGCAGGACTGGAGTACGTGCCCCGACATCTTCTGAGCCACTCCACTCGCGCCGGGGTGGCCAGCCCTGTGCCTCAATTCACCGGGACAGACAGAGGGACAGTGAGGACACGCTGGCAGCGTCCCGCCAGCAGTTAACAGTGCAAATACATACACAGAGTCAATACATACAGAAATTTGAAAAGGAAATCTAAACAGGGATTCCAAACCTATTTTTTTACACACTAATAAATAGCATCCTTTTTTTTTAATAATGGCTTTTTCAGTGACTAATTAGGAACAAGGACACATGAATCTGGTTCGTTTTTAGCCTAGCATATTTATTGCTGTCAGGAGTTGCTGCCTATATCTTTCAACGCCTTGGCTTTATCAGCTGAGACGTCGACTTCCAAAGATGCTCGCATTGTGGGGATTTGTGTGAGCTCTTTTCTTTGACGTTATCTTTTTTTTCCCCATTTCTGTGTGGACTTTATGGAACTATTTTTTTAAAAAAAAAATCTGCTCCTGGTTCAGGTTCTTTCAAAGATGGACACAAACAACTCTGCGTCCTGCTCAGAAAACTGTCTCCAGGGGCAATGGCGCTTGATCCTGGAGGCTCTCGGTGGTTCCTGCAGTGCCCAGTCATCCCAGTAACACCAATTAGGATATTTCAGCTGGTGACTTCCCCCCCCGCCTTACTTTTTATTTTTTTAAAGAAGTGTTTGAGCAGATTCCCTGCACTCTGCTGTGTTTAGTCAAGGCTTAGGGCTGTCTTTAACATGATGCTTTGTGAGAGTGATTTGAGTGAGGTTTGGTTTGGTTTTCCTGCAGCTGCAGCCACAGCCAAAGGGGGAAATGGCCTCACTGAGGTTGGGAATGCCCAGCAGACACAGAGTGCATTGGTCTGTAGACCGGCGATGCTCCAGGGTCCGCAAACCGGCTCTCTCCCACTCTGTCTCGCTGCAGCCCAGGGGCTGGCAGGAGCCTGGACCTCAGTACCGGGTTTGCAGGCAGCATCTCCCTGCTGAGCTCTGCCTGAGTGGGAGGGGAGGGAAGAGATGCTGTGGTGCTGCTGGGACGGAACCTCCCTGGGAGGCAGCCTGAGTTCTGGGTCTCCCATCCCTGTGTCTTCCCCATTAAGCCAGACAGGTCTGGTCTGCTATCCCCCGACACGGGGGGGTCACAGGCTGGGCCTGGAGGGCACCCGCAGCCCAGTGCCCAGCTCCATTCCTTCTTCCTCATGGCTGGTCTCTCCCAGGAGCAGCTTCAGGTCACCACTAAAGCAGCCTGAGCACGGGGTCGGGGGAGCCCCACGCCCCCTACTCACCCCTCCTGCGTGCCGTTGCCTTGCTGCGGCCCTGGACTCGCCAGGAGGAGCGGAGCAAGCCCTGCCAATGATCGGTGAGGACCAGGAGTGAGCAGTGTTCGGGCATTGGCCACGCAGGCAGGTACCGCTGGTCCCCAGCGCCCAAGGGGAGGATGGGGGTGGCAGGACCCTGAAGATGGGATCCACTAGGCCAGAGAGTATCAGGGAGACCTGGACACCCGCGTTTGCCCCATTGGCTTTCATTTTTGATGTCTTCTTCTCCAGGTCTTCACCATACTGTACTGAGTGCTGCCTCTGGGGGGTCAGAGGCCACCCCTAGCCAGACTGTCACATCCACATTGGAAGATAATTAGCAATAATGAACTTTGAGGCAATGGTAACTGGAATACCCAGGCTGCACATGGGACACTTATGCAATCAGGTTCCTCAACCATCGGCCTCCTCCTAGTCGGCTTCTCTTCCAGCACCTCCATACCCATTACCTACAGCAAACCTATGTGTACAGTATATATAGACCTTGTATGGCGTAACAGTAGTGAGTGGCTATTGGAGTGGCAACACCCACTGATTTCAATGTACCTTTTAATCTTATTTATTTGCTTCTAATTTATATATAAAAAATATATATGAAATTATTTTGCTTAAATTTCTATGGTACACAATAGATGAAAAATAACAAAGACAGAAGAGTCTGTCTGAGTTTTTGTAGCATGAGTACGATTTCCCTAGGCTTATCCCAGAGGTAGGGTGTAGGGGTGACAGTGACTGAGTAATGCCCAAAGTAGAGGAGCAACATTTTGCTCCAAAGCTGGATGCTATCACATTCAAAAGGTGTTACAAAGATACTCCCTTCTAGAAATGATGCATTTGGGGTTTGAAGGGTGGTGCTTGGTATCCCCCGCATTTGGGAGTGTGATGCTCCAAACCTGGCATCTTTGCTCCTTCTTGATCCTTCCTGGAGGTTTGCCCATGGCTCAGTAAAGCTGGTGTAGCTCTTAAAGGATCTAAACTTCTGCACTTGCTGTGGAATGCAGCCTGTGGAGAGCTGCTGCATGTCCTGGCTCCAGGGTGTGCAGATCTCCTTCAGGCTTTCACCTATCTGGAAGAGTGGAGGATGCTCTGCACTAAACCTTCATGCTGCTGGCTTGGTTTGTGATGGCAACCAAAGTTACCCAGGAGAGTTTTGTTCCACTTGAGGCCTGAATAGGTTTTGTAAAATGGGCTAGAAATTGAGCTCTTCAAAATGCCTTATTTTCCTTGTTTGCTTTGTCAATGCAAGTGTTACCTGAGAGCTTGGAGAGGTGTGAAACTCCTGCACAGGCTGTCCCCAAACCTGGATCTGAGCGTTCCCACAGCAGAAGAGAGTGGGGAGTGAGATGTTGCTCAGTAAGTGCTGGCACCAAGGGTGCTGCTGGGCTCTGGGACCCTGAGAGGTCCTCTCTGATGTACCCCCCATTGCTGCATCTGTCACCATCATGGACCCTGCACAGCTTAACAGAGCTCGGGGGAGTGTGAGGAACACCCCCAGAGCAGAAATTCCCCCGTTTTTTAGGCTAATTTTAAAAACTGCTCTATCTTCCAGAGATCATCTTAGCAGCAACACTTAATCAGAGCACCATCTCCTGGGGTTTCTGTTCCCTCCCACAGAGGATTTTAATGTCATTCCACTGTAAATGCTGTTGAATGTATTTCTTTTTGAACAATATATTGTGAGTGATCTCTCTTCTACACAGTAATAAAACTTGGATTCGGGAGTTTTAAAAGCTGCAGTACTGAGGTTGTCACTTGCTCCTCAAGGCTGCAGGTGGGGGTCCTGGAAGAACCCCAAGGTGGGTGAGCTCTGGGCATGCATGGGGGCCTGGGCACATGGTGGATGGCAGGTGAGGTGGCCAGGGAAGGGTCCACAGGAGGTGGCCCGGAGAAGGAGACATAGGAGACGAGATGGGGAGATGGCCCAGGGAAGGTTGTCCAAGGGAGGAGGTTGCCCAGGGGAGGAAGACTATGGGAGGTGGCCCGGAGGACAAGGAGGTCCAGGGAAGGGGTTGTTCAGGGAAGGAGGAGGGTCATGGGGGAGGTTGCCTGGAGGAGGAGATGGCCCAGCAGAGGTTCTCCAAGGCAGTAGATGTCCAAGGGAAGGTGCCCAGAGGAGGAGGTCCAGGAAAGCAGGAACATAAGAGGTGGCCCAGGGGAAGGTGCTCAGGGAAGGAGTTTCTCTGGGGATAGTGGGAAGGAGATGGCCTAGGGGATGTTGTCTGGGGCAGGAGGTGACCAAGAATAGGTGGCCCAGGAGAGGAGGCCCGGGGGAGCTGGAGGAGGCTCTGGCCAGGGGCTGTGGAGGCGGGGGTAGGGGAAGCCCCGGGCAGGCCGAGACTGGCAGGCCGAGGCGGCGTTGCCAGGCAACAGGCGCACACAGCACTGCCTGCCCTGCCTGCTGCCCTGCCTGCTGCCCTGCCTGCTGCCCTGCCTGCACCAGCCCAGCTCGGCCAGGTGAGTGCTGGTCGGGGCTGGAGTGGGGGACCCCAGCACCGGGACCCGCTCGGCCCATGCCGACAGCCTGCCCGGTGGCAGGGAGGAGCCTCCCTGCCTGGTCTGGGTGCAGGCAGCAGGGCGCCAGGCACACGGCACCGGGGCGGAGGGCCTGGCCGCTCCTGGGTGCAGCAAGCATGCCGGCATCTCAACTTTAATGAAAGGCAAACATCCGTACCCTGCAGCACCTGCAGATCTGGCTGTCACCCCTGTGGTGTGGCCCTCAGCCTGGCACTGCGGCTCCGGGAGGTGGGTTCTTGGCGCGTTCACTCTGAAGCCTAATGAGTTCACGGGGCCTTCTAGAGCATGTTACCCTCACTTTGCCTTGTGTTGCAGGCCAGGCGGCAGACATGGAGCAGGAGGAGCCTAGCTTCAAAAGCCAGAAATGCAGTAAGGCTCACGCTGGTGCCTGGCGCTGCACCCAGGGCACTGGGGCTCTCCTCTAGTCCTAGACCAACACACCTTTGCTCCTATGCTGCCACGGATGGGCTTGTCCCAGCCACTCCATAAGCAGAGCAGTTTGCAAGCCCAGGGTGCAAGAAACCAGGGCTGCTGCATGCTGCCCTCCCTCCCTGTCCCCACAGGAGTGTGTCCCCCCCCAACCATGGGGGATTTTGCTCCCCTAGGGCTTTAAGACCTGGTGCTCAGTCCTGACCAACAGCACCTCTTTCCTCCTCTCTGCAGACCTGGACCCAGGGAAGAAGCAGGGGTTTGCAGGATCCTGGTCAAGGGAACGTGGGGACCCTGGGTTGGACCCTGCTGATGTCTGGTGCAGCCAGGTGTGGGGCAGGGGGTCCCAGCGAGGGGCTGAGATGTTGGGTGTGCAGTGGGACCACCCAGGGGACAATGCAGCACCAACACCAGGGTGCTCCTGCCCTGTTCCACACCCCTGTGCACTGAACACCGCCCACCGGCAGTGCCCCGTGCCCGCTCTCCCCTCTGCAGTGGCATGACACAGGTGCGCAGGGCACCGGTAGCAGCAGAGTCGGTGACGTCTCTCCTGACACCTTCCTCAGTGGCTCCTGGATGGCTGGTGAGTGGAGACAGGGCACTTTGGTGCTTTCTCAGCTCTGCTTTGCCCCCCACAGCATGCCAGGCCCAAACCCTCCTGCAGAGTGATGCCTCGCTGGGGACTAGCAGATGCTCTTATGCTCAGGCAGAGGATTTTGCAGCTACTAAACAAAACAACAGCGCACCACAGAGACCAAAATAGCAATTGCTAGGAGAGCAAATCTGTATGCTGGGAACATGGGGCTGCAACATAAATGTTGTTGGAGGGGCTTTTGCAAAGATGCAAAGGGCAGTTTGGGACCACAACTCTCCCATCAGGCAGTGGCTTCCCATTTTTTGCGATAGAAGAGCTAACAGCATCCCACTCCTGTGCCGTGCTGCCCCGGCAAGCCTTTGCACTGCTGAGCTGTGCTGCTGTGGTGGAGCCTGGGAGCATCTGTCAGGGTGAAAAATTACCCTGGTTTTTAAAAAAAAAAGCATAATATTGTGGCTTTTTCTTTTGGAAGCAGTTGAGGTTGAGGATCTTGCTGGAGAGGGTGGGATGCTTTCCGTGTTTGTGCTTAGGCGTGCACCAAACGCTCCCTGGTGAGAACAGGCATTGCCAGCACCTCCAAGCTGGTTCAGATCCAGCCAGATGGGATGGTTCCTTCCCATCCCTGCCCGGGTGTAGATGAGGTTCACAGCTCTCTGCTCTTCCACGCAGAACTGGAAGGACACCATGCCGGCTGTTCCCGGGGTGATGCCAGCCCTGTCCCATGGGAGGAGCTCTCCTGGGGACTGGCTCAGCTCCTCGGCTCCCAGCCCAGCTGCGGGGACCAGAGCAGCTCCAGCTTTATCTGCACGGAGGACTTTGCTGCCAGGTTTTGGGAGGGCATGGTGGAGCCCCTGCTGTTCTCTGAGGAGGTGGAAGACAAGCCTGCTGAGGATGTTCCTACTGACAGTGATGATCCTGGGCAGGATGAGTCCTTGTTCCCTGCGGGGAGAAGACTGGATGTCCAGCGACTGTTGGCAATGGAGCCAGGCAGCCATCCCTTGCAGGGCAGGTCTCCACCTCTGATGAGGAGGGAGAGCCTGGAGTCTCTGGGAGGGAGGATATCCAGACTGAGCCAGAGCAATGCGTTGGGGATGGCCTGGGGGGGTCCCCAGCCAGCCCCCTCCATGCAGCTGGCCCTGGCCTGGGACGACTTTCCCCACCAGGGTCCATGCTCTGGGGAAGACCTGTTGGCCATTGCCTTGTGCAGTGAAGACCCAGCTGCTAGGCATCCCTGGAGAGCCCCAGGCACCTCTGCCAGCAGGAGCAGGGCTGGGGTAAGGAGGGGCTCTCCTGATGGTGGATTGCCAGGGGCCAGTGGTGCCAGGACCAGGGGACATCCCACCAGCAAGTCCCTGGGGCCAAGATGGCAGGAGCCATCAGCTCTCCAGGGACAGTGTGGAGGGGACGTCGCCCTCATTGTGGATGATGTGGAGAAAGAAGGAGCTGGCAGCATGCAGAGGAGAGCTCCCTGCCTGTCTTACCGTGAGTCTGGGCTGGTCCTAGGGTGCTGGGGCAATGCTGGAGGAGGCTGGAGAACCAGGACCAAGCAGGGGGGAGGGGCATGGCTAGGCCAGGGACCCTCTGTCTGGGCAGGTGCAGCGAGCTGCGTGCAGGGTGCTGTGGCAGGGACCAGCCCCAGTTGCTCATGGGGTTTGTCTGTGGTGTGCAGGTTTCCCCCCCCAAATACCATTTTTTCCTGCAGGTACCGACACAGCAGTGGGACTCCCTGGACGATGCGGAACTGGGGCATATGTGTCATCCTGCTCAGGAGGAGTTGCTGAGTCCTGGTGGCAGCGCAGGAAGCAGAAAGCCATCCCGCCCCACAAGGTACATCCCTGGGATGGCCATGCCCTGCCGTGGGGCACAGTGGAGTGGGTGTTTCTGCTGCCAAGGGGACAGCCCCAGCTGTGACAGGATGTGCCAGGTGCTCAGCGATGGGTGAGGGGATGGCTCCTGGCCTCGCTCTCTGCCGGGGTGTGGAGAGCAGAGGGGATGCGGCCGGGAGACCAAGCCTGGCCCTGGTTCTTGGGTCCCACATGGTGGCCATGGAAAAGCACAGGGAAAAGACAAATGGGTTTGTAACCCTGCTCCTGGCTGCCAGCGTGCAGCAGGGCAGTTGGTATCACTGCAATGGTCCCTGCAGAAGAGCCTGGAGGGGACGCAAGAGCTGGGATCCAGTGCGAAGGGGACTCAGAGCAAAGGTGACAGAGCCAGGTACGCTGGGGGTTCCAGGGATGGATCCTGCACTGAGGCTGGAGGCTCAGGCATGCCCACAGATGCCTGCTAGTGCCCTGGGAGTAGCAGATGGCACTGGAAGCCTAAGAGAGTCCTGGACCCCAGGGTGCTGGGTGGGTCTCAGCCTGCGGAATTGGGGAGCAGTGCAGACAGGGATGTGGGTGACGGTATCCCTGCTGCAGGGCTGGCCTGGTGCTGCTGGCGCACACCGAGGACGCCTGCTGTTGGAGCCCGATGGACCTGGAGAGGATGGTGAGATGACCCTGAGATGGCCAGAGCAGGGGCTGGCTAGGCACAGCCATGGGTGGCAGGGACAGGCCAGGGGAGGGTCTTCAGGCATGTGATCCTGGGGTGCCCTTGGTGGGCTGGGGAACAGGAAGCTGTAGGAGCCTGTGCTGGCCATGGCCACTGGCTCTACTTTGGGAGGGAAGAGCAGTGCTGCTCCTGTGCATGATGCAAGGGCCAGAACTGGCTCCTGGAAGAGACAAAGACATGGGAGGTGGAAAAGAGGGGGATTTTCCAGTCTTGGCAGGGGCAGAGAGCCTGTGTGGACTGCCAGGAGGGGCTGGAGAAGGAGAGAAGGAAAACATTGGCTTTGCAAGAAGAGAAACTGGAGCTACAGAAGGTCAGTGCCCTCCTGGCTTTCCTGTGAGGCCAGGATCACACCAGAGGGACCCTGGGAAGCAGCACATTACATCACCTGTCAGAGGCTTAGCCAGGCATGCACATGTCCCATGGGTTGTGCTGTTCGGTGCTGCCCAAATTCCTAAAAAGCAAAACTAAATTTATCTGCAGGAAAGTTTTTTTGAGGGACTGGAGAAGAATTTGTTGGGAAAACTACTTTTATGGCTGTATGCAGACTAGGGTTATTGGTCTGCAAGTCAGAAGGTCCCTGGAGAGTCCCAGCAGAGGCAGGGAGAGTTGGCACCTTGGGTGCAGGCAGGGAGAGCAGGCAGGGCTTGATGCCAGGGTAGTGATCCCCATGCTGATGACAATTCCGCACTAAACATCAGCTCTTGCCCAGGGGGAGGTCATCAAGCCCTGTGCCAGAGCAGGCTGAGGTGGTGCCACCCTGGCTAGGAGGGACTTGGGCATCCTGCACGGAGACTGCCCTTGGGAAGAGCTTTCCTGGACCTGGAGGGTGGGCATGGGCTGCCAAAAGGGGTGACATGACCTCAGCTTCTTACAGAGGCTCCAGGAGCTGGAGCATCGTACCCACTTCCTCCTCCGGCAGAGGCAGGAAGCCCTGGACCAACTTCATGTGCTGCTCCAGAAGGAGAAGGTGGATGCCCTTCAGCAGCTCCAGGAGGCCCTGGAGCAGGTTGGGGAAGGGAGAAGGGAATGGATGGGGATACGGGATAACTCCAGCTCAGTGCCCTGGAGCTGAGTTAACAGAAGGACTCTGCTGGGCAGGGGACAGCTGCCAGAGCACACCATGGCTGGTCACGTCCAGCCACAGCAAAACTGCCAGCTCTGCCTGGCTGGCCAGGGGCTGTGGCTCACACAGGGAGGGGGAGCAGCACTGGGGAGCACAGCAGCCCAGATGTGCTGCTCCCCTGAGGTCACCCAGGTGTTTCGCCCTGCCCACGAGAGGGGCTGTGCAGGGACAGTGGGGTCTGCTGGGCGTACTGGGCAGCAAGCTCAGCAGCTTGCCTCACAGGGGCTAGGTCTGTGCACTGAGCTGGGGATGCCCCAGGAGGGCAGAGGAGATGCCATCCTGGTGCCTCCATGATTGACCTGCTCATGCCAAGCCTCTCCTGCTCAAGCCTGGGTGCACAAGGTAGCTCCAGGATTCTTCTTTCCTAGAAGCTCTGACCTGGCTGCAAAGCCAACAGTTTTTATATAAGAGGCTGAGCAGGCTTGGGGAGCAGATCTGGGTGCTGCTCTGATCCATCTCTCTCCTGGCGGCTGCTTCCCCAGGAAAGGACTGGCAGGAGTGCCCGGCTGCATGCATGGCTGCAGCAACTGGAGGACCTCCTGAGCCACCCATGCAGGCAGGCATCTCTGTGTGAGCTGGTGGTGCCGGGACAGGCTGGGTGCTCCCCAGCCACAAGGACCACTTCAGTGTGCCCATGCAGACACAACCCACTCCCTGACAATGCCCTGGGCCAGGGCCCTTCGCCAGCAGTGATCAGGTGAGTCCCATAACTGCAGGGTACTTCACGCTTTGGCAGGAGGCTGCTTGCCCAGCATGGGTGATATGGGCTCCTGCCCCCCACATCCCTGGGGAATCCTTTGTGGAGGAGCCACTCGATGCCTTTGGCACTCTGGCTCTTCCTCTCTGCCCATAGCCCGTCTCCCCCAGCTCATCGCTGGTCTCCCCCAGCTGTGCACTCCACATCCTGTGTGGCCTCTGAGAGCAAATACAGCATCACCTCCGGGAGCTGTGGAGGGAGGAGGGAGCCCAAGGGCTCACCAGCTGGAGGGAGAAGGTGATCTCAGCAAAGGGATGGGAAGGAGGATCTTGCCCTGCACAGATGTGGAGCCAGGGTGTCAGACTGATGGTGTCTGAACCAGAGAACAGCCCTGGTTCCTCAGGCTGTGCCCTCTGCCCATGCTGTACAGATGGGGCTTGGGGCTGGGAGCTTTTGGCAACTCTCTTACCTGTCCATCACCTTAGCTGGGGCACTGCTGGGCTGGCAGCCCTATGGAGAAACCCTGCAGTGGCCAAGGGCTCAGTGTTGGACTGGGGATGGCAGCTGCCAGGATCCAGCCTGTGTTCTGCCTGCGTCAGGCAGCACCTGCTCCTTGGAGCAGAGCAGTGAGGGAGCCAGGCAGGCTCTCCCCTCTCCTTGACCAGCTGCAAAGCCCCCAGCCCCCTGCAGCTGTGACGTAGATGGAATCCATGACAGGCATCAGCCCTTGGAGGAATCCAAATTCCTCGTCCTTGGAGCCCGTGTCTTGGAGCGTGGGGCAGAGGGATGTCTGCTAGAGAGCAGCCCCTCTTCAGCCACGTGTAAACCCCATATGTGGGCTGCAGGTGAGTGGGGCTGCCTGTGTTTCTGTCCACATGCAGGAGCATGAGCAGAGACAGCAGCAAGAACTTTGCATGGAGAAGACAGCAGCTCTGGGAGCCCTGAAAGAGCAGCTGACTCAGGTAAATGCTTCAGCTTCTGCTCCAAATCTCCCCCTGGCTCTTCCAAGGCTGGGGTGGGGGATTCAAGGGCTTCTGGTGACTGTTTTCAGGAGGGGCTGCTCTGGCCGGGATTGCAGAGACCCGTGGGGACCTCCAGCTCACCCCCAGAGACTACATGGGCCAACACTGTCCTATGAAGTGTGCATCTTGTCTCCCCAGATGACACAGAAAGCAGACGTGCCCAGCCACATGGTGCAATTGCCCCGTGTGTCTATGGCTGGTCTCCGATGCAGCTCTGGGGACACCAGCCACAAGGAGACACTTGTTGAAATAAATTGTCTCTTTATGGTACCTCCTAGCAGGACAAATTTTGTAGCCCTGGGCAGCTGCGTGTCTGTTTGGAGAGAGCTTAAGCGAGGCAGAGGAAAGACAACACACTTGTTGAGAGTGTTGCTGCCCTTTCATGTCCATACACAAGCTTGGGAGCAGTGAGCTCTTTGGACACATCTGGTCCCTGCCAGATCCTGCATCAGCATCTCCCTGGTCATAGTGGGATGCACTGGGTGGGGTGTCCTGCAGAAAGGACAGAGTGAGGATGGAGGGGAGGACAACAGGGAGCACACGTGTAAGTGGGACAAGTAAATTCAGTGCAGGGACACCATGCCTCTTCTCTGCAGCCTGGGGTAGCAGGAATTCCCCACACCAGACCTCTGGCAAGGGAATATACAAGACCTAATACTCAGGGGTCCTAGCTTTATTTTTTACATGCCACACTCTGTAGTGGGACCCCAGTGCAGGAGTTCAGCTTGGCTCATCCCAAAAATGGAGAGGTGGGCCTGTGTGAACCTCATGAGGTTCAACAAGGCCAAGTGCAAGGTCCTGCACCTGGGACGGGGCAACCCCCAGTATCAGTACAGGTTGGGGGATGAAGAGATTGAGAGCAACCCTGCGGAGAAGGACTTGAGGGTACTGGTGGATGAAAAGCTGGACATGAGCCAACAATGTGCGCTTGCAGCCCAGAAAGCCAACCGTATCCTGGTCTGTATCAAAAGAAGCGTGGCCAGCAGGTCGAGGGAGATGATTCTGCCCCTCTACTCTGTTCTACTCTGCTCTGGTGAGACCTCACCTGGAGTACTGTGTCCAGCTCTGGGGCCCTCAGCATAAGAAGGACATGGACCTGCTGGAGTGGGTCCAGAAGAGGGCCACCAAAATGGTCCGAGGGCTGGAACACCTCTCCTGTGAGGCCAGGCTGAAAGAGTTGGGATTGTTCAGCCTAGAGAAGAGAAGGCTGCGAGGAGACCTTATTGCGACCTTCCAATACTTAAAGGGAGGCTATAGGAAAGATGGGGAGAATCTTTTTAATAAGTCCTGTTGTGACAGGACAAGGAATAACGGATTTAAACTAAAGAAGAATAGATTTAAACTAGACATTAGAAAGAAGTTTTTCACAATGAGGGTGGTGAAGCACTGGAACAGGTTGCCCAGAGAGGTGGTAGAGGCCCCATCCCTGGCAACATTCAAGGTCAGGTTGGATGGGGCTCTGAGCAACCTGATCTAGTTAAAGCTGTCCCTGCTCCCTGCAGGGGGGTTGGGCTAGGTGACCTCTAAAGGTCCCTTCCAACCCAAAGCATTCTATGATTCTATGAAAAAAAGATGTGGGGAGGCCTAGGAGCTGTTTGCCACTGGCTTCTTCATTGGGTCAGGATTTTGCCCTCTGAGAGTGAAGTTACCCTGGGCAATGGAGCTGCTTGGAGGGCTCTGGGCACACCCTTGCCTGTCCTTGCTACCGACTAGACATTTGCTGATGGAATTCAGTTCATTCACCTGCCAGAAACCTGCTCTTGCTGGCTTAGTGAGAGGACTCAGCCCAGCTCGAGGTTAGGATACAATGATATAGGGATGCTTAAGATGATTTAGGAGGTGGCTGTCCCAGAAAAGAAGAGGTCCTGCTCCTCTACTGTCCCCTTTCTCTTCTTTCTCCCAGATGCACATTCCTTGCCATAGTTATTTGTCCATTCTGGGGGCAAATTCTGCTGGATGAGGGTATCAGAGAAAGCTGGAAAGCCTGATTTTTAGCTCTGTTAATAAGCTGGCTCTATGAAGTGTCTAAGCAAGTGCCAAGGACAGGGACGGAGTGCAGAGAAAGAACGGGGATACCACATGGCGATGCCAGTAGCCCTGCTGGGGCACTTGCATTTGGGGGAGCATTGGACTGTTTTGTGGGAGCACTCCTTTCCCCAGGCATGATCTGACGTGCATCCTTTTCTTCCTGGACATCGAGGCTTCTGCAGGGCGTGCAATGAATCCTGGGTATTACAGTTACAGGTATTGCATGAACTTGCAATGAATGCAACTGGAAAGCTCCTGCAAATGACTCATTAAAAAGTGCTGTGTTGTTGTGATGGCTCTTGAAGCTGGCAAGTGCTCTCAGGCAAGCAGGATCTGGCCACACAGCCAAGCTGGGAGTACTGACCCTGGGACGGCTACAGGCAGAAATGTGTAATGAAAAAAAAAAAAAAGGGAAATTGTTCTGTTTAGATGCTTTAATTTAATTTTAAAAAGGAGAAACCTATTTCTCAGTCTCCACACGTCTCATTGGAGAGAATGCTGTTTTTAATTTGCAGGAGAATATCCAAGGAGAGTTTCTCCATGTGCAAGGGGGAAAATGAAAATTTCTTGCAGTACTTTATTAATATGCCTCCTTCCAGGGGAAGGGAGAGGATGAGAATTGAAATATCTGTATGCTTTCTTTCCAAGTAAAATAAAAGTGTTTTTCATTATGTTTTTCTGCAATGTTCTATTAGGGAGGTTTCTGAAATTACTTATGATGCACAGCCATTCCCTTGCTGAAGTTATTGCATTTTTTTTTTCCCCTTTAAGTTTCATAAAGAGAACTGTAGTGCAGGTTACATTTTTTTTCTGCAGAGCTTTTAAGTAAAACCAGAATGCTTGCAAGGCTCCATGAATGTCTTTGCAAACAGTGGGCTGAGTTTCCTCGTCATACGAATGACACTAGGAAAGATACAACTGATCTTTTTAGCAGAAGATTGACGCAGAAATGGCTCCCAAATCTCTGAATGATTACAGCAACGTTTTAACCACTGGCACTTTCACCTGTGGGGGTTCCCTGTCTGAGTCTCAGCCCTCTCTTTGTTATGTGCATGAAGGTTTTGCCTCTGGAGGAGGCTGAAGATGTAGTAAGTGGAAGATCAACCGTGGGTAACTTTGCTTTAGTGATGGACTTTCATAACAGAACTTGCTGGTTCTTCAACAATTCATAGAAACCTTGGGGTTTGTTTGTCACTGTCTGCTTCTCCAACAAGGCCTGGGAGGAGCTGGGGATGACAGATGGAAATGGTGAAGAATGACCAGGAGGCACTGAGCTTGCATAGTAAAAATTGTTGGAAGGTGGGTGTGAATTTGCAGGACACTCAGGGGGGATTCAGATCTCGGATATTCTTCTTTTCCTCTGTTTGGAGGACCTGTTGGTGTAAAGAAACAGCTGTGGACAATGGAGATTCAAACAACTTTTGCACACATTTTTTATCTCTAAATTACTCCATGTCCAAAATCAAGCTGCTGCTGTGTTTCATGCACAACAAAGTATATTCCAGGTGCTGGAGCAGGGACAATGTAATAGAAACAAGGAAAGCATTTTGCATTCATGAGTTTCCCTTTGGCGACTGAGGAGTAGTGGAAATTATACGGTGTTCCTCCATGTATGGCTTAACTCCATCTTATTCCCAAACTCCTGCAGTACAGTTTCTCAGCACGGCCATTGCAGTCCAGCTGCTGTTCAGAGGCGGATGCAGAGTGATAGGAAAAGCAATGCATGCAGCAGGTTAGGATGAGGTCCTCCTCTCCCTGGAGCTGGCTCCTGTGCTCTCAGGCTGGGGCTAGAGACTGCAAGGTGGGCTAGAGGTGAACCCTCTTTGCCCTCCCACCCATTTTTATATGGATTTGTTTATAGACTAGTGAAGATGTTTGCTCATCCTATTGGGACTTCTCAGAAAGTGATATAAGCCTGCACAGAATGAGAAAAAAAGTACAGAAAAGCTGTTCCTTCCCTGCTGTATGCTGCAAAAAAAGTCTTCAGGTGGAGAAACCTGAATCACCCTCTGTTGTCACAGGTGCTTTGGTCCCCAAGGACATCACATGGCAGTGATATTGCTTGGATGGACTGCACCTCCTCCTCCTACCACTTTTTTTTTATTCCCCACTGCTCAGTGTAAGCTGAAGCAGCTGTTTCTATCTTTGCTTATTTTTCTTGTTGTTTTTGCAGCTTGGGATGAAGCCATGCCTCTGTTTTCCTAGTGTCTCATGCAGTGACTCTGCATTTGCTCTTGTTAATCTGTTCCCATGTCTCCCACAATCTCTGCCGCAGAAACACCTGGATTCTTGTTTCAGCCCAGCAAGTGAAGGAGCAGTGTGGCAGATGCAGGGAGACTGTCAGCAGGAAAATCACCCCAGAAATGTTTTGATCCATGCCAAAAGCTTTGCTCACCACTCACGGATTCTGCAGCACTAGCGAATCTGCCTGGGGGAGAGACCCCAGCCTTGCGGTCATGTGAGATGAGCTTTGCCAGGTCTCAGCACTGACTGGTCACTGGAGGATGCTCTTGCAGAAGCCCTCCAAATGCCAGGAGAGGAGAAAACCTTCAGCCACAGCCCACAGCTCATCCAGCATCACAATGTTCACCAGGGAAAAAAACCCTGAAGAAGAGCTTTGGCTGGATCAGGGACAGCATCTGCCGGGCTACAGTCAAACCAGTGTTTCTGAAGATATAAAGGAGAGAAGGTTCTCCAGAGAAGAACGTTTCATGTTTATCAGTAACAGAAGGACTTGGACTTCTATGTTGTTGATTCAGTATACAGAGATATTCTCTCTTGTAGCCCAGGCTAAATGATTTTTTTTTTCGTTGGCTCTGCCTGCCTGCTTGGAGTCTTCCAGACAAATCAAGATTTTCAAGGTTAGTCCTGAAGAATCAGGTGTGTCATGGCCTGGTGGGGGCTCGTCTGATTGCTGGGTTTGGGGAACAGCCACCCCATCAATACAGCATGTTCCTGTGGATGTGTAATCCAGATCAAGTTTTAATGGGTATTTCTTGGACATGTCTCCACATATAATTTGTCCTATAGAGGGGGCCTCTTTCTCCCTTTGGCTTTGGAGGTGGCCATGGGTTATGAGTGCAGGCTGACGGGTGAGGTGGCTTTCATTGAAGGGCCTCAGACATGTTCCCCTTGATCTTTGTCTTTCCTCTGGAGATGTTGCAGGTGATCACCGCTGTGACATCCCTGTCTGTGTGGGTTGGCCAGGTGCTGTGGGGGCAAAGCAACCCGAATAGCTCTTCTTCTTTAAGCCAATGGTGACAAACCTCCTTTTTGCTTTTGGGCTCTGCATTGGGTGTGTAAACGGAGGCAGGAGGATGCTGCGGGGTTAGAAGTGAGGAGGATGGGGACGAGGAAGGCTTACAGGTTGTATGTACCTGGACAAGTAGGGAGGGTGGTGTGATGCACCTTGGGGTACATGATCTGGGCACAGGGCCCTGGGTGCTAGGTGCAGGGTGTCAGGTTCTGTGGTGCAGTGTCCCAGGTGCTGGGGTGCACTGTGTTGGGCTGCATGGTCTGGTGCAGTCTGAGGTGGTAAGGTGCAGGGTACCAGATGCTGGTGCCTGGGTCCTGGTTGCCATGTGCAGGGTCCTAGATGCTGGGGTGCACAGTGCTGGGGTGCAGGGTCCAGGTGCAGGGCCCTGGCTGCTGTGTGCAGAATCTGAGTGCCAGGCTCTGGCTGCACAGTCCTGGGTGCAGAGACCCAGTGCTTGGCACTGGGCCCATGTGCATGGTGCAGGGTGCTGGCTGCCATGTTCTGGGTGCAAGGCCCTGGGCTCCATGTGTGCAGGCAACTGCTTATGCTGCAGAAGATGCAGGTATGACAGAGCTGAGCGTGGAGAAGGGGGCCAGGAGCAGCCTGCTGCATTCCCCCTGCCCAGAAGAGGAGGGGCAGGAGCCAGCCGTAGCAGGGAGACCTCCAGGTTTGGGTGCAAGGCTGGGGGAAAGTCTTGCAGGCAGAGCACAGAGGATTTGCTTTAGGTTAAATTGGTGTTACTTTAACTTGACAGTGTCCAGATGTGAAATCTGCCACAGCTGCAGCAAGGAACAGGTGTCTCTCTGGTTACGGGTGTGGGACAAATGCTGTAGCCTTACTGCAAGGGTGATGTCCTGGGGAGGATGGCTGCTCAGGTAGGTGTTTGGTGATGAGCCTCTTGGGCTGACGCATGTATTCTGTGTAAATTCATCACCTCCCTGCAGAACCAGGCAGCACCTTCTAAGCTGTTATTAAGTGCAAATGCTGCTATTCTGGTTTTAATACACAGGTATCAATGGTTCAGGTCAAATGACCCTCACCTGGGAGTTTCCCAGTCTGGTCTCACTTCCGCTGAAAAGTTTTTATTTGGTTGGAGGCTGCCTGTAGCTGTGATAACTTGCAATTATTTCACAGGAAAAAAATTGAAAACTATGTGACCTTATTGAGGTCTCTTTATTGTATTTGATTTTGAAGCGGGATGTCTCCTTTCAAAAGGGAACTGAGCTGGGAGTACTCTTGCAATGGAGTTTTACATGAAGACTTATCATTCAGTCACATAGAAGTGTCGTGTTTTTGGGGTCAATTTAATGCATACCTGGGAGAAGCCTTTAAAAAATGGTGTGAGGCAGTGGATGGAGCTAAACTGTAGCACTTTTGTCTTTTGAAATATTCATACATTCACTTTTTTTTCCAGTTTTGACCATTTTTTTTTTTAATGCTGACATGCAGGTGGGAACCTGCTCAGCACTGACACCTGCATCTCCTTCTCTGGCTGGGTGAAGGCTGATGCTGTCTGCATTGCCTCTGCCACCTTGTATGCTGCAGCAAGTCGTATTGCTTTGCTTTGGAGCCATCCACAGGATTGTAAGGAGAAGATGCTTTGCTGTCAAAGACCAGGAAGAATAGCTGAGTATGGGACCTGGTGTGTCACCACACACTTTCCAGGCAGCACTGAAGCTGGGCTATTCTGTTCATGCAATGCTGATAGCTCCCCATACTGATGTTTTCCTTGTTTTCATGGCTTGTAGAGGCAAACCCTGACGCAGAGCTTGAGAAACAGCCCAGTTGTTCCTGTTCAGCATGATCAGGGTGCTAGGTTTCTGTTTCATGCCCCTGTAACACTTGAGGATGTTGTTGGTCTCTTCTCGGGGGAGGAGAGGAACAGGTTGGAAGATGTCAGAAGGAAGAGTCGGAGCACAGCTGAGCTCACGCTGCTCTTTGATTTTGATGGTTTGTACCTCCCCTATGTAGGAAAAATGTTTGCTCTGGGAATAAAGCTGGAAAGGTGCAGGTCACCTGTACAAATGCTGTTTGGCACTCCCATTTCTCCTCTGGTAAAGCAGCTCCAGAGCTTTGCTGCCGCTGTCTGGGATCCCACACAAACCATCCCTTTCTCCTCCTTTTTCTTGTGCCAGCTTTATCCTTTCTGCTTTGTAGAAGACTTCATCTTCCCCCCAAAATACCCTGGTATCTCTACAGCCGCCAGTGTCCGCATGATCATGCCCAAGGGGCTGGTGGGGAGCCCCCTCCAGCCACCTCCACTGGTGAGTACGAGCATGAGACTTGCAGAGGCCCCCACTGCAGGGCAAGCTCTGAGGGCCCAGATAGTATTTCACCTGTTTTCAGAGGTTCAGCTGGTTTTTCACCTTCAGCTGCAGGAGGACCTGGGCTCACAGAGGCTTTTTGGTCTCAGTACTGATGGTTGCATGGCTGACTCCAGCAGCTCCCTGTCAAAGGAAAACAGGTAAGCATTACTGCTGCTTTTAAAGTGTCTAAAGTGCTACATTTCTGTCCTCAAAACAGCTGGGTGCTCCTTGTCTTGTCTTCCATTTGCACATCTAAGGTCCTTTGCATGTTCTTGTAAGGTCTGGATTTGGATTTTGTTCCAGCAAGTCAGGGGATGAAATAGGGAAGAGCAGCATCCTCCGCAGGAAGATCCCAAGATAACCCCTGAGCGTTATTTGTCCTCCTGACAGAAAGCAAAGGTCCTGGGAAGGTGGAGCAGGCAGATCCTCAAGGCAAGGGGGACTCCTCCAGCAAGCCCCTGAACAGTGTTGCTCACCAGAGCAGGGACCCTGTGAAGGTACAGGGGGTACCTGTACCTGGCTGTGTGGGTGGGAAATGCTTTCTCTGCAGTTCACCACAGAGAAGCCCCACAGCTGCAGCAGCTGGGAAGAGGAGGGAATGGAGAAAACGTTCAATCCAACTTGCATTTATTAATGCTCAGAGGAGTCTCACCCAGGAGAACTGGCAGGCGCGAGGTTTTAGGAGATGTGTGTCTGGGAATGTGCTCCCGTAGCCATCACTGGATGCAAAGCCAGGAAGCCCTGCGATGTCCCAGTGTTGTATTCAACTCCTGTGTGACAGATTAGAGGTGCCTGCCAGCTGGGTTGCAAAATGGCTTTAAAACTAAATGGTAAAAAGGGAGTCTCTGAAATTTTGGGGAATAGTACTGTGCATTAGTATTTTCCTGACTCATCTAAAAGGTCCTGGGGCTTGGCCAAGTCCTGCACACCAGTGCCAGCATTGCTGCTGATTAAGATTTTGCTAACCACAAGCAGGCTTGTGCTTTGCTGCCTCCCAGACCGTAGCTGTGCAGGCTAAAGTCAGAGTGAGTGTGTTGCTACACAGCTAAAAGACACAGTCCTTCTGCTGTGGATGTGGCTTTGGTGTATGTTTGTCTCCAGCACCATCAGTAAATAACAGTGTTGCTCTCCGGCAATGTGGAGTTTACTCTGCAGGAAATAGATCATTTACAAAAGGGGGAAAAAAAAAGTCAAAGTTGACACCTACCAATGTGCCGGGAAATTACGAATCTCCTTAAAATGTTCAGTAATTCCCTTTACTCCTACACTGTAGGTCACAGTCCACTCATTTGTTACCAGAGCTGTTCAGTCTGCAAGGGAGTAACTTATCACAGAGATTTAACTGTGCTGAGGGTTGTCCTGTGGGCCTGTCTGGATATATTTTCACTGCAGAGATGAGCGTCTGAGATGATAGATCTGCAGCAGTCCTACACCTCTCGTGCCCCTGTGCAGCGTTTTCTTGCACAAAAAGAAGCAGTGGCTGCCATGCCAGGGCCAAGGCTGTGCTTTGGAGGCAGCTTTTCTGCAGCCTTTGCAAAGGGGATGCTGGGTTGAGATGGCTGATGGTCTTCCCCCATGGGCGGACAAAGTTCCCCCGTTTGCTGGAGCACACCATGGAAATGTGACTTACAGCAGCAGGACACACCCCCATACCCTGGGGGAGTGCAAGGGACCTGCAACGGACCTGTTAGGACATGACACGGCTTGAAGTGCAGATGTTCATATCCCTGAGAGTCTGAAATTGTTGCTCAGTCTTGCACCTGGTTTCCCTGGGCTGGAGGAGATGTGCAGCTCTCCTGAGATGCTGGGAGCAGAGGTGATGTGCCCCAGCCTGGGCTCCCACTTGACAGTGACCATGAGGCTCTTTCCCTGGCTTTCGGTGAGAAGGAAAAATGCTGAGGAGACAGATGGGAAGGAACAGAGAGAGACCTGTGCAGGAGAAGCTGCATGGTGCACAGGGGATCATAGGAAGGATGGACCATGTGATTTCAGCTGGTGCCATTAAAAACCTTAAAACTTGATGCTTCTGCCTTTACTCGTGCTTGGAAGGTCTATCAGGCAGCACAGTTTTCGGATACTGATGCAACCTTGAAAGTATCTGGTGCAAAATGTGTCCCGATTGAAAGAAATGCAAGAATCTGAAAGCAGATGTTATTTTTAATTTAGTATAACCAAAGTCCTGATGAAAGCTGAATGAAATACCTAAAGCCAACACTCTATGCCAGAAATTATGAACTGTCATTCCCACTGTTTTCCTAATGTAGGGAAAAAAAGAAAAAAAAAAAAGATGTGTTTATAAAGAATCTGGAAAGTTCTGATGAAGCAACATGTGACTCATAATGCTATAGACATAATGCTATGTCCTCTGTAACAAAATATTACCTGATGATGCCTATTTGATAGCATTTTGTGCACCTGTAACAAGGGACAGTCTATGGAGGCTTTAAGAGATCTCAATCAAGGATGAAAAACACGAGTGCCGTGGGGCTGTGTGGTTAAAACTGGGGATTCCAGCCCTATTGGACCTTTCACTGTATGGTCTTGGCTGACTTTTTCGATAACGTATTTTTAGTTAAAGGTTTCCCTCTTTGAAACCCACTTGGTGCAAAGAGCACAAATTGGGAAGGTGCTCACTGCCAGCACCAGCACTGGCATTGAATTCTTATCAGGGTGTGAAGAAGTCTGGGTCATGGGGAAGATGTAAGGAGGAGCTTTCAGAAATAAAATGGTCTGGGTGACAAAAAGCCTTTTCTTCAGCAGGAGAAGAAGTTTAAGAGAAATTGCTGTAGAAAAGCCACTAGGAACGAAAGCCCTCTATTTAAAAATCCCTGGTTGAAAGATGCTCATCACTCACTCCCGGCACCTGCCACAGAATCGCATCAAATCTTCCTTTTTGTGGCATAACTCACTTTAATCAGGGTGGGGACTTGAACTGGTAATTTCTTTGGTGCTCTTTATATTGCCAGTCTTTTAATGATAACCCAAGAAGGGGTCTGGGCTGCTTGTGAACTGCCCAGGCCTGGTACGTGGTTTCCACGTGCCCGCTTCTGAGCCAAAAATTTAAACCTTGCTGTCAGATACAAAGAGTAATCGATGAAAACACACACCACAAACATTCACCTCTGCATTATATATAAAGAGGAAATAAAAGCACGAGGGAGAAGCCCTGTAGCACAAGGAGAACCCCGAGGAAAAACTGGTATTTGTAATGAGGGAAGCTAATTCCAGCAGTTGTCAGCTGTCACTATTTTTACCATGATAATGGTGACCATGGGTGTGTGTGTCCTGGTTTTGGCTGGGATAGAGTTAATTTTCTTCCTAGTAGCTGGCATAGTGCTGTGTTTTGGATTTAGTAGGAGAAGAATGTTGATAACACACTGATGTTTTAGTTGTTGCTAAGTACTGCTTATGCTAGTCAAGGACTTCTCAGCTTCCCAGGCTCTGCCGGGTGCACAAGAAACTGGGAGGGGACACAGCCAGAATAGTTGATCCAAACTGATCAAAGGGCTATTCCATACCATATGACGTCATGCTCAGTATATAAACTGGGGGGGTTGGCTGGGGAGCAGCGATCACTGCTCAGGAACTGTCTGGGTATCGGTTGGCAGGTGGTGAGCAATTGCATTGTGCATCACTTGCTTTGTATATTATTATTATAATAATATTATCATTACTATTTTACTTTATTTCAATTATTAAACTGTTCTTATCTCAACCCAGGAGTTTTCCTCACCCTTACTCCTCCAATTCTCTCCCCCAACCCATCGGGGTAGGGGGAGTGAACGAGCGGCTGCGTGGTGCTTAGTTGCTGGCTGGGGCTAAACCACGACTGTGTGGATCCAGCTTTTCCCCTTGACAGGGATGCTTGGGACTGCTCCTTATGTATGAGTCAATATTTTTCTATTAAAAAAACCCCAACATTTAGCTTCCAGTTCTCATGGTGGCAGGGAAAATCTGAGCTAAGCGAAGCCTAGCACAACTCCAGATCTCAGCCATTTTTTCAGGGCATGCTTTTTTGGTTTTGTTTGCTTATAAAAATAGGAGGTTTAAAAAGAAAAGACTTCCATATTTGCACATAGTAAAAATACCAGGTAGAGATGGGATCTCTTAAACCCTGTGCTCCTATTAGGAATTTGGGACCATCTGTATCTTTCCCCCTGGTTGAGGGTTTGACATGTCAGACGATGGTTCAGTTCAGACAATGGTTCAGCTCAGGTTAACCAGCCTGCTGCAGCAAGCGGCAGCAGCACACTTCATCTTTTTGGTTTTTCCCTGCTTAAAAACCTGTCTGGGACAGTTTAGCTCTTACTACTACAGACCTTCAACAGGTAGCAGCAATCCTATAGCTATATTTACATGTGCAGAACTTTCTGCTCAACTATATTGCTTCTGCTATTTGGGATCCAGATCTTCCTTCATCTTTCCTGTGGTCTAATGATGCACTGGACTCTTCCTGTTATTCATAACAGGGTAGATTTTGCAGAGATGCATGGGTGTCTGCTTAGGGCTCATGTTTTGCAAGGATGTGCATGCTACAGTTAGTTTTGTTTGTTTTCTCTACCATTCCCTCTTACTCAGATTGCCTGGGAAGTAACTTACAGGGGTTATAAAAGGTTGCTCTAATACAGCTCATATATGTTTATAATTTGCCTGGCTATTTTTAAATCTTCTGTAATAATGTGGCCTTTGCAAGGACTGCAAATTGAAGTTCTCTCTCACAAGACTTTTTCCCCTCTAATAAACAGAGGCAGCAGAACAGAAAAAAAATCCTCTATTTCTACAGACAAAAACCCTTAAGTATTTTTTGATGTTATCATTACCTTGCAAGGTTTTGTTATGTTGCTACTGTGTGTTAGCCAACAGCTAGATAACTGTGCATATATGGGAGTGATTAAGTTAAAGGTTTTCATTCTTGTGTTTTCTTTAGGTTTTTGGAGTGTTTCTTTGCAGGACTCTGCTGAACTCTATCTTCCTCAGCAGCCAAGGTTATCCTACTTAAAGGTGTAAGTGTTACCCCAGAAATCAGGGTCTCTAAATCACCAGCTGCCTGTGAAACTCCAGCTCTTTTCACCTTAAAACTGTGGGTCACTGCCATCCAAAAGAAGAAAGGAGGAAAACAGGAAAGAAGGACTGTGCATGGTCCCCTCTGCCTGTCTGCGTTGGTCTCAGCACTGACATACACCTTCAGAGAGCTGAGATTAAAACCACAGAGATTCACAGTCCCAAAGCCTCTGCTTCTGGGACTGGGAGTGAGAGACAGTGTCCTAGAAACTCCTAAACTCCTGGAAATGTGATGTGCAATTTTGAAGGAAATGCTGATTCATATCTGAATACAATTTTGAAAAGCTATTAAAAAAATAGCAGCCAGAGATGCTGAGTATTCTTGGTACTAATAAAGGGCTATGGGTGGTATTGGGAGACTCTTATGCCAAGCAAAGGATGTGTGGCCTGAAACATGGAAATGGTTGTCTCCATCAACTAATATAACATAACATAATATATAAATATGGTATATTAATATATACACTGATATAGCATAATAATAGAATATATATACTAATCTGTGTAGGTCAGGGAAGCAGCTCTGACATACCTGCATGTTTGGAGAAGGGGGAGATTTCTGTCTGGCAGACCAAGGAGGTTGGCTGAAGGCCTTGGGACTGGCTAGCTGCAAGTGAGTAATGCGAAGCATGCTTTGCTGAGGAAAAAAGAAGTAGCTATCCTAACTGAGATGGTGAAACTGGTCATGAATTCGTGGGACCTTTGCTGGGAGCTCTCCAGTCCTACTGCCTATGGTGGCCTTGAGCCTCCCAGTGGGTCAAGCTGAAGAAGCTCCCCACCTCATGTTTGGGTGAAATGAATTGAGGCCAGATTGATATTTGAAATTTTATATTTTCTACTGTTTTCAGAACCACCCCCCCCCAGCAGTGCTACTTAGCTGGAAGATCACTTGCCTTCCTGTTGAGTGATTTTGTATGTTTTTCTGGAAAACACTCACCCATTAGTGATATTTACTTATGGAGAGAGTCCCCTAATGCCTGGGGAATGTGGATACTTGAGGTTTACCGCTGATATATTTGCTTTGCGATGATTCAGTTCCCCCCTCTTAGAAATGCAGAGTAATTGGTGGCATCCTCATTTCATGTGAGCAGTTCTCATCTTTTCTGAAAGGGAGATGACAGTTGCATCAGGATAATCATGTCCCAGCCACGTTAGAGACTTCTGCATAATAGGTGGTATTTGTCACAAGGAAATTGTTGTCCCCACCCTTCTGCATGAATTGCAGGTCAGGGTAATTAGCTAGAAATATTGCACAGGCATGTGGGAAATTACTCACCTGTAAGTGCCTGCATCCCTTGCAGGCTGTTAGCCATTGCTCTGTGCTTTCTCCTGGTGCTTAATAGATGCTGTTTGGGTCTCCTTGTGTAGCTGTGGGCTGGCATGTGTTAACATGCACGCAGCTGGGCCACGGGTATTATTGTTGAGCAGAAGCATTGAGGTTACTAGTCACAGAATGTGCTAAGAACAGTGTGGAGACCCCAGGGCAATGTGAAAAGGACTTACTGCAAGCCAGAAAAAAAATGCTGTAAAGCCAGAGGGAGCTGAATAGAAACAGATAGCAAATATGAACAACATGACCCAGGTAGCAAAAGGTTGAAGTCCTTCTCAGCCAAGCATGGGCTGGACTTGCACCACTGTCTGGCTGGAGGTGCTGGACCTGGCCAGTGTTGGTCTGAGGGCTGGCCAAAGATGAAGGGTACAAGGCTTTGACTGGGGTGGGCAAAGCCATTTGCAAGGCTGGAATTGAAGGCTGCATAGCCAGCAATGGGTATGGGCCTGGCCTGTCTAGGACGAAGGCTTACAAGTGAACAAGCTGCTGTCATGGACCAGCATTGATGCACCAGGGTGTCGTCCAGCATCCCTTAGCAGAAGCTTTAGTCCCAAAGGGTCAGAGCATCCATGCAGACTGGCCAGGAGACTGGGAAGAATGGGCTCATCTGGTCTGCAGTCACCTCCTGGGAACCTGGACTGGGAAAAAGAGCACAACAGGAGGACCAGCCATCCCACGGAATGGAAGATAAGGGTGCTTAATTGTATATATTGCATATATTTGCCTCCTGCTCATTAATTATCCTGATTCTTAAGCCATGCTGGTTAATCAGAGCCATTTGGAGCCGTGGTAAAGACTCCCATTATTTGTATGAATTACAGGTAGTGGCTAATTGAAGATATATTTACTTAAAGCTGATACAGTCTAGTGCTCTTGCCGTTTTCGGGGGTGGCAGTTAATTTTAGTCACATTTGATTGTAGCAGTTTCCTGGGAAGTGCCAGGTAAGCAGACAATTTCTGCTTATGATGAGAAATACCCACAACTCCTAGTCAGTGTTGACTAAATTAAAATGTACTTGCCTTATGTTAATTAACTAATTCCCACTATTCCTGGGCAATATTGGTTAATCAGCTATATTCCATTGATTATTGTGACTAACTCCAGCCAATCAATAGGAACTGTGGAGCATGGTGATTTTATGTATGTACATTTACCATCTGATGATTAATTTCTATGATTCTGAGACAATATCAGCCTGTAAAAGACATTTTTTTTCTCCTGGTTAGTTACTAGCATCATACAATAATACAGTGTGCAGTAGCGCTTAACTAAAGGCATATTTGCTGTCTATTACCTAATTCAAATAATTTCTGTAGGATGCTACTTAATCAGCAGCATTTTTTGCCTATATTATTTCCAGGTGTTTCTAAGGGATTTGTGATGATCTGGGTGAGCTGTAGCTGTTCACTTGTTTTAATACATTTAGTTACTAAACACACCTGAAAATAGCAAGTAGCAAAGAGTATTTTGCTTGCAGAGGGTAACTCCATTTGGAGAGAGGCACTGGTTTTGGTGGTGAAGAGACTTACTTGTCTCATGACAAAATGTCCCACAAGACCTTGAGAAACCCACACGGTCAACAGCCTGGTTTTTGTTTGTGTTTCTTTCCATTTTTCTGGCTGCCATTATCAGTTCCCACCATCTCTGAAGAGTGCTGCTTGATCAGATACATATTTTGTTGATAAAGTGTAATTTGATCATTTGCATGGAATGGCTGGTATTGTTGTTAAGCAGGGCTAGGCTTGTCTTATGCTGATTAATTCTCTTAATTTCTAGGTAATTAGATTTATTAGATGCATTTTGTACTTATACTGAACAATTTGCATTATTACTTATGACTGGGACACTGGCAGTCAATTGGTGGCGTATTTTGTCTCAAGCTGCTTTGTTCCCATTGTATGTGGGCTATGTCAGCTAATTGGAGGCGGTTTGTGCACATGGTGAGTAATTCCCCCCCCTTTTTCTGGGAAATAGGAGCTAATGATGGTTGATCAGGAGCAGATTTGTCATCGGCTGATTAATTCCCAGCATCCCTAGGAATTCCAGCAAATGCCTCTTAATATACCCATTCATAAGGACATGGTTGTGCTTGGAAAACAGTTTTGTTGTATGCTGGTTGACTGCTATGAAGGCAGGGCATGCTGGAGGGACCAGCGACTTTCTGCAAGGGTGAATTTCTCAGAGGCGACTGCATGCAGTGGAAATATGTGTAATTTATGGTGATAAACACCATCATCTCTATCGGGGGTCAGGATATCTGTTTTTACTCTGGATAATGTACTCTCCTTATTCCTGGCAATTTTGAGCAATGAGAGTGATGATGAGCCATGCTTACCTTGTAGTGGCGATTTCTCAGCTTTCTAATGAATTTCAGTGAAGACATTTTTTTCTAGGGTCATACCCCTTGTCCTAGTGCATTCTGGGCAGCAGTGGTTGATCAGAGGCTTTGGTGGGTTTCAAAAAACATTTCTCATCAATTCTAGGTAATGGGGATTAATCAAAGGTGTTTTCCTAATAATATCCACCATCCCTGAGGAAGTGACAGTAATTAACTGAACACATTTGATTTCTGGCAATTAAATCCTGCTGCTGTTGGAGAACACCAGCCAACAATAGCTCTTCTACTCATATTGCTTATGTACCCCAGTTCTTGCAGAAGCATGGTCATACAGCAGTGAATGTTCTTATATATACATATCAATTCTCACACCCTCTAGAAAAAGCTGGTTAATCTGAAGCAATTTTGCTGACCGGACCTCATTATCCCCAGGAAACTGCAAGAGAAGATGGACAAACAGAGACATCCCTGTGCTGCTGTTAGCAGTTCCCCATGTCCCTGGAGAAAGCTAAAGAGCTGGAGATGGTTTCCTGGCAGAGCCCTGCCCAGCTGGTCCCTCAGGGATCTGGGAAAAGGTGGATGTTCAGAGCTGTTTATTCTTTCTACTGATTTCTTCCCAATTTTTCTGGAAAATATCAGATTATCAGTAA
This sequence comes from Pelecanus crispus, assembly GCF_030463565.1. Lineage (NCBI taxonomy): Eukaryota > Metazoa > Chordata > Aves > Pelecaniformes > Pelecanidae > Pelecanus > Pelecanus crispus. Next base: position 23,087,106 of record NC_134653.1, on the reverse strand, counting down.
CCTTTGGTGGTAGGCTGCAACTCCCATCCTTCCTAGGGAGCTGTGGGAAGTTAAGCCTACTCAGATTTGCCTTATTCATTTAATTGTTGCAAATGGCAAATCATTTTTTTAATAACCCCCAAGATGCTTTGAGAAAAGCAAAACACCTGTCCTCCCAGCCCCTTGAGAGCCACTTCCCAGTGAGCAGCAAACCCTGCCCTTTCCTTGCTCATTCCCATTGACAGGCGTCCCACCAAGAGACTGTCCAAAATGCTCAAAGGTCTTCTGCATGCCTGCCTGGAGCACGTTTTGCATTTTTCTCATGTGTCTTGATGACCTTCAGGAAGCAGGAGTTTAAAAATGAGCCTCTGGACAAGGGGATCCTCCATGCTGGGCAGGGGCTCTCCTGCCCGGAGACTTGTGTGAAGGGTGTGGGACTGTTTATGGCTTTCCCCCCATCAGGAATGCCATTGTTTCATCCCTTGTGAAAAAAAGAATAGAGGGGGAAAAAAAGAAAAGAAAAACCACCCACACAAGTGGGAGCAAAGAAAACCTGTTGCCACTTGGGTGACATGAGAAACTGGATAGAAAATTAAAGAAAAAAAGAAATGAAAAACAAGAGGAAGCCACTGCCATCTTGTTCCACTGGAGGGATCACATCAAAAAAAAAAGATGAAAAATGATGGGAAAGAAATGAGAAAAAATATTTACCACCATTTTGCCCATTGGGGAAAAACGATAAGAAATGAGATAAAGATATTGCTGCCCTGCTGTGCTTAAGGAAGATGACACACAGGGAGCAGCAGTGCAGGGAAAATGCCCTGCTTTCTGACCCCTGTGGGAAGAAATGAGGAAAAATCCCTTTGCTTTGCCCCAAAGAGAAAGTGAAGCAAAAAAAGGGGAAAATCTGGAAAATGAAAAAGAAAAGTCCACCATGCTTCACTGAAAAAAAAAAAAAAAAGAGAAAGTATAAAGAAGGTGAGGAAGAAAATTAGAATCAACTAGAAAAACTGTGGAAGTGAGGATAAAAAAAACCCAAACCCAAAGAGATGACAAATAGAAGCAAGTATTAAATCCTTTTGATCAGAACAGGGAACTGTCAGTAAATGGAGAAGAAAGAAAGAAAAAAAGAAAATGAAAGAAAGAAAGAAAGAAGGAAGAGGCACTACCTCTCCTTTCTGGGAAGAAAGGAAAATGCAGAGAAAAACCCCCATCTTCCATACCAGTGGGTGAGGTAATGAAAACTGCACGTGCCTCTCCTTCTCCTTGTGATACAAACTAACAAAAAAAAAACCAACCCAAAATGAGGAAAAATAAAAGGAGGTTAATGACAATTCAGTCTTCAGGGGGAAAAAATGACCAGAAAAATGGAAAAGGGAGCAAGAAATCACACCTTGAGTTAAAATGATCCATTTCGCCTCAGATCACCCCTCACACGTGGGACCAGCTTCATGTGCCAACACCCCTAGTGCAAACCAGCTCAGGGGCTTGGGACAGGGAAACTGAGGCACATAGAGTGATCCCATCACCACAAAACAGCCCTGGACCCTACACCCTTTCTGGTGGGAGGGCTGTCGCAGGGGGAGGTACAGATAGATCAGGTCATAAAAGAAGATGTGTAGAGCACTGGTTTAGGAAGGCAAAGGCCCAGGGACCTCCTACCCTCCTGAATTTCTAGACTTTCCTCCACATGTCCAAGAAGGACAAGCACCTTTCACTCTCGCAACCCCTCACTGCTGGGCTATTTATACTGCTAATTCTCTGATTTCTCTTAACCTTGCTTGAAACCAGTTCATGTTTAATGGTTTCATGTCTGAAAGACTGTCAAACAGAAGGTTCTTTGCCATAAAAGCTCTTTAGGGCTCAAGAGAAAGAGAATAATGGTTGCTATCAAATGAAGAGCCTTATTGCTTAATATTCCAATGCATTAACTGGTTTTCTCATTTTTTCAGAAACTTTAATAAAAACGTTTAAATGATTTTCAGGGCTTGTTTTTATGATAGGCGAAAGCCAGTAATAACCTGACAACAAAATATTTCATGCTTGCAGTGCGAGAAGGACTTCTTTTACCCTGTTCCACATTGCACTTCAAACTTGCCTTTACATTTTATGGAGCACAAATTGCCCCTGAGTTTGCAGATGAGACCCTTTGTCCCCTCAGAAATTTGTGTAAGTGTTACTGCTAAGGAAATCTTGCACAACTCCCTGGGTGATAAAATCCTGCTCTTGCTGCTGCCCCATGGCAGTTTTGCAACCAAATCTCGCCCTGGTTGCTCCATAGGACCAGGGATGGGAAGAGGGATCCTGCCCTTGTGCACTGCTGCTGAGCTCAGAGGATGCTTTCGCTCTTCCCGGAGAATTTCTGATGCTTGCTGTAGCAAAGGACAGTAAATCATAGCTTCTGCCAAATCCTCTCAAAATTGTGGATAGTCAACTTGAAGATAATAGCTGTGAAATGGCCACCATTCCATGACATTATAGTCTGAGCGCATTCATGGGCATTTAACGGAGGGACCCCACTATAACACTGCAGGGAAAACCACTTTGTGCACTGCTGATTTGTAGGATCTATGAGAAGAAAACAGGGTTTTTTTTTTGTTTTTTTTTTTTTAAATCCAATTACCTGCAGGAGAGGCATATAATGGGTGTTGGAAATATGCAGAGTTCTCGCTTTAATTAGAACTATGAAAAATATGGCAATCAGGCAAGCAGTAAGAAAATCTCCGCAGTCACTGAACCCTGCACTGCAGCTCCAGTTGCAGCCACAGAGCCCAAAAGAAAGCCACAGACAGACGGTAAATCCACAGAACAGTATTCTGTGGCCTTTTACTGCCTGTGGCCATGCATGCAAGATCCGTCTTGCCTAATATTAGTGGGCTAAAAGCAAGCTTGGAGTTAAAACTGGGCATCCAGTCTCTTTGCAATTAGCGGATGTAGACCAGTTGCATAAGTTATTGTGGGAAAGAACTCTTCTCACCCCAAAGACTAGGTTAAGTGGAAGCTCTCCCTTTTAGATGATATGCATTGGAGATAACTCTCACTCTGGTGACTGTTGCAGGCAAATAAACCTGAGCCACCTCTGCAGAGATGCTCTCACCCACTAGATGGCAAGTTTGCTCTGCACAATGTGAGGCCCATGCTCAGTGCTGCTCATCTGCAGACCACTCAGAGCACTGCACATGCATTATAAAAAGGCAGCAGGTCCTATTTACCTAGAGACTTAGAGGATTTTTCTCCTGCAAAAGTGACAGGATACAGAGCAGTATCAAGTCTATAAGCCAAAGTGGCAAATGCCGGGGCAGCTGGGCTTTGCTTTAGGCGGCCACATCAGGCTGCAGGTTAAGCAAGGAGGGACATACCTCTTCCTTCTGGGACAACTGACTATACAGTTCAATATGAAGCCATGGCTGAGTGCATTTCAAATGTACCAGCCTTTCTTTCCCTTAGGGACCTGCTCTTTCCAAAGGACTGCCTTTTGATTTTGTATCATCACCTGGTGGAGAGCAGACTGACGTCTGCAAGAGCATGAAGGTGTAACATGGAGAAATGGCACCCGCCAGGGTTGAAATCCCACAGAACCCTTCCCACATGCCATCTATAAGACCCAAACCTTGGATCCAGCACCCAAAAGCCAACCTATGGCTTGGGCTTATATGTAGCTCTACAGAAGAGTGATAAAAAAGTTACTCCTCCTCATTAATATTTGCTGTCTTTCCCCATGCAGGTCTCTGCCCAGTTGCAATATGCACACTTGCAAGCAGAGAAGCTTTGACCAACATCTCGAGTGTGCTTGAGGAGAGCAGAAGCTCTAGCTCAAAGTGCATCCTCTTCCCCGGTGAAACTTCACATGGGTTTTACCCACACAGCCAAAGCAATGTGAAGAAAAAAAATCTCTTCTATAAACCAGCAGATTTACACATCCAACCTCACTGGAGCCAAGGGAGTTTTGGTCAGAGCAGAACATTTTCCTGTCCTTCACACTCCTCTTGCCTCTTTGTTGGCACCCTGCGCTCTTTGACCACTCCCACCTGGACAGAGGCTGTTTTTACCTGACTTAATCATATGCTCAGAGTCAAAGCAGGCAGTTTGGGAGAGGAAGTTGTTGTATGAAACTCTTTGTGGTCCTCACCTGTAAAGCAGATGGAAAATGTTTCTCTGTGGCAGGACCAACCCCTTCCACATGGCATTGCTCGCTCCTGTGCACCTGGACTGCAGCATCTGAGGGAAAAAATGGGGCTGGAAAAGTCATGCATTAAATACTCTGGTTATGAATCATAATTGTCATTGACACTCGTGGCTTGCTTGCAAGGCTCTGCACAGAGCACACCCCAAGGAGAAACTGGAGGCTGCTTCATCCCCTAGAGCAGGGGGAGGAAAGCATTAAAAAAGCAGTGGCACCTTTTCTATGTGGCAACATGGTGACCAGAATGCTAATGCAGTGGGAACTCATTCTTGTACATAGGAATTGCCTATAATAGAGAAGCAAATCCAGTTTTTGCTAGATACAAATTCCACCAAACAGTTCAAAGCCTAACTGAAATATTTGAAGAGGCTGTAATTGAATTAGAGCTCTGAGCTGTGAGGGGCTGGGGAGGAATGTGCAGCCTTAGGCCAGGTGGAGGGAGATTTCAGGAGCACAGCTGAGGCTCTTGCAGGAGGAGAAGGAGAAGGAGAAGATGGAGGGAGAACACAGAGCTGCCTGGTGGAGAGCAAGGTGATGTGCTTTCACCAGACATGGCCGGAGGCATGAGACAGCAGTGCTGGCATGGCCAAACCACCAACTCAGAGCTAGAGGAAGGGATGCATCCTGTTTCTGATGGTGACAAGGTGGGAGCTGGCAGTCCTGATGAGGATTTTTTGTCCTATGACACCAGTGGAGTGAGTTTGGGCATGGGGTGAGAGAAAATGCTATAGTGCAGCTGATTTGGAGGTTGCTTGATGCCTTGCTGTTTAGTGAGGTTTTTCCAACATCAGCCTCTTGGCCCAAGGCAGGTTCTTATGGCTGGTGATGGGGGCACCACTTTTTGCAGGGATTGGGACAAGGGATGAGAAAAGGCAAAGAAGAGGATGAGGAAAGTATCTGTGATTGATCCCTCCCTGGGGCAAGACAGAGAAGTCCTTGTGGCCTGCACACACATTGCAGCCACACAGTGACCACACAACTTTACTCCCCTCTGGTTCTGGAGAGCCTGGCTGAGGCATCCGAAGCTCTCATGTGCCCATGTTATTCATGCCACATGTTGCCTATGCCCTAAGATCTTTCTGATATTTGCCTGATTACCAGTCCCTTGGCACCACTCATGTTGCACCTACATAAAGGTTTGGCTAACCTACCCTGCAGGATCCATGTTAACCCATAGGTGATGGCTGGTATCGCAGGTGGGGAAGGCAGGCTGCAGAATGGACTGGCAGCAGCAGAGGGTGGTTGGTAGCAACACTTTTTCAGGTCCCTGGATCGTCTATCAGGAGCAGAGCTGCCCCATGAGGGCCGGGGGGCACTCCTGCGAGCAGCTCCCCAGCACACTGTCAGCACACATGAGCTTGTAGACAGCACAGCCACCACTGGCCACACACGTGCTTACTTTTGTCTTTCAAAATACGAGGTTTACTGTCTCTGGGGTGAGAGACAGCTTCACAACAGAATCCTTCACACAACCTGTAGGGCCACTCTCATACCCCCAGTGCCTATTGGTAGCTCAGGTGTTGCATGCCAATGGTATTTTCTTTCTCAAAACACAACTGAGCAGGAAGCCTGTGAGAACAGCTCTATGGCCAGCTAATAATCTAGATGTAAAAGGACCTAGTGAAGAGGATAAGCCTGCAGCACAGAAGCTGAGCTAATGTTTTCTGTCCATGCGGAGGAGCTTACAGGCATTCCCAGCCCATAACCCTTCTTTATGGGGGGAAGGGTCAGAAAATGTGTCTCATAGTGATGTTTCAGTAGATGAAGTTATAAAGCAACTTGACAAAATAAACAGTAACTGTTCGGTAGTACCGGATGTACTCAGTCAAGAGCTCTAAAGGAATTCAAGGATGAAATAGCTAAACTATTAACTGTATTAAGTCTACTGTGAAACCTCTCAAAATTTTCTCACTATCAGAGGGAAAGAAAGCAGGGAGACCTTGGTTTTAAAAAATGTTTCTGAGCAGATCCAGAAAGAGCAGATTATTAAAACTGATGTCCAAATGAGGTAAAACTGTAGTACGGAGGGGAATTAGCATATAAGTGAGACATGATTTATGGGAAAATTCAACAAGGCTTTTGTGAGTGGAAGCCCTACCTTAGGGTCTTCTGGGAGTTTCTGAAGGAGTCAGCAAGGGCAGAGGATCAAGTGGCTGAGAGACCCAGTTGACATAATCTGCTTGGATTTCCTAAAGATTTTTAACAAGTTCTCTAATCAAAGGAGCTGTAAGAAATCTTAGAGGATCCAAAAATCACTAGTAAACAAGAAGGAAGGTCCTTCTGGAGGTGCATCAGCTTAAAGACTAGGAAACAGAGGGACAGGAGGAAGATGTCAGCCTTCACGGTGATGAGCTCCACAAGGCTTAACCTTCATAATGTTTGAAAAACCTAGGCTCCAGGCTGGGCCCACAACTGAAATGTAAACAAAGTTGAAAACAGAGACCTGTGGTCTCTGTCCCACTCTAGGACAGAATATGCATGTCTTAACAAGTACCTGTGAATAATACAGCTGGGGCATCCTCAACAAAAGCTGAAGTCAAGAGACACAAGGGCAAAGCACACAAGACAGGTCAAAGCCTGAAATAAGAGCCTGCTGACTACCTGGATCCACATGTTGGTGCTTGTACATCCCCGATCTCTCCACACGTCTGCTTTGTGGGCTGGCCACATGCATCATCTCAGCAGAGTCCTGCCCTGGATATGCTCACCTGGAGCTACAGTGAGCACAGCGGTCAGTGCTCAGGGAAGCCTTTGAGAGCAGCATCAGCCTGTAGAGATATGATTTCCTTGGCTCCAACAGCCTGTGCCTTGGGGAATCCCTGTGGCCTCTCTTTAATAGCTCTTGGTTAAATAATGTCTGGTTTTCCTTCCTTATTGCTCTTCTCAGTAAATTCTCTGATTTTGCCATATGCCTTCTGAGGCTGGGATGGAGATAGGGAAGACTGCAATTTTCTACTTGCAGGTGAACCTCAGTGTTTTACAAGGATGGTTTCTGCTTTGTTCTCTGTTTGTTCTCAACCATCAATTTTTTTATTTTTTGACCACTGCAGAGAGCTGCACTGATGTTTTCACAGAACTGTACATTATAACTCCAGTTCTCATTCCTGAGTGGTAATTTTTCAGAGCCTATTATGGTATATCTGAAGTTAGGATTTGTTTTTCCCATGTGCATCACTTTACATTCATCTGTATTGAATTTCATCTGCCATTTTGTCATCCACTCTCTCAATATTATGAGCTCCTCCTGAAACTCTCTGCAGTCAGCCCTTGCCTTTACTACCTTCAGTAACTCAGTTCAGCAAATTGCATTATGTTTCCCTTCATTTCCTTTGCAGATCATGCATACGTGTCCTACCTTAAGCAGAGATCCCTTCAAAAAGCCACTTCCTTGCACACCAGTCTTTTGCTTCCTGCTTTTTCGGCAGACATTTATCTGTGAAGACCTTCTCTTACGGCATCTTAGATGCTCTACAAGCCTTTGGCAAGACCATTTTCTTGCTTCAGAGGCATCTTGCAGATTTCTGAGGCCTGCTGACATGTTTAGTAGCCCCTGGTGAATATCTCCCCAAAATGTTTTCTACTTTTCCCTTGAGCCTATGCAAGGTTTTAGCACCCGCAATTTTCCTTGGCAAGGAGGTCAGCATGTCTATGACCTGTTGCATGAAGAATAAGCTCTTTTTTGTTTGCTTTGAGCTTGATTCCCACTAGTTTATTTTGACGCCCCTTGTCATCCTGTAGGAAGAGAAATGAAAAGCTGAGCCCTACACATAGAATCATAGAATGCTTTGGATTGGAAAGGACCTTTAGAGATCATCTACCCCAACCCCCCTGCAGGGAGCAGGGACATCTTTAACTAGATCAGGTTGCTCAAAGCCCCATCCAACCTGACCTTGAATATTTCTAGGGATGGGGCCTCCACTACCTCTCTGGGCAACCTGTTCCAGTGCTTCACCACCCTCTTTCTAAAAAATGTCTTCCTTATATCCAGTCTAAATCTATCCTCCTTTAGTTTAAAACCATTACTCCTTGTCCTGTCACAACAGGCCTTGCTAAAAAGATTGTCCCCATCTTTCCCATAGGCCCCCTTCAAGTACTGAAAGGCCGCAATAAGGTCTCCTCGTAGCCTTCTCTTCTCCAGGCTGAACAACCCCAACTCTCTCAGCCTGGCCCCATAGCAGAGGGGCTCCAGCCCTCAGATCATTTTTGTGGCCCTCTTCCGGACCCGCTCCAACAGGTCCATGTCCTTCTGGTGCTGAGGGCCCCAGAGCTGGACACAGTACTCCAGGTGAGGTCTCACCAGAGCAGAGTAGAACAGAGTAGAGGGGCAGAATCATCTCCCTTGACCTGCTGGCCACGCTTCTTTTGATGCAGCCCAGGATACGGCTGGCTTTCTGAGCTGCAAGCACACATTGTTGGCTCATGTCCAGCTTTTCATCCACCAGTATCCCCAAGTCCTTCTCCGCAGAGCTGCTCTCAATCCCTTCATCCCCCAACCTGTACTGATACTGGGGGTTGCCCCGTCCCAGGTGCATGACCTTGCACTTGGCCTTGTTGAACCTCGTGAGGTTCACAAAGGCCCACCTCTCCAGCTTGTCCAGGTCCCTTTGGATGACATCTCGTCCTTCTGGCATGTCAACTGCACCACTCAGCTTGGTGTCATCTGCAAACTTGCTGAGGGTGCACTTGATCCCACTGTCTATGTCATTGATGAAGATATTAAACAGCACTGGTCCCAGTACAGACCCCGGAGGGACCCCACTTGTCACCGGTCTCCATTTGGACATCAAGACGTTGACCACATCCTCTCAGGGCTCTTGTGATTTTGTTGACTTCTTTCATATGTCCATTATGGCAATCTCTTTTCTCTGCTGAAGAGTCCTATCCTCCAGTTTTCCTCATACAAAAGCCATTCCAGACCTTTGATCACCGTCTTGTCCTCCTCTTATGTTTTCCCAGCTTTAGTATATGTCTGAGATAAGGAGAAAAAAACTGCATGCAGAAGCCAACGTATGGCCTAACTATGGATTTATACAGTGGTGAAATTGCATTTTCTATTGATCAGATAATTTACCATTTTCTATGAGGTTTTCAAAGAGGCAACACATGATGTGTTACCAACATAGGTGACCCATTTAGATGCTTTCTTACAAATTAGTTTCCTCCACCTTCAGTTAGTTTTGGAGTCCTCTTGTTACAATGACTCACTAATACATTCTTCTCTCAGATTTGCTTGGGATTAATTACCTCCCTGTGATTTACAGGTCTCCTTTTGCTGTTCCTACCTGACATCCCAAGAGCTATGCACTGTCTTTCTCTCCTTGCCTCATAATTTTATAGTATTTGGGCTCACATTCCTCTTCCAAAACCAATTTGCAAGATTGTCCACTGTGTAGTTTTGCTCCCTGTTCAGGAGGCAAGCTGATTTCATTATTAATACAGTCGATTTTTAAAGAATGATCGTGAAGTACTAAGTCATAGTCACAGTTGCAATAGAAAAGACTGTTGTCCATGAGTTGTGTTCTGTCTCAGGTCATCTTTCATGGGACTCTGTATGCTGCAGGTTGAGCTGCTTTATTTGGTGCTTGATGGCTTACCACATCCTTTTTATAACATTTCAGTGATCATTTGCTGTAGAATATAGTCTCTCACCAGAGGTCAAAGGAGATTACTGCTGAGCACTTGGCTCTGAAGAGAAGCAAGGCTGCCTGCGCAGACAGCCAGATCAACAGGAGGAGTGCTGGTGATGCAATTAGGAATAAAGCTCTAATACGTAATATTGTGAGACATAAAAGGAACTCTGTTTGGACTGAACACTGTTGCCTTTTACAAAGTGGATGCCTGAGTGACCTCTGTTTCCATCTGCAAGATGTTTCATATTTTCTTTCCCCATTGAGATATTAATGGCTCCTTTGAAATCATTGAACTGGATGTTTCTTTACCAAGTGACAAATTACCTGTAAAAGATCTTACTGAAAGCTTCTTCTAGAGTCAGAGAATTGATTTCCAGATATTTCAGCACTTCCTCCATCTTCTCAAAGACAGCAGTTCTCCAGGACTTCTTGTTCTTTCAGATACTCCAAATACTTGATAATGAGGGAGTACATCTTGTCCGTGAAGATGGGCAGCAGTGTAAGCAAAGCGTGGAGGTTGGCTGACATTATTCTGTTGATCTCATGCACTCAGGACGAGGCTTGCTCACCATTGACAACCTTTCTGCTGTGGTGCATTACATCGCAGTGGCCCAGGGGTCAAGAGCTGTGGAGAGGTGAGTGCCAGTAAGGGAGAGAACTCTTCAAGTCATTTATGTATCTAACTCTTTGTCCATGATTAAAACATATTTGAAAGAAACCCATGGAATAAAATGTGTCTGCTGTTCAAAGAGCTGTCTGAATCTAGGTGATATATTGATGATATGCACAAAACATGTGCAGTGAACAGAGTGCTAAAGAATCCCAAAGGAACAGAGGCAAAAGCTTTTTTTTTTTTTTTTTTTTTTTTTTAATATATATGCAGCCTCCTGCTTTTGAAACTCAAGAATACTTTTGAATGAAGTCCTCTGGCTCTGAACTGCCTTCAGGACTGCTTGATTTATGGTGCCATGTGTGAGCTTCTGACAGATAACAGCTTCAGCTGACCACATGTGCCCTTCCTTTAAGATGTGATCAAAAATGCATGTTTGATCCCGTGCAGTCATCTGTTTCATCATTAATGACTGCAGTAGGCGGAGCCTTAATAATGACTTTGGGCTGAAGTTTTTCTCCTTGCACATCAAGCATGTAAACTGCCTGATGCTGACACTGTTCAATGCTGTAGCTTTGTTCTTCACTTTGCTCCTTGGAAAGTCATACACAAAGAGGGAGTGCTGGGTTTTGACCGCAGCATATTGGTAGTGGTACACATCCAAACTCAGTCTCTGGCCCCAGTGTTGTTAATTTGTGGGAGCTACTTAGAGAACCCCCCTCTATCTCTGGGCACCTAGAAGCCTGCCCTGGCTAACTTATGCCTTTCTCTTAAGCAGAGACCTGTGTAAAATTTACAAGATTATGGAGAAGCTCCTCTCCCCAGCTGTGGAGCACTTGCTGAACTGTCCGTTTTGTTGTTTTGTAACAGATATCATCACTGATTGCGATGCTGAATGTCATTCATCCACCAGGTGAGTTAAGGCAGGGCTATTACTCATGGTACATATACTTAGTCTCATCTAGTGGCCATGATTTGCTGTCGTACCCACCAGCACTCCACTCCCTTCTTCCCCGGATTCCCTTCTAGTTACAATTTTCTCCTATTCTCTTCCTGAGCTGTCTCTGAAGTGCAGCCTTATCGTCCTTATCTTTCCTTGTATGTGAGAGTAGCCTGTGAACCAGAAGACACTGGGGAACTGCATGTTCAAGCTGTGAACAGTTTCCTGCTGGTGTCTCAATGTCCTTCCTCGGCAGTTAGAGCTGTCCCTCTGCAGAGTGCAGTATCATCAGAGCTAACTTTAGGGACCAGCATCACTTTTCTTATCTTTGCAAGGTAAAGTGGGAAGGCACTTCAGCTATTTTTGAAGGATCTGTGGAGCCCTGTCTTTTTCTGGTGATATAAATACTTGTACTGCCATCTCACGTCCAACTCGTGTGTGAGAGATGTTGTCAAAAAATATGAAATTTCCCCTTCATTGGAAAAAAAAATATTTTTGAGAACTGCAAAAAGCTTTGCAGAAGACTGTAAATGATATGGAAAAAACTCTGTGTATTCAAACACACACAAAAGAAAACCACAAACTTCACAGGGTTTACACTATATCTGCCTTGCCTTCCTCCACCTTTTAGGCTGGCCTCTGAATGATGCTCTGAATTTCTCCCTTGCTCTCTGCTAAGGCTCACAGTCTCCTGCCAGCACTCCTGCACTGTGTATGAGATGCACTTGATCTTGCTGGAGCCACACAGTGGGGCTGTCATCTCACCTGATGGAAAGAAAGATGCTTCTGTGAACCAAAGCTGAGGCTGTCTGGGCCCTTCCTGCAGCTGCATTTTGTGGCAAGTACATCCATAATTTGCAGCTCTTTTTTGACCCCCTCGAGGTGTGTTCAGCACTGCAGTGTCTCACGCTTTTCCCATCTGCAGAGCTGATGACCACTCCAGACACTGGCTGGTTGCATCTCTGCTCCCTGTTCAGGTGCAGCCAGTGGTTGAAGTTCTCCTGGTGTCCATTCCTGTCTGAGGAGGCAGCTGAGCCATCCATTATTTGGGGAGGTCTGGTTTTAGAAGCTGGCCTTAGTAAAGAGCTTCTTCAAAGTGCCTTGGGATAATGCCTGGCACACCTGACTTGGTCTTGGAGGAGCCCAGCTCCCTGTGGTTGCATCCTGTTCAGTGGGATGGTGCCTGTGCACTGGCCTTCTCTGGACTTATCAGCAAGATCTTGCTTCTCCTTGGACAACCCAGTTTGCTCATCTCTTCCCAGGATTTATAAAATGTCAGTAGTGTCCTGAGCTGAGTATCAGCCCAGCAGCCTGGCGGACAGTGCTCCAGCATTGCATGGCTCCAGGCTGCACCAGCTTTCAGAGAGGCAGGATGGAATATTTTGGGTAATGCAGGTGCTACCTCCACCTTTCCCCTGCCTCTGCCCCTCTGCCTCTCTTCCTCCCACTGACCATCCCATGCTGGGGAACTGCTCGCTGAGGTGATTCCTGTGTGTCAGCCTGCCCAGGAGAAAATGTCACCAGCCCTGTGTGTGCATGTGTGTGTGGGTCCCACCACCCTGTGCTGCATGCTGTGGTCAGCTGGCTTACCCTGGTGCCTTCCCTGGCACAGGTAGCTGTGGGAAGACAGCACTGTTTGCCTACCAAGGGTTAACTTGCCCTTTGGTGCAAGATGCAGTGAGAAGTTTGCAAGAACAGTACCCATGCCATATGCTGAGGATTTAGCTTTATAATCATCTTGGCTTTAGCAGAAAAGCTGGAAAGAGAAGCATTTTTTTTTGTGTTTATTATACATAAGAAGATCTCAGTGGTTAAGAATATACAGGGCTGAAAATGGAAAAAAACCCCTTTGATAAGCCTTAAAGATTTAAGAGATGGAATCTGCATCTGTGTTACCAGAAATATCTTTGTTAAACCTGGCTGCTGGGATGGGCGAAGCATGTGAGCCTTGACACCCCCGCCCCGGTGCAGCATTTGCCCAGTGCTGCCATTAGTCAAGCAGATGTCAAACTCCACTGTTACTTTAAAGGACCGTCAATCCATTCAGCCTGCGGTATCACTTTCAAGTCGAATCTAAGCCCTTGATATTTGTTTTTACTTGGTATTTTCTTCTCTAAATGAATCCTTATTTTTTTCTGGGAGAATCCCCTGGAGAAGTGCACAGGTGTCAAGAGCACACAAGTGTCTTCTCCAGATTGAGGGAGTGAAAAGGGTGGTTGAGTTTTATATTCCCCACATGGTCCCATGGTCCCTCCAGCTCCTGCTCTTGCAGGGCTGTGCTGATGCATCTTGAGCCTCGGCATGGCACTGTTGGGTGCTGCAGGTCCCAAACCCACTTCACCTGTGGGAAAACTACACAGTATGGATGCTCCCTTCCCCATCTTGTCCCGAGACCTGAAGACATGCCTGGGAGCTCCATAGTCCCCCTATGCTTCAGGCTGGAGGGCTGCAGTGGCTGCGGTATGCCCAGAGCTGTGCTTCCAGGGATGTTCATGCTGCATCAGGTTGAAGTGCTGTTTACACAGCGGCTGCTTGAGAAATCCAGGGATCCCGGTGTGTATTTATTCAAATGTGTGTCATCTGAACAGAAGGGCTAACTGCTGCAAATGAGAATAAACTCCAGCATGCCATGGCTATTGATGGCAGAAGGACTTTTGTGGCTGTGCTTGAAGAAGGTCTCCCTTTCCCATGGGAAACTGCGGCACAGACTCATGGCAGCCAAGGGTTGCCCCGTTGAGTCCCTGGGTGGTGGCACAAGGTGCCTTGGCAAACAGTGGTGGGTGGCTGTGACAGTGTCCTGAGGATGGAGGCCAGAGCCTTCCTTCATGCCTTGGTCATGATCCCAAACACCTCCCTGTACACAGATGTCTCCAAGCAAGGAATGGTGATTTTGAACATCTGAAGTTATCCCACCCATGGCTCTACAGTAAGTCCAGAGCACCATCCATGGTGTCTCTTCTCCAGCAAGCAACTTCTCAGGTCTGCAGAGCTCTTCCTTGTCACCCGTTGCTCTGAGGGCCAGGCCATATCACCCCTTGCTTTCCAATGGGTGATGGAAGAGAGGTGCCCATTGGGGGAAGGCTTGGCAAGCTGCTCAGGGTGGCAAGGTTTCAGCAGCAGAAGGGAAAATAAAATACACTCCACTTCCCAGATGTCTGGACTCAGCTGGAAACACCCACCTGTGAAACTGTGGTGGTACTCCTCAAAGCACAGATATTTTCTTATACGGCATTTTGGTCTCTCTGCTTTGGAGGAGAGGGAGCAAAAATATTTGCCAAAACCCACTGCCTTATGTGTAGTTTCTGAAAACACATTTCCAGAAAAAAATGTAGCTGCCTCACTTTTCCATTGTAAGATTTGTTGTAAAAGTCTTCTAACATGGCCTGGCTCCAGCAATACATCTCATTTTTCTTTTCCACACTTGCTCCTCTGCCAGAAGACTTGTCTTTTAAAAAATCATTCAGACCTTAGATGTGACCTCACACCAAGGTTGTTACAAGTCATGAGGTGCTCTGGCTGCTTTAATAACTCAAATGTGATTAAAGTTCAAGGGTAAGGATTCAGCAGTTTCTGAAAATCAGTTCCCTCTTGACTTGGCCACCCAAAAAGCAGGGGTATGTGAAATTAACAAGAAGCAACCAAAGCCCTTGGGTAGAGTTCCTCTGCTAGGACATACTGATGAAAGAGAGCAAACCAAATGGTAGAAAGTAATGCTGTCCTTTAGCCCCGTTGCCTTAAAATATCAGGCAGCTTTCGCATATTCACTTCAGGATTTCATACTTCCAAGGCTAATTTTTTACAACATGGGCTTGTTATTGGCCTGTTCCTCCCAGTTTTTTGCTGTCCTGAAGTTGTTCACTGTGGTCTGGGATATTTACCATGGGAGTTGAATGCACCAGGCAGGTGGGAAATATTTTTCCAGGTGAGGATTTTTGGTTTCACAAATTGTAGTTCTTCTAGAAAAATGTTGATGTGTATTTACAGCCTTCAGATGAATGATTTATTTCCCTGAGTATGCCCTCAAGCTTTATGGGAAGACACACATTTACACTTTGTAAACCTCCAACCATCTCTCTGGAGCAGTTTGCTGGTGGTTTCTCAGGAGGACCTGGCTGCGCCGTAGGTCCCTGGAGCCACCCAAGCCCCTTCGGTTACAGGTTGGTCATGCCAGTTGGTTTCCTTCAACCAGCCCCAGTCACTCCCATCCGCTAAGGGTGATGTGCAGGGATTGGGGCAGGGAGCTGATGGAAGATGCACAGTGGATGTGCTGTTCACAGAGCTAAGTTATATTTCAGGTATGTTGAGTTTTCTGTGCACTGGTTAAAATATATCATCATAGAATCATAGAATCGTTTAGGTTGGAAAAGACCTTTAAGATCATCCAGTCCAACCATTAACTTAACTTAACATTATCAAGTCCACACTAAACCAATTAAGGGTAGACTAGATGAAACCATGTCCCAGAGTGCCGCATCTACCCATTTTTTGAACGCTTCCAGGGATGGTGACTCCACCACCTCTCTGGGCAGTCTGTTCCAATGCTTGACTACCCTTTCCGTGAAGAAATTTTTCCTAATATCCAATCTAAACTTCCCCTGGCGCAGCTTAAACCCATTTCCTCTCGTCCTATCGCTAACTACATGGGAGAAAAGACCAACAGCCACCTCACTGCAACCTCCTCCTTTCAGGTAGTTGTAGAGAGCGATAAGGTCTCCCCTCAGCCTCCTCTTCTCTAGGCTAAACAATCCCAGTTCCCTCAGCTGCTCCTCATAACACTTGTGCTCCAGACCCTTCACCAGCTTCCTTGCCCTTCTCTGAACACACTCCAGCACCTCAATGTCTTTCGTGTAGTGAGGGGCCCAAAACTGGACACAGTATTCCAGGTGTGGCCTCACCAGTGCTGAGTACAGGGGGACAATCACCTCCCTGCTCCTGCTGGCCACACTCTTCCTGATACAAGAGCCCGGATGCTGTTGGCCTTCTTGGCCACCTGGGCACACTGCTGGCTCATGTTCAGCCGGCTGTCAACCAACTCCCCCAGGTCCTTTTCAGCCAGGCAGCTTTCTAGCCACTCTTCCCCAAGCCTGTAGCATTGCATGGGGTTGTTGTGACTGAGGTGCAGGAGCTGGCACTTGGCCTTGTCAAACCTCATACAGTTGGCCTCGGCCCATCGATCCAGCCTGTCCAGGTCCCTCTGCAGGGCCATCCTACCCTCCAACAGATCAACACTCCCACCCAGTTTGGTGTCATCTGCAAATTTACTGAGGGTGCACTCAATCCCCTCATCTAGATCATTGATAAATATATTAAACAAGGCTGGCCCCAAAACCAGAGCCCTTTAATGCATATTATATGCCAACACCTAATTAAACATTTGGGAACAGGACTTTCCTGTTAAATTTTTCAGCCTTATATCTTCAGTTAAGATATAGGAAAGTTTAAAATGTTTATTAGGGTTAGCTTCCCTTCCTTTCTTCCCACTGTCCTCAACAAAGTCGTAGGTCCAGAGATATAGGTTTCATATTTTTTATTTTTAAATTGACAAATGTTTCCCCATGGGTGTGCCTAAGCTGTGTTTTCCCTACCGAGCCAGTTCAAGCCCTCCTCTTCCTCCTCACGGAGAGGAAGCTGTGTCCTGGAAGTCAGTCCCATGGGCAGCAGCACCTGGCGCCCTGCATGGCTGCGAGTGGCTGGGGGTGCAGAGTTTGGGCACATGGTGGGCAGGTCTGAGCATCTGTCTGTGGGACTGAGCCTTCCTCCCAGCATCCCACTCGCCCACCAGCATCCCACTTCCCCACCCCTGGGGAGAGCAGCAGGGCTTTGGTGGGATGGGTCAGTGACTTTGCGGTGAAAATATCTGCTGTGGACACTGGTGGCCTTTTCCTGCAGACACATCTCTGTCCATGCCCATGCTGTCTGC
The DNA here is from genome assembly GCF_030463565.1 of Pelecanus crispus. Taxonomy (NCBI): domain Eukaryota; kingdom Metazoa; phylum Chordata; class Aves; order Pelecaniformes; family Pelecanidae; genus Pelecanus; species Pelecanus crispus. The sequence continues at coordinate 23,069,844 of NC_134653.1, read as the reverse complement.
AGGACCCTTGTGTGAACTAGCTGCACATCCCAGTGGTAACTCTGAATCCAATTTAGCTAGTTTGGGTCTGGGCTTAGTCTATTCCCACATATCTTGGTGGAGATCAATAGCTGAACAATTGCTGCTTTCACTGTCTCATCCTAGGTATAACTTTTCTGATAAATTTGCCACTCCCCCACTTTCCATGCCTGCAACAACCCAGGCTGAGTTGCTATCAGGAGAAACGGAGCTGATTCTGTTATCTTTCTCAGTAACCCTGACTAAAGACATTTGGTCAAAGATGACTGTACCTCCTCTCTGTGTGCTAAAATCCACCCCCAATAACTCGTACAGACATCACATCAAAGTTGCTAGGGAAATCTGCTGCTGAGAGATGCCAAAATGCAAACAAAGCTCCTGCATTTCATCATTCACAGCAAGTAAAAGCAGGAGATTTTTCACTGCACAAAATCTGGCTTGTAACATTAAAATGTAGAACATTAAAATCTACGCCAGGCCTGCCCAAGGGGGGAAGGCAAGAAAAGTGTGAGGGACTAACGATGACCTTCTGATGGGTTTTCCTCCCTGTCAGCTGTCATTCTAAGCCCCACTGATGATGCTGCCACATCAGCACTAGCAAAGAAATAACACAACGTCAGGTTCGGCAAGAAATTCTGCTGCCTCCTCATTGGGAACCACAACCCTTCATCCTCCTACAGCCTGAGGTACACAAGCAAGAGTCTGGTGAAGAACACCTGCTCTGGGCAGCTTCAGCATCAGCAGCCTGGCTGCTGTCCGTGGCGCTCTCTAGCCATGTGGCCAGCCCTGAGGACCCCACACCAGGGGCCACATGCAGACCACCATGGCCATGGCTCCAGCTTCTCTATCCATGGGCCCTCAGCTTTCTCAGGTTGCATGGGCAATGCTTGGTGGCTTTCTTTGCCTTGAATTGAGAGAGGATGACCCACTGGGGGGGTTGGGTGGGGAGGGTACTTGATGGTGCTTATGCCTTCCAATAAGGGTGGGAAGATGATTTTCTTCCTAACATCAGAAGCATCTGGCTTTTTTATTTCCACCAGCAAGTTACCAGTGTAGCTTGCTAGATATGTCCTTCTTGGGGCTGGTCTACCAGATGCAATGGAGTAAAGCGTGCGCTAGAAGCACTCTTTCCTTTTCTTTCTGCACGTGTGTAGTCAAATCTCAGCTGTGTGGGCATCCAGGAGTGGGGAGAGAGGAAGGTGGATGGGGAAAGCCCTTCCAAGTAGCCTGGGGAGAGCAAGTACTTCCTGAGCACTGGGCTCTCCTACTGTAACCTTTCCATGATGTCTTTTATTTACATGCTACCAGTTGCCAATCTCTCTCTGAGCCCTGTGGTCAGCCAGTTGTCTCTGCTGGGTTGGGTCCTGGTTTGGGGAAAAATGCATGGGAAATGCCCTGCCTGGGCCTGCAGGATTTCCTTCCCATACATGCAAAACTCTGGCAGGGCCATGGATGCGCCCATACAGAGAGCGCTGCAGAGTAGACTGACTCCACAGTGGCATTAAGTAAAGTTTCTTTTGAGATAGGCTGGGCATCTGTGTTGTGTGCTAAAGCAAAACTTCTGAATCAAAAAATTAATTCTTCCAATTTCACATTTATTATTGTCTCCTTTATTTTCTACATCAGTTCGATATTATGGTCAAGCTTGAATTCTCCATATTAGCTCCACTGCATTGCTCTCGATTTATGATTTTACTGTATGGTGGCATTTTTTTGACATATTTCTGTGAGGACTGAGTTTCACTGAGGATGTCTTCTATACCATTTCAGGACCCTCATTCATACTGGGCAGAACTGACAGAAGTAATTTTCATAGTCAAGTTGGGTATGCCTTTCCCAAATTGGTATCGCTTTTTTTTGTGGTTGACTTGATATATATTCCTTTGATATCTTTAAGTCCCCTCACTGAAATAGTTTGCTGGGGATATAATGTCCCCAAAAGGTCATAAACTTCTGCAAAGTTGGTATGAGTTCCTGTGAGGGTGCTGTGAAAGTCTTAATCCTTGTCAATGATCCAGAGTCAAGCATATATTAAATCACCACTTGAATTTTGCAAGTGACACAAATTGGTGCACAGGGACAAGTCAGTTTTTACAGAATGATCTGAATTACTTGACAATAGGGGCCGCAGTGAACATGTATTTTAATATTGCTAAGTGCAAGGTTATATTTCTAGAAATAAAGTAGCTTATACCTGTGAAGTGAGGGGCTATACCCTGCAGTGAACAAAAACTGAGAGGGGTGTGAGGGTGCTGGTGAGAACCAAATGGAAGTGCAATGCAGTGACTGCAGAGCTGATGTGGTCCATAAAGATGCAGGCTGGTAACAAGCAGTTACAATGAGATACAGGGAAAAATAATGACGGTCTCATACAGAATGTTTTACAGCTATTTTAATTTATTGGCAACAACATATTAATCCACTCAACCAATAAAAGAAAGAGAAATAAATTGCTGATGAGTGTTTAGATCACTTGGGATCCATTGCTTCTTTTTTTTTTTTTATTCTTTATAGTGACATCTCTGATATATTCATCCTTTCTTTCCTTTTCTAACACAAGCTCTTTCCACATTTGTGAGTGGTGATTCATTGCCTCTAAATGAGTTTTCCTCAGTTTGTTTCTTCCCAGAAGAAGACCTTTCTTTCTTCCAAAGAAGTGACCACAACTGGAATTTCCCATCAGCCTTTAACTGTTGGAGGTATTGCTTCAGGTAAGCTTCATCTGAAAGCCAAAATGTTTCTGTCACCCATTCCCCTGGGGAAAATCTGCAGGAGCCCAAAGGTTTGTGCACAGACACATCTCTCAGAAGCCCGTTAGCCCCTCATGGCATTGAGGGAACTTCCATTGTTGTGACTGTGCTCCTGTCTGAACATCTGCTTAAGTCATTGCTAGACTTCAGGCCTGCATCACATTGAGGTTTCAGAGACACAAGCTCAGGTCGATCTTCATGTAGGGGCTCCCAGCGCATAGAGGAAAGAGAAGGTTTATGCAAGTGTGAACCCACCACGTGTTAGCGTATAGCACAGCTGGCTCACCTTAACACCATCAATTTCCTTTCTTGTGACACCACAGGGAAGCAGCAGCCGTCCTCCATGGCCTCTGTGACATGTTGGGTGCTCACAGAGCAGGGAAAGGTCCCACAGCTCAGCCATGGATGTCCTCCAGGCAGCACCAAGGATGCATGAAACCAGGTCACAGAGCACGCCAGGAAGAAGCTTGGTCCTTGGCCCAACCACCTGAGCTTGGCGTGGGCAGAGGCCAGACTGTCATTGCTTCAGGTGGTGTTGGTCTGAACTCCCTGGTGATTCTGGATGCTTCTCAATTGCCTGTGACAAATTACACAAGAACAGGTTTTTCCTGAGCATCCCACCAGCCGGTGACCTTAGCATCATGGAGATGTGGTCTCTTCTGTGGACAGCCCCTCCTGGGTAAAGTACATACCACAGACTGGTTTTGCTTGCAGGACTGTGGTGAGCCTGGTGGCCTCTGGGTTCCTGAGAGCCCTGTGATGGTGACAAGAACATTACCTAAAGACATGCCACATCTGAGGACTAGTTTGGGGCTGGGGACCTGTGCATGTATGAAGGTAAGGGTAAGGGTGGGAGGAGAGGGAGGGCTTCGGACACATCAGTTTCTTGGATCTGTACCCTTGGTCCCAGAACTGCTGGGCAGTGAGGAGTGGGTATACAGCTTCAGTTAAAAGCAGTGACCACCATTCAGCCTTGACCATACCTCCAGGCATGACACACCGACAATGGACCAGGCAGACACCCAGTGGTGCAGGAGCTGCTGGTATTGGAAGGTGTTGCAAGTACAGGTGAACAATGTGTGGCTGTGTCTAGCAGACAGCATGCAGACAGCTGCAGTACCTCTGGGTACTGCAGGGAGCAGCTGTGCAGCCATGCACCTCCTCCCCTAGCACATGCAAAAAATCGCAGTGGTTATAACTGTGTTTATTTCTAAAACAGCCATCAGTCATCTTCTGCGTGGCTGTTGCATGCTTTCTTCTCCTCCTGACACTTAACACTGTGCCTGTCTCTCCCTATCCATTCCTCCCCTCCCCCTGCGCTGGTATAATATTCATTTCCCAGAGATCCCTATCTGCACTGAGTGGGGGAAAAAAATAGCTTTAAATTTGCACATCAAAAGAAGGCCACGTCTGCTATCGGGAAAATTAATAAGAATTAAGACCCTTTCAAAAGCTGGGCAGCCCAATTTTTGAAATGGAACCAATTAAAAATATTCTTGAGCTGGAAATGCTCTTGTGTGCTCAGTCCAGGCTGAATAGGCCCTTTGGGTGATGAGCTCTTTTGAGCTCTTTCCCCGCTCAGACAACCAGGAAAATATGCAACCACCAGTTTCTTAGAGAAGAAGGGACATAAATTTCTGGCTGGGAACACCCTTCCGATGAGCTGCAGAGAGTCTTCTTGTAAGAGAATAATACACAGAGAATTGCAGGTACCAGCATGTGACAAATTAAGGAAACAATTTGTTTATAGGGTGCAAGAGCAGGAAGATAATCCTTTGTGATATGGATTCAAGTAGGGAAAAAGAAAATATCTGTCCGTCTCTGAGAACAGGGGCTTTGTTTAAAACAAAAATAATATTCTGGAAGATGATGCCCTCTAATTCATTATTATTATTTATCTGTTTAGAGAAACTGAGCTGGATACTAAAGCTATATTTCATGATCTCTGCCTTGTTCCTGGGCAGGGCAGGATTGTACAGCAGCATTGGGATGGATGTGGGTTGAACTTGGGGAAGAAGGAAGATACAGGCTTAGAGCATCGCTGGCATCCCTGACTTCTGCTCTTAAAACACTGGGTTCTTGGGAGCATTCCACAGCTGGACTGAGCTGAGGGTTTTGGTGGGACTTGGCTCCAAGTGTACAAAATTCAGGTGTCTGTTTTGGAGGTGTCTACATCTCAGCTAACCATCCTGGGATCTTCTTATAGGCAATAGCACCGGTGTAACTATACTTAGTGGAGTTTAGGACATGATTCACCTGAATCGTAATGCCCCACGCATTATGACTGCCCCTGTTAAGAAACAAAGGAGGATAATTGTAGCCAATTCCCTCCTGTGGGCAACTGAGGGCCCAATATGCTGTCCAGACCCTTCCCACAGGGAAGTCTGCTGCCTCCCTGGGGCCCGGGTTAGGGATGTTACTAAGAAACTCCCTGATCTGGTACAATCCTCTGATTATTACCCACTGCTGGTTATACAGGTTGGCAGTGATGAGGTTGCACAGAGAAGTCCAAAAGCAATCAAAAGGGACTTCAGGGCACTGGGGTGATTGGTTGCAGGATCGGGAGCACAGGTAGTGTTTTCCTGTATCCCGTCAGTGGCAGGGAAGAACGCTAAATGGAAGGGGAAAACTCACCTGATTAACAGGTGGCTCAGAGGCTGGTGCCATCAGTGGAGTTTTGGTTTTTCTGATCATGGGAAGGTTGACACGGCACCGGGCCTGCTGCATCCTGTCAGCAGATGGAGATCAGCTATCTCCAAAGGGGAAAAGGATTCTTGCTCATGAGTTGGCGGGACTCATTGAGAGGGCTTTAAACTAGGTTCAAAGTGGGAAGGGGATGTAACCAGGCTCTCTAGAGAGGAGGCTGAGGGTGGCATGGCAACACTGGGGGTGAAATTGATAGCCTGGTGCAAGTGCATCTACACCAATGCATGCAGCATTGGCAGCAAACAGGAGGAGCTGGAAGCCCTTGTGCAGCAGGATGGCTATGACATAGTCGCCATCACAGAAACATGATGGGATGACTCCCATGACTGGAGTGCTGCAATGGATGGCTATAAGCTCTTTAGAGGGGATAGGCAAGGAAGGAGAGGCGGTGGGGTGACTCTGTATGTTAGGGAGTGTTTTGATTGTATAGAGCTCAACAGTAGTGATGATAAGGTCGAGTGCTTATGGCTAAGGATCAGGGGGAAGGCCAACAAGGCAGATGCCCTGTTGGGAGTCTGCTATAGACCACCCAACCAGGATGTAGAGATAGATGAAGCGTTCTATAAGCATCTGGCAGAAGTCTTGCAATTGCTAGCCCTTGTTCTCATGGGGGACTTCAACTTGTTGGACATCTGCTGGAAATGCAACACAGCAGAGAGGAAAGAGTCTCGGAGGTTTCTAGAGTGTGTGGAAGATAACTTCCTGACGCAGCTGGTAAGTGAGCCTACCAGGGGAGGTGCCTCGCTTGACCTGCTGTTTACAAACAGAGAAGGACTCGTGGGAGATGTCATGGTCAGAGGCCGTCTTGGGCTTAGCGACCATGATATGATAGAGTTTTCGATTCTTGGTGATGTAAGGAGGAGGGGCAGCAAAACTGTTACCATGGACTTCCGGAGGGCAGACTTTAGTCTGTTCAGGACGCTGGTTGGGAAATTCCTTTGGGAGACAGTCCTGAAAGGCAAAGAGGTCCAGGAAGGCTGGGCGTTCTTCAGGAAGGAAGTCTTAAGGGTGCAGGAGCAGGCTGTCCCCATGTGCCGTAAGACCAACTGGCGGGAAAGACGACTGGCCTGGCTGAACAGGGAGCTTTTGCGGGGACTCAGGGAAAAAAGGAGAGTCTACCACCTTTGGAAGAAGGGACAGGCAACTCAGGAAGAGTACAGGGCTCTTGTTAGGTCATGCAGGGAGGAAATTAGAAAAGCAAAAGCCCAGCTAGAACTCAATATGGCCACTGTTGTAAGAGAAAATAAAAAATATTTTTACAAGTACATTAACAACAAAAAAAGAGCCAAGGAGAATCTCCATCCTTTGCTGGATGTGGGGGGGAACATTGTCACTGAGGACAAGACAGAGGCTGAGGTACTTAACGCCTTCTTTGCCTCTGTGTTTAACAGCCAGACCAGTCATCCCCAGGGTATTCAGTCCCCTGAGCTGGAAGACAGGGACGGGGACCAGAATGGAGCCCTCATAGTCCAGGAGGAAGTAGTTAATGGCCTGCTACGCCACCTGGATGCTCACAAGTCTATGGCACTGGATGGGATCCACCCGAGAGTATTGAGGGAGCTGGTGGAGGAGCTCACCAAGCCACTTTCCATCATCTATCAGCAGTCCTGGTTAACAGAGGAGGTCCTTGATGACTGAAGGCTTACCAATGTGATGCCCATCTACAAGAAGGGCCGGAAGGAGGACCCGGGGAACTACAGGCCTGTCAGCCTGACCTCGGTGCTGGGAAAGATTATGGAGCGGTTCATATTGAGTGCACTCAACAGGCATGTGCAGGCCAACCAGGGGATCGGGCTCAGCCAGCATGGGTTCATGAAAGGCAGGTCCTGCTTGGCCAACCTGATCTCCTTCTATGACCTGGTGACCTGCCTGGTGGATGAAGGAAAGGCTGTGGACACCATCTACCTGGACTTCAGTAAAGCCTTTGACACCGTCTCCCACAGCATTCTTCTTAGGAAGCTGGCGGCTCATGGCTTGGACGGGCGTACTCTTCGCTGGGTAAAAAACTGGTTGGGTGGCTGAGCCCAGAGAGTAGTGGTGAACGGAGTTAAATCCAGCTGGCAACTGGTCACAAGTGGTGTTCCCCAGGGCTCTGTTCTGGGGCCAGTCTTGTTTAATATCTTTATCAAAGATCTGGATGAGGGGATTGAGTGCACCCTCAGTAAGTTTGCAGATGACACCAAACTGGGTGGGAGTGTCGATCTGTTGGAGGGTAGGATGGCCCTGCAGAGGGACCTGGACAGGCTGGATCGATGGGCCGAGGCCAACTGTATGAGGTTTGACAAGGCCAAGTGCCAGCTCCTGCACCTCAGTCACAACAACCCCATGCAATGCTACAGGCTTGGGGAAGAGTGGCTAGAAAGCTGCCTGGCTGAAAAGGACCTGGGGGTGTTGGTTGACAGCCGGCTGAACATGAGCCAGCAGTGTGCCCAGGTGGCCAAGAAGGCCAACAGCATCCGGGCTCTTGTATCAGGCACAGTGTGGCCAGCAGGAGCAGGGAGGTGATTGTCCCCCTGTACTCAGCACTGGTGAGGCCACACCTGGAATACTGTGTCCAGTTTTGGGCCCCTCACTACAAGAAGGACACTGAGGTGCTGGAGCATGTCCAGAGAAGGGCAAGGAAGCTGGTGAAGGGTCTGGAGCACAGGTCTTATGAGGAGTGGCTGAGGGAACTGGGATTGTTTAGCCTAGAGAAGAGGAGGCTGAGGGGAGACCTTATTGCTCTCCACAACTACCTGAAAGGAGGAGGTTGCAGTGAGGTGGATGTTGGTCTCTTCTCCCAAGTAGTTAGTGATAGGACAAGAGGAAATGGGCTCAAGCTGTGCCAGGGGAGGTTTAGATTGGATATTAGGAAAAATTTCTTCACGGAAAGGGTAGTCAAGCATTGGAACAGGCTGCCCAGAGAGGTGGTGGAGTCACCATCCCTGGAAGTGTTCAAAAAACAGGTAGATGTGGCACTTTGGGACATGGTTTAGTGGACATGGTGGTGTTGGGTTGATGGTTGGACTGATGATCTTAAGAGATCCCTTCCAACCTTAATGATTCCTAGTTTTTACTTTCATTAAAAATAATCCAGTCACCAAGCCAGAAAACATGAAATTGCTACTCTACTCTTAATTGGTTTAGCGGTGGACTTGGTGGTGTTAGGTTAATAGTTGGACTGGATGATCTTAAATATCTTTTCCAACCTATTCTATGATTCTATGAGATGACAAAGGATGTGCTGAGCTGTACATCGCTGCCCGTCCCAGGCCACGCTTGTGGCCTCTACCACCTCCAAAAGGAACCAGGTGCTGTGCATGGATGGAGATGCCCATGCTGGAGACACATGCACTCACCTGGACAGAGGCTGCTGCTGGTTTGAGATACCTGTACTGCACTTCACTGCACCACAGAGCAGCAGGCCAGCATCAGACCATGCTTCCAGCTGAGATGTTTCCCAATGCACCTGGAGGGAGCCATGAGAAGGTGTGCTGTGTGTCTGCATTGTGCTCTGCTTTGGCCTTCCACAGATAGGCATTGCCGCCTTATATTTCCTCGGCATCTGAGTTTATAGGTGCAGAACTGCCTCCAGATCTCACCACTCCCTCCCTATCCCTTGCTGTTCACCCTGTTTCTTTTCATTGGACTCAGACCTTTTCTTGATTTGCATTTTTTGGCCTAATATCAAGAACTGTAGCTCTTGCTTTCCTCACCCCCTGCAGTATGTTCCTGAACCAGGCAGGGGAGGCCTCATGCATGGTGGTCGGGTTGCCTCAACCTCGCCCCTGGTGACCCCCAATGGGACCTACTGGGTAGTGGGGGGGCTGGCAGGTTTGGGGTGACCCAGCCTGCACCACTGTCTCCTCTCTCAGCACTGGGACCTGGAGCCGTGCAGGGCCAATGCTTAGGAAAGGACAAAGGATATCAGGGAAGGCATTGAACAGGGCACCAGGGTGTGGACATGTCCCAGCTAATGAGTTTCACCCTTTCTAATTGTTGTGCATGTGCCTTCATATATGGGGCCAGCTTCAAAACAATGCCCTTTGTGAAGAGGAGCTGTGAATTTGCTTTGGCAGCACTGCTGATTGCTGGTTCCCTTCTTCCCAGCCAGGACTTGCTTGTCTGTGTATCCCATCTCCTGCCCAATCTGTGATCGTGCAAAGGCAATGCCCCCATGCATTGTCTGCCCATGTCCCTCCAGCTTTCCCTTCTGCTCACACATCTGCTCCTCAAAGAGGTCCGACACACATCTCCCTCCAGTGGGGAAGCAGCAGGGACCAGGGGACACCATGGATGCCGTGTGCTCATTTGCACAGTGCCGGCTCTGAGTGTGAGAGCTGTGGCTTACTGTGCCTAGCTCGGCGGGGAGAGTCCTTATTCTGTCCCCACCCCTGCCTGGTGCCTGGGGTTAGCAGAGGTGCCATGACTGCTGTCAGGGGAGCGTTGCAGCTACTGCTTGCCTGGCATCAGGTCCCAACAGCCTGCCAGCTCTTGTCGCTACTCCCCAGAACAACTGATGCAGCTTTGTACTTCTGGAACTCAGGGGGCCCATTTTGGAAACGATATTTTGGCAGCAGCTCAGCTGGGGACGTGGCTGTGATTTCATTCCTCTGCAGCCAAGGCACAATTCCTGTTTGCAGAGGCTGCTTGCTGCACAGGTCATCCAGCACCTCTGTGCCCCAGCCTGTGCCCCTCTGTTCCCCCAGCGACTAGTCCTCATGGCTGCCAGCAGCAAGCAGCTCTCCAGTGCCAGACTCTGGACCCTGCAGGGGTGGTTTCTCACCTGGCTGAGACCTGAGTACCTTCAGGTGAAGCAAGCTGGAAATGTGTGGGCAATGAAGATGGGTCTTCCCTAGGGTCCCCTTCAGAGGCTATGGCTGCAGTCTGATCTTGGAGGGCTATTCAGACCTTTGTCCCTTTGCTGGGATCTGCACCAGTAAGTGATACTGCTCACCTTGGGCTGTGGTGTGTACACACTGCAGGGTGGCAGGGATGGTTGGTAAATCATGCTGGGGTCCTTGGAAAGGAAAGGAATTTCTTTTCCTGGCTACTGCCTGTTATGCTATGGAAGAAGGACTAACAGCCCAGCAGAGTAACAGTAACACAGCTTTTGAATAAAATAATCTGCAAATAAAAATAGATGTAGACTAGAATATAATAGATCTTCTTTCACAATACAAAAGGATCCATTTGCTCCGCTCCTGATGTGCAGCTATTAACATTGCACAGGACACCCAAGAAAGGGAAATGGGCACAGAATGGTAAAGCAGCCTCCTACCTCCCTGGTCATCCTAACCCTCTTTCAGCACAAAGACTGGGCTGTAATGCCCCAGGAGGTCATTACCCATGTATCCATTCTGGTCACAGAGAGGACACAAAAATGTCATGTTTCTCTCTGAGAGTATTGCTTTTGTGGTGAACAAAATTTCTATCTCATTTCTCTGTGACTAGCAATAGACTTGGTGCTGGGATGAGCTGTGGGACCAGTGCTCCTATCCACTTGTAGAAATGCACATAGATCAGAAAGTGCAGTGAGCTTTTAATAATGCGTCTACACACAGCCTATCTCAGTGGCTCTTTACACTTTTCTGTTGTTCCAGGAAGATAACACTTCACAGAAGCTATAAAAGACACATCATATCTCAGTGACACTTTGGGACAATGCAGGATAAAATTCAATTAAATGCAAAATCCAAAAGAAGTCTGATGGAGTTTCAGGTGCTTTTCAATTCATCACTTTTCAATATTTCTTGAAATTCCCCAGAACCAAATATTCAGAGGTCATTTCAAAAGCTGCCATGAAGAATGTGACAGAGGAGTTTTCATCAGGGACCTTGACTTGCCTTATGATACAAAACGCTCTGCATGAGTCTGAAATTTGGGACCAGCAGAAATGTTTTGCTGAATAATTACAGCCTTCTGTATCTCATCACACATTTTGATTTTGCTGGAGCTGATACTGAATCTGAACCAATGTGTATTCTGGTGCCAGGATGTTTATTTCAGGTTTACTGTTCTCCCCACCTACTACTATTTTGTGATTAAATGCCTTCTGTACCCAAGGAAAACCTCCACACCAGAGGAAGTGACAACACCATTTTCAGAAAGTATGGGGCAGTAACTTAAACTCTCTTATTTCATATGTGTTAATGAAATCCATTTAGGTTTTTCTTTGTATTTGGAATACTATATGGGTGGAAAATCTGTGTGCTTTCCACCAAGGTAAAGCCCTAAACTCATGACAGGGAAAGCTAATCCTACATTTTACATTTAAATGCTTTTCAGGAAAGGGCCACTTTTTTCATAGACTATCCCAAAGACTATAGTGGGTTTTGGATGGATCAATAAACTCCATGCTACCAGCACAATACCTGTTACAGTACCTGAAAAAAAATGTATTGGCTGTGCTATTGATTGCCTTCAATATTAATTGCTTAAGTTTACTGAAGACACATTTACAGTAAAGAAGGGCAAGTTGTTAAAATGTGACTGCCATGGAGAGTAAATACTGTAGGGCAGATCCAACCTCCAGTTCTCCTGACTTTTTAATGTGTAAGTTTGGTATCAAAGAAACAAAAGATTATGGGGTGGAAAAATACCAGCTGGCTGAATTTGCCAAGGGGGTGGAGGGCAGGGATTTTGTTAATGTATGGGTCGAAATTCAGCCCCAGAAAGACTAATAGAGTGATAATGAAAAAGATCTGCCTCGAGAACCACCTGCTGACTTTTTTTTATGGTCATGTCTTCCTTGGCTCCTGCAGATCTGGTGAGCTGTTGGCACCTTCTGTACCATACTGAGACTCACTTTTATCCGAAAAGTTAAAAAAAAAAAGTATTGGAAGCCAAATATTCCTGCATGAAGCCATTCATATTTAATTGAGCTACGAGCTCCTCCATCCTCTCCCTGAGCCAATAATTTGCGGGGGAGCTCACTGCAATCCTGTGGGCTCACTCCCACCATGATGGCTTTCTGCTTTCAACTGGCAGCCAAACCAGCCCCAGAGATTTCAGTAGATTGGAGATTTCATCACAAATTTATTCTGCAGCCAATTAAGACTGTTATTCCTGTTTCAGTGCCACAAGCAAGCAGCAGTGTTTTCAGTCTGCTTATGGTTTCCCATCTCCCACTCTTGTTGAGTTGTCCGGAGGCAACGTGTTGATGGAGGAGGTTGTTTTTTATGGGCCCCATGTGCCAACTTATCCATGCTCAGCCAATTTCTCCTTTGACACAGGGTGTTTCCCAGTTATTGCTTTGAGTGTGTGGCTTAATGCCGTGACCTCCTAACACAGCTCCAGAAGAAGAATTTCCTAGTCCTTCTGGCCAGAGATTAAAATCTCTGCAGATGTGATGGAGTCTTGAATCTGACAGAACCCTGTGGTCAGTGTTCCTGGACCTTCTCTTACAGAGAGTTCTCCAAAGAAGCCAGAAGACGTTTTTACATCCAAAACACAAGGCATTTTAGAATAAAGCCTATAATATTTAATTTATAAATGAAGACACCTCCAAGTAGCTAGAGAAAAAAGATGGAATAGAAGTAGGTTTATGTGTACATCTTCATCTTTCCTGTGGGTGGTTGCCTGCTCCCAGGCTTGGCTTTCCTGCTTGCGGTGAACTCTGCACAGCTCAGCCTGCTCTAGGAGGCCTTTTTTTTGCCACTTCTTAGCTTTATTTTCTGATCCTTGGTCCTGTCAGTGGTTGCTCAGTCTTGCTTGGAGCTGCAGGCTCCCTGCTCCCTGCCGTGCCTCTTGTCCTCCTGCCTGGTGCCCCCAAAACCCTGACCCCTCCCACTCTTGGTGCTCGGCTGCTCCTGGGGCAGAAGCATCTCTCCCTCTGAGATCTGCCTGAACTGGTCAGACTCCCTGAGGGAAGGAAACCCACAGCCAGAACACAAACAAATAAAAAAATATTATCCATCACAGTGGGATATGTGGAGTTCAGGAAGGATCCTCAAGAGGAGGGACAATTTAAAACATCAAAAGCCAGAGGAGCTGCAACCACCCTTGTCTGAACACAAGCTGAGACTCTGGACTGTCACATTTGCTGCATCATTGAATTCACTACCAAAACCTGCAGGAATGGTATTGCAGCCTACAAGAGTTTTCTACTGGCACCTGGTGATTGTAATATTTCAGGGTAAAGGTGGATCTGTTTCTCAAAGGATAGGTGATACATATTTATCTTTTGAATAAATAGTTCAGTCTTACTAATGTAGATGCTTACATCACTTCAGTTCTCCAGTTGCTCACTGGTAACTTATTTAAAAGTCATTCTCTGATGATTAATGCCTGGTAATATTAGCAAGGCAACCAGCTGCTGAGATGTGTACATTAAATCTGCTGATTTGTTTTAATTAGTATAAGAACCATTATTGGGTAGTTGAAAAGACATTAATCTCTTCTTTCTCTGGTGCAGGCCTTTCTGAGCCACAGCATTGGGCAGACACAAGGAAAGAGGAGGAGAGTAACATTTGGGAGAAGGTATAATTTACACACATCAATTTTTTTTCCAAAAAGTGTGCACACTGAGCATTTGATTTTCATGCTCTAGTGATGCGCAGTGAGCCAGTTTTATTGGTCAAAAGCCCATATAGGTGCTTTGGGAGAGATAAAGCCCACAAACTTTACAGTAGTGCTATACATGCTGTAGCGTCACAGCTGGGTGTGCATGCTGTCAGTTGTTATGGCTCGCATGATGATCTATAACACATTAAGATTGGTAACTTGACTGATTTTACTCATGTATCTCTTGGCAGAAATTCACGACCATGAAAAGTCCTACAGCTGCCCCTGAGGAGAGACCTGTAAACTTCAAAGTCCTTCAGATGTCTCTAGGCTCTTGACCAATGCCTTTGAGCATTACATGAAATCATGCTGTGGTGGATGGGGTCAGAAGGTCAAGGCTTGGATGTCTGGGTGTACCTGCATGTCGAAATTCTGCTTGTTGATGTTCCTCCAATGGAGAGACTTGGGGCAGCAGGGATGCAAGAGCACCCTGACAGAGCAGACTCCACAGGAACCCAGGAAAGGGTCTCCATTTCTTCTAACACGCACTCAGTCATGCCACTGCTGTCCAGGTTTTACACCATCATTTAAAGCTCAGCCAAGGGTGAGGCATTCAGTTCTGTGGGATTGGCTTTAGCTGTGCCTTTTCCATCTGTTGGGGAACTGACCTACCAGTTGGCTTACAAGCTATGCCCACGGTGATGGTGGAGATGCTCTCAAGCTCCATTTCAGCCACTGCACAAAGCAGGACTGTGGGTTTCCTGGGCCAGGGCACAGGCAGGTGGCTCCTCACTGCAGGGGTCTGGGGACATCCAAATTCTAGTCCTGCTCTAGAGTGTTATGCAAGAACAGGAGGACCAATCCATCATCGCTGGGACAGATCTGATTTATCAAGTCTCAGCTAGCAGACTGAAGAGTAATTTCTTCTTGCTGAAAATGTGGAGGAGTCATGTGTGCTTGGACACCCAGACAGGATCTCACTTTATCACTTAAGAAGCCATTAAGCTGTTGAGCAGCTGGGTTCAGCTTCATATCTGCAAGGCGAGGGAGCCGGCTGCGTTCCCTGGCTGCAGGAGAGCCATTGGGGTGAGAAGCAAACACTGGTGCAGACATGTTCACAGGACAAAAATCATCTCCCCTGTGCATCTACCGTGCTTCTCCAAGGAAGGGTGTAGGTGGCCCACCCAAGAAGGGTCCACCATGGGGAAAGGCTGCTCTGTAACAGCCATCACTTAGGTGTGAAAGTCCAGACGGGTCTGGACTAAAGGCTCCCTGGTCCTCTGGGTTGAGCTGGCTAGTACCAGGCAGCTCCCTCCCAGGGCTGTGGATCTTTTCCCCCTCTTTCCTCCTCAAATGCAGCAGGTACAGTCAACCCTAGACTGGGAGAGGGATGTAAAGGGAGTATTGCAACCGTGGCCAAAAGGGAGAGAACATGCTGAAAAAGGTCTGAGGCTCCTTGGCTCTCTTCCTGCTCCACCACAGTTTATCTGCATGAATTCAGTGCCATACCTCAAAACCTTTCTTCCTCAGCATCCGTGTCTATTTTAAAAAACAGACACTATCCTATTTTACTGACATTTCTATAGTGGCTTTGCTTCTTTGGCTAGTGAGAGCTGAAGTAAAGAAACGTTTCTGCAATATACTGCTTGCTTGTCTAAAAGCAAGGCAGCAAGCAGAGCAAGACAAGGGTGAAGGAAAACCCAGAATTACACAAAATGTTGGGGAAAGACTGTGTAAACATAGAAATCAGGAATACATACGAGTTAACCCAGTCCATGTGGTTCATATTCCCCGGTGCTGTGATTAATTTTAATGCTAAATTTTCACTGCTTCCAGTGGTGTAATTAGTAATTGCATCCTTATATATTTGCAGTTGATTTTGTATGCAGCTGTGAGGGGAGGATGTGCTGGTGATCCTTTGGGCCAGGGGTCATTCAGGCTAGTGGCATTTTGCTAGGAGGTAAGGGTTATCCTCCTGCAATTTTCTTCAAGAAGGGAGAAAAACAAGGGATGTCCTCTTGTTTCTTCCTTGTGCCCCTCTCCCCCATCACACACCTCCGTGTGAGTGCCAAACCACCGAGTGCCATTTCAGATCTGAGCTGGGAGAGCACAAGCAGTCAGTCCAATGGAGCTATTCCAGTGGGATCATTTTTTCTGGCTGTGCATTATTCACAGTTACGGCACTCTGTTTCAGCTGCTTTCTCCACAATAAACTCCACAGTGATTTATGACCAGTGAGGATTGCTTGCTGTCTTCTATTTCTTTTAAAATGTGGCCCCAGCTCTGCCATCTATTGCTGTGTGTGACCATTTTCCAGCTCTAGGTTCATTTCTGTGACCCTGGGGAGCTCTGCTGGCTCCTCTTCAGTCCCCGCACTCTCCCCCTTGCCCAGGTGATGGCCTCTGATGTGCTGTCTCTGGTAGTCTGAGGATGATGCAATGAGGATTGACAAATGTCTCCCCCAGGAAGATTTTATATTCTAAGGAAATGCATTGGCAGATGTGAATTTTTCCTTCTGTTGGAAATATTTATGTCTAGCAGAAGACATTTGTCCTCCTAAAAGACCATCTGGTCATGCTGAACTCCAAATCTACTCTTCTGACGCACCTTAGTAAAGCCTGCAAGATATTTTCTGGGGCTCCAGGAGTTTTTTTAAACACAAAAATGTTCTCCAGAAGATCTTGGATCCTCTAACAGATTTTAATCCTGTACTGAAAGGAGCAAGCAGCATAATTTCTATACTATGGGTGCCAATTAATTTGAATTTTGGTTCGGTGGATGAACTCATCCACACAGCCAGCTGTTTCCTCAGTACTGTCACTGGAAGATGTGTCAGAGGGATCTGCTGGAACAGCATATGCACAGCTGAAGCTTTGCACCCAGCAGTGACTTGGCCAGCAAACTGACTTTGGCTGTAGGTCTGCAGGCTATGCATGGCAGGAGCAGTATTCAAGAAAAATGCAATTCTCCTGTATACAAGCAGCCCTAGAGTTCATTCTTCAGACAACTCACTAAAAATAATCTATGTTTGATAAGTGACACAATTTAAGGAGTTGCAAATGTATGCATTCAGGTAGCGGAGAGCT
Organism: Pelecanus crispus; assembly: GCF_030463565.1. Taxonomy (NCBI): domain Eukaryota; kingdom Metazoa; phylum Chordata; class Aves; order Pelecaniformes; family Pelecanidae; genus Pelecanus; species Pelecanus crispus. The sequence continues at coordinate 23,052,800 of NC_134653.1, read as the reverse complement.
GCTGCATTGGCCTGCAGTTTTAATTCAGTACTCAAAGATCCCCTCATGACTAAGGGGAATATTGGCACTATGCATTATTGCTATAGTGTGTTGATGCTTCAAGGGGGTACGACCAGCTCCTGTGGCAACATGATTTAAATGTACAAACTTACACTAACTATATGGTAAGATATATTTATATTAGCATGACAACTGAGGCAATCACATTGCCTAACTCGGGGGAGAATACAGCTTTAGGTTCAAAGAAAATGGTATTATGGTTTTTATGTACACTTTCATTCACAGAAACATTATGTAGGTATTCTGGCATTTCCCAGTCACATATTTCTATAACTAACTGTCTCACCAATGACACTAACATCACACAGTGATACTATCTTTCATGCTTTATGAATGCATCTTTGCAGTGGAATAGCTCCTTGCAGCAAGCATGACAGTTTAGTAATTTATCACTTTACCGTGTTTTTGCACCATTCCTAAATGCTGATCATAGCTGCTGTTCCAGCTCTGTCTGTCCAAAACCTGTGTGTTCCACAGAAAGACCATTTCTATGGGATCTTCCTGAAAGGGACTTTCTGCTGTATTAACAGTCCACTGTATGCAGAAGGTGGTGTTTCAGTATGTTGGCACCTTCAAAGCTGTATTATTAGGCATTGTAATTGCAACACATTGATCAACCTGGTCTGAATTCAATGTTCACCCTGCTTTAAGCAGCAGGTTGAGAGACCTCCCGAGCTCCCCTTCAACCTGAATTGTTCCTGATTTTATGTTCCCCTTGCTCAAGACTGCATGATATGAGATAGCTCACAGAGCCTTGCTCTACCTGCAGTGCCTGTGCAAAGCACAGAGCCAGGCACTATTCCTGCTTTCCACCAGCACAGCTCTAAATCAGATCTGTAATAGCGGCACGACTCAATGCTGACCATAGCTGCTGTATCATTTTGTGTCTGCTGTTGCTGTGCTCGTTTTTGTCTGCAATGTGTGCTGTGAATAAATGTCCTGTGAGGTGCGGTGTAATGGTTTAGGTCTGAAATGATTTCTCTTGTGGTGCTTCCCAACCTGTGGGTAACCTGGCAGCTCCCTTAAAGCAGGATGATACTGTGCCCACAAAACTGCCTGGTTTTTTTCCTCAACACGAGTGAAATTTTGTAGTGTTCAGCTGCCACATTCATTATAGACACAAACCTTTAACATCACAGGCAGGATCGCCATCTGAGATTTGTCTTTCCAAGGGCAAGCACAGAACAAGCATGGCCTTCTGCTCCCAGGCCCTACCTATGCAGCAAACACTTTCAAACCTCGAGGAGCCCTTTGTTATAAATGCTAGCATATAGCTTTCAAACACTGGGATCAAAGTGTTAGAGGAGCAACAGAGGCAGAGCTCTGTTCTCCTCTGAGAAGTTTCTCTTCTGCCCCACTATCCCTCAGGTTTGGTCCACGTGGGACCAAATCTTGTCTGCTTTGCCTTTATTTTTGGTCTTTGGGTTGTGAGGACAGAAGATGACTCCGGTGAGATGCTGCGGGACAGTCCCTTGCTGAGCACAGGTATCGTCTCTGCAGAGGAGGAGCAGGACAGCTCACCTGCAGCATACCCAACCAGTGCTGTGGGAGAGAGAGCATTTCTCTGTTGTATTTTGAAAAAGCAAAATGATGATGACAATCACTGTCTGAGTAGGGATTATTTTAAAGGGGTTGTTTAATAATGATAGCTAAATGCAGTTATTTTAAAATCAGTGTATCCAAATAGTTGCATCAAAGGCATTAAAAAGATCTGACTGAGGAATTCTCTGAAACACTGATGGAGATTTCCAGTGAACACAAAGCAAGGGGGAAGATCCAGAGAGCTGGGAGAAATGCTAAATGACTGTTACAGGTAACTTCAGCCATGGGAAAAAACACAATAAGCAACAAGACAGCTGAGCAACGCAGAGTTAAAGGAAGACTAATAATAATAATAATTGATGATTGATGCTGGTTTATAGAAATTTGGTTGTGACTAACAGTTTTTCTTTTTGATGGGACAAATAGTACTGTGTTGATACAATACTCATCTGGACAGTACTTCACCTGCACCTGTACAATGTTGTCTTGCAGGATAAATGCAAGTGAGGTCCACCAGAATAACTAGTTGGGATAGAGATTTCTACATTGTGATACAGAAAATTGCAGCTGCAGATACTGCCAAATGCATTTGCCGGACAAGTTCTTGACTGCAGTCCTCTCCAGGAGTCTGAACATCCCCACAGTGCAGAAGCACCAGGGGTGAAACATTTTCCCTGCTTAGATCTACAGAAGGGTAGTGACCAGGTGGAAAGATCTTAAAGGTCTGCAGAGGTCCCTTAAGGGATCCAGTTTCTCAGACATGCCTGGCACGTGCTAGCAATGGGACAGAGCACATCAGCAATCATTACACACACTAACGAAGAAAACTAGAGCTGATGATAACAGCACCTACCTCTTGCTTTCTGGGCTGATGGATAGCAGTCCCATATCCCTGAAGGGGAAGCAAGTAAGGATGGCATGTGTCTGCGTCCTACTGATTAAAGCTCATAGACAGGATAATTGTCACTGTTTAATGCAAAATGAGGAAATAGTTCAGTAAAGAGGCTGTGGCACGTGGCTCCTACATTCCTGGAGAGTGCCTGGAGAGCAGAGCAGGGGACATGTCCAGGAGAGGGTGGAAGGAGCAAAGAGGAGGTGGGTTGGAGGGGGCTTCACAGGTGCCTCTGCCTGAATCCCTGGTGGGCCCTTGGTTGTTGCTCTCCCACTCACAAGGGTCAGGAGTGAGCGCATGGCGCTTAAGGCAGGGCTTTGGAGGTCTTCTACCCCTTTAGAGGCAGTGGGGTTGAATATAAGGGGCAGTTGATTCATTTGATGGTACATAAGGCTATTTGCACTCTAGTAATATGATAGCCGACAGGGACTGAATGTGTTTCTCAGATAATGGTGAGATGATGGCATGAGGGTTGACCCTTGTCATCCTTATGGGAAGCACAGCAGGGACTTGGATCAGTGCAGAGGTGCCTCACACAAGGAACAGATATTGAAGAGAAAGAGCTGAGGCAAATACGCATTAATTCATCACCATGATGCCTTACCAAAGCCTGTTTTCGGTTCACCGAGATTGTACACTTTTCAGTTTAGCCTTTGTTCTTTTTTCTAAAAGAACTGGTCTAATTTTGCTACAGATAGTAGACTTGAAGAGGAACAAACAGATAATACACCAGAAGAGCATTGATAGGTGATCATGGTGGTTTTCCTGGTCTTAATGCCCGTGGAGTTTCTTTTACTTCATGTGGTACATGTTGACTATGTCACAGTGGGTGGGGATTGAAGGCAGTCCCTCCTGTAACTATTTATAAAGTCAATAAAGTCAAATTCTGAAGCAGAAATTTGAGAAAACCTAAAGGTCAAAGTGTGAAATCCTAATTTGCAAATGTTATCCTGAGTGATTGATGGGTACATTGAGAAGACTTTATCTTACAAGTGGCATGAAGAGAAAAGAGAATACATCTATTTGTGAATGACTTGCATGAGACAACTGAAAAGAGGAGTTATGCTAAACATGTTTCTCAGCTATTTTTATGAATCTGCCCATAGGATGATGGGTGTAAGGTCTCCAGCCAGCACTGGGAATCAGCGAGGGAATCACTGTCCATGAGCATGTTGGTACCAAGAGCTTGGTGGCAGACAGGGGTGATCACACACAGGCTCAAATATTGTTCATTTGGGACTGTCACTGGGGGGGTTCATGGCTCTCCAAACAATCTTTTTCCCTGTCTCTGTTAGAAACAAATCTGGACTCCACCACAGGGTGATGACACAGTTGTAGACCATGACCTATGCAGGGGAAGTGTTGGTTGTGTTGGGTGGCAGTAGACACTCCTGAAAGCCCTCACTGTGTAGCAGATAGGTGCTAAAACATCAGCATTGCCATTTCCTAGCAGTTTCAAGCGGTTGCAAGCAGTTTAAAGGTTACTGCAACCACTGGAAAAGATGTTTTTCTCTGACAGTTTGCTGAGAGCTTATTAAAGCATAGAAAACTGACTGTTTTCAGAGCAAGAAAGAAGTGCAGCAGCTCAGGCTCAAGGGACACTGGCACGTGCAAAGCCAGTGAGAGCAGACAATGCTGTAGACACAGAAAAGGCAAATTTTAGTGCAATGAAATAACTGGGATGGTGGGAGGTACAGAGCGGGTGATGGTGGAAGTGTCAGGGGGTCCAGTTTGGATAAGTCTCAAGGATGGGCCTATGGTATTAAATGAAAGTGTCTCTAGTATAGAAATGCCTTCTGTGAGGACAGGCTGGGGACATAACAGTCCCAACATACTCCAACTAGGACTCCAAGTGAGTATGTCGCTCTTGAATGCACCCGTGTGCAGCAGGGGAATCATTCATGAAATGGGAGATAAATATAGACTAGCTTGAGCCCAGCTACCCATGGCCTTTCATCTCTTCATAATCCAAGATAATTGTGCCATGTATTTTGAATTTGGTAAACAAATATTCCTCTTGGCTTTTCTTTCATCCTGGTGTGAACTCAGGGTCACTTTAAGGGAACAGGCTCATGCCATGTGCCTAATGTGAGTGAGATCTCATTAGGAGACCTAGGAGACTGCACCACTGTCTGGCTCCCCATCTCAGTGCCCCGGGTACTCAGAGGTTTTCTCTGCCCAGGCAGCGCAGCAATCTCTGAGAGACAGTAGGAGAGGGCTCCCTATGGCCCTCTCTGGTCAGAGAGAGTTCTTTAGTAAGCAAATAACCTGTTACTGAGTTGATCTGATGAGTTGGATCACCCATTGAACTTTTTGGGTTCAGCTTCCCAGCTGCATGGGGAAAGGGTGTCCTGAGGGAAGATGCTGCTCTGATCTAACACCACTGCCTGGTGTTAGATCTACCACCACCACTACTAGGTAGTAGATCTACTACCACTGCAGTAGAAATATTCATGTCCTTATAAAAAGCCTGGGGATGGAGAAAAGGGCAGGCATGAGATCAGGAGGCAGCAGTTCGTTCACTGGGAGGGTGAGGTGGAAAGGTGGAGGAGAAAGGAGACTGCTGTGGGATTTGGGATCCCCAGGAAGTACTGGTCTGGGCAGCTGGTACAGAGGGGTGCAGAGGAGAGTGTGGAGACAAAGCCTAGGTGCAATCTGCAGAGATAGTACTGATCATCCTGCCACGGGTGCCAAGATAAAGTGGGGTACTGAGGTACAGAAAAGACCATCAGGTCCAAGCAGGATTGTTTTGTACCTCTTCACTGCCCATCCAGTCTTTCCTGGGTCACAGGAAAGTGACGTGCTGCAATGGTCTTTGCTGAGTGCTTTAAAAATCATGACAGCTAATATATTGCACTTCCAGGCCCCAATATAACTTTTTCCAGAGTAATTATTTTCGATTTCCTCACAATAAATACACTGCTATTTTTTCCTTTGTAATAATTGAGTGTATTTATTCTTAACTAAGATTAACTGTCTTTTGGAGCCCAAAATGAATGGAGTTGCCTTGGGAGATCAATACGAATGCTTCTAACAGTTGTCTCTTTGTGAAGCCTGTGCCAGTCCTGAAGATGCTCCAGCTGACCTTAGATGACCACTTCCCTCTTCGTCTTGAGAAACCTGATCTAGTGGAAGGTATCCCTGCCCATGACAGGGGGGTTGGAACTAGATGACCTTTAAGGTCCCCTCCAACCCAAACCATTCTACGATTTTATGATTCTATGATTCTTTTGATGGCCTAGCCCTAGCCACTGTGGTCCATCAAGCCCTGCAGGAAACCTCTGGTTAGGGTGGACCTTGTGGACGGTGTGTCCTGCTGATATCACCCCCAGGAGAAAGCAGAGGTTTAGATTCATCTGCCATTTACTCATTTTGTTCTTTCTCCAGTTTTTGTAAGTTATCCTCATCTTTCCTCCCTTCTCAAGTTCTGCAGCAGAATGGGTTCCCCAGTGCCACCAGAAAGGAAAGGATTTGCCCCATGGTTCCATGTTAGAGAGTGTCTTCAGCCTGAGGACAGCATATGAAAATTGGCAGTGACAGGATGGCAGCAGAGACATGGTCTTCTGGAGAGAAAGGTGGAGGACTCAGTTCTGGGGATGTGTCTATAATAAGCCAGATGGATGGTTGCCCTGAATCTTTACAATTGTCTTGATCTCCTCAGGAGGAAATGAGAGAATGCAGCTGAAACATTCTCAAAACAGCTGAAACCAAAGGCTCATTTGGTCTTGGTAAAGGTTTGCACAAGTCAGAAATATCTCCCATTTCTTTGGTCCTCAGACGGCCCTAGTTCCAGTAGGGATCCCAGCCATTACTGTCTGGTAGGATATCATCACTGGATAGTTACTTGACAATCTATTTAAAAAAAAAAAAAAAAAAAAAAAGACTCTGCAGAGATCTGAAGATGCTGTGCATTTCTGCAGCAGTCAGGACCAGCTGTCTCCTTACTTACCTGGAAGGGATGCTAAAACACAGAGGTGAAAGTCGCAGGGAAAACCAGCACCAGCACAGGTCTGAGGTGTAAGTCTGGATGTTAACACAATCAGTGGGAATGAGGGCTGCATTATGAATGCTGCTGGATTTGCTGCTATTATTGAAATAACATCAACTGGCTAATATGAGTCTTCTGTAGCCTTTCTCAGGGCTCAGTTTTCCCTTTAGTGCCAGGCATATGCTGATAAAATAGAAAAGGGTAATGAAGGTAGTATGATACCATGAAATATTGCACTGCAAGAAAAATGATACCTCTATAATGCCAACAGGACTTCGTTTTTCTTTCAAAGTGTATAAACATGCTCTTTTCTTTTTGCTACAAGGCAGCTGGAGTCTTATTTGACTCTCCAGTGTGCTCAATGTCTGGCCTTTCAGTTGCAATAGTTGAAGTCTTGAAGTTCACAGTGTGATGTCTTGTGCTTTCTGTCTCCTGCACAAGGTGAAGATCTCAGCCTGCTCAGAAAACACAGGAATCAAGAGAGGTGGAAGAGTCACCCAAACACATCCACAAACAGAACTTAAGACCATAAAGAGTCAACTGGGCCAGCTGGACTTGACCTTAACTTCTCCTTCTGCTATATGCAGGGAATATCCAGAGAGGAAGGGACAGCTGACAGGTATTTTACAATGTCAATGATACAAATATAAATTTTTGAACATTATTTGAACTGTGCCATGTATATTTTTAATACAGCTTTCTAACATGGGCAAATGAGGTAAAGAAGGAGTCCTTTCATGCCAAGAATGACTGCAGCCAGGGCTTGAAATGGACACCTGAGCTGACTGTTAAAAATACTTGCAATTTATTAAAAAACAAATAATAGCTCTTGGATTTTCATCTAACAGCCTTTTGGAGGCTCCACAATTTACCTTTCATCGGACCTGCGCTGTGATTCTGTATTACTTTGCCCATTCAGGCATTTTAGGAATATTATTAAATATTAACTATAAAATCATCATATCAGGATTCCTTTCACTGTAGACATTCTTAACTACCTAGTTTTGAGCTAATTGCCTTAAGAAGTTGCCCAGTTTCTAGGTCTTCAGCAGAAGTCCGCTTAAAGACATACAGTTTGATTTCCACCTGATGCCTTGGGTGCAATTGTTTGTAACAATGTAGGAAGGAGTAGAAAGCTGCACTGAAATCTTGATTTATACCCTTGTTCCTGATGTGCAACAGAAAAAGACAGACAGTGGTAGGGAAAGGACTAAAACCCAGAGCAGAAGTTGCATGGTGAGGGTCTGATTTAGGTTATGTAGAAGGCTGGCTTTAGGATGCAGGCTGGAGACATTCCCTTTCAAAAACCACCCTGTTTTAAAACCCTTCTGCTTGAGAAGAAGCTCTCTCCCAAAGAGGTGTACCAGCTTCAATGTGCATGAGAAGAGCCACCCTACAGTCTGCCCCAGCTTTGAGGAACTGTTCCAGGTGAGCTGTGGCACTGCTGCCTTCAGCCCAGCACAGACATCCAAGGGGGACCTTGGTGGGAACAGGAGACAAAGTGCACAATCCTATGGGACTGCAAGCTTCAGTAGTTCCTCTGCCTTTGGGACAACTTGTTTGTAACTGTTTGCTAAAGAAACAAACCCAGTGCATTTCTCATTTTCTCAGAATCTCCAAAAACACCCTCCCCACCCCAAACACTCCAAACTGTGAGGTTTTTCCATGTGGGAGGATTCTGAACATGCCTAGAGCATTGCCTAGAAGACTTCCTCTGCATTTCACTACACCACTTCCAAGGTCAGCCAAAGCCCTCTTGTGGAACAAAACTTAATAAAAGCAATTTCTAAAACCCCAAAAGCATGGAGTGCACTGAGAGAGGTCTCTCTCTAATGACTGAATAGCAGGGTCTTTGCTCTCTTGTGTCACATATATCTTGGCCGTCTAAGTGCACTCCCCACCATTCACTGCAGCAAACTGCAGCACCGAGGTCAGATGTTTGGAGTGAAGGGCACCCATCAGGAGTCAGTCCCATGGCTCCTGACAACTTTGTCTTTTCTATCACTTTCCTGACTCCTCAAAGGGAAGGCTCGATGATCCTATTACACCTATTAGCAGGCATTTAATAAGTATTAGTAATAACTGGATGGTATAAATTTTAATAATAATTATTATAATTCTTAATGCAGCCATTAATCAATTAATTATTATTGAGATAATAATTACTCAAAGATTTATAACTCCAGTTAATGCTTTTTAATTCATTTAATTTGGTGAGGTGAGGAAGTGAAATAAAAACACACTGCATTGTTGGCATTTCTCAGAGTAAGTGGGACTTTTCTGCTTTTGTTTTAGGGTGTATGCACAACGCATGTGTTTTTTCTCCACATTGGTGGGCATGTCCCACACTTGCAAATGTATGTAGCCTCACAGCCTCCTTGAGAGGCAGGGCACTGCTGCTGTCCCTAGCTTATCCTAGGATACCACAGCATGGTTATGGACCTGAGCATCACGTTTTTATCCCACTGGAGAAGAAATGTTACCCTGGAGCTGCCAGTCCCCTGCATGGGATACTGGTACCTCAAACTGGGGATGGGAGAGAGGGTGCCCTTGGTGGGAATAGTCCTGATCTGTCTAATGGGAGACCCTGAGATGGAGGTTTGTCTTGGACTTCCCCCAAGGTTTACACACCATGTTCAGACTGGCAGGAGGAGTGGGATTCATGACCAGAAAGCCTCACTGGGCACCAATCAAGGATCTTCTATCAAGCACTCAAGTGGGATCACGGCTTTCAGATAAACTGGCATTAATGCCTGAGGAACACTGCTGTGAATGGGATGAGTATTTAGACTTAGAAGAGTAAAGATCTAGCCCTGATTCCTGCTCTGCCATGGAAGAGTCATTCCCAATGACCAAGAAGAGACTCCCAAATCTTTGTTTGCTGTTGGCTGGGATGTTCCTTTCTGTGGAAACTGTGCTATTTTTTGTGAGATCCAGGAACTGGTAAAACATGGGGCTGAGGCTGTTGCTCATCCTCACTCAGCGGGAGTTACTGGTTGAAGGGTCCCAGTGGCAGGGTAGCTGGATTGTGGCCTCTCATGAGGACTGAACTCACTTACAATATTCAGGTATTTAAACATTCTGTTGTGACCCCTTGTAATTCTGTCACCATTATTAAGCACACATCCTCTATATCCCCAGTGCTGTATTCATCCACCTACCAACACCTCAAAGCATCGTGCCCAACTCTGACATATTCCTTCTGGGGCCAAGTTGTCTATGTTTTAGCACCCAAGTTAGGAGAGATGAACAGCACATATAATATAGGCCATCTCCAGGCAGGAGAGTAAAGCACAGGTAACACTCTCTTGTGCATCAAGAAAGAAGAGGAGCTGTACTTGGAGAACTCATTTGGTATAAGTTGGAAAGATCCCCTTGATGTCAGGAATAGCAGAGATGCAGGGGCTGAGGCTCAGCACACCAGCACACCAGGGTGTGTTGCAGGGCATTGGCCAAAGAGGCATTACAAATGATGGAATGGGGATCACAGCAGAGGACAGCCCAGGAAGATATCTTACCTAGATCTTGGAGATGACGGGTGTGGTGGATTGACCCTGGCCAGCAACTAAGCCCCCATTGCTGACCAACCCTCTCCTGTGGAATTTCCTTTGCTCAGGTCAAATAAGTTTTCATTATAGCACCTATATTCTTACTCTTGAGCATTTAATCTTCAGGGATTACTACAAAGAGTGTCTCTATTGCTTCACTGATGAATGGAGCCTTTCTGAGTAGGCCCCCAGGTTGGAAACTGTTTCAATTAATTTTCATTCTCTGCTTTATGCATAAGCCTCCTAGTCCCCTCAAGAAGCATCACCATTCCCTCCTGCATAAAATGTAACACGTGTCAGTTTTTTATTTTCAAATCGACATTTACCTGTGATTTCAAAATGAGTTAAGACCTGATGTGAGTTTTATTTTATCAGGGGTATATTTTGTATTGGATTTGCAAGTTGCAAGAGGAAATCCTCCTTCCTCCAAGACGCATCATCCCTGGGTGGGGGGGGCTTCCAGTCTGTCTTTTTGAGAAGGGATCCTAACGGGCTTTTCTTTTTGCTCCTCCAGACAAAGTTATTTAACAGAGTAACAGAGGAACATAAAATGTCTGTGTTCAAACACAAAAATCTGCATGCCTGAGATTACAAATTCCAATGAGCCTGGGGTTGTTCCGGAGTTAAATTGTGTCATTTTCTGCAAATGGCACAGTTTTCCATCTGCTTATTTTTTGGGGTCTAATGACAACAGACACAGTACAAAAGAAGAGCTTTCTTCTTCCTGTATGACCTTGCAGGTGATTCCCAGATTCATCTCTCCCCAGTTAAAGCCACCAACAAAAGAACTCATGCAAATAAAAATCAGGGATATCCTTATGGATTTCCCACTCTTTTTCAGAAAATACTCCCAAGTCACAAGCTGCAGTGATCTCTGAGGAATGGGTCTGCAACAAAGAGGATAGGGCTCATCAGGAATGGGGACTGGGAATAAACGAATGGTACCAGTATTCCTCATGCTCGCTGTGGTGCGGATGCAGTTTCCCTTGGGATTCCTAAGACAGCCTGAAGAAGCTCTCTTGCTTGGTGAGCAGATGTAGGAGAGTGCCACGATAGAAGTGAGCACCAGGGCATCCAACACATGAACAGTTCACTGCTGTTAGGAACAGAGAAGTCAATTCTCTACTCTTTAGCACTGTTGTTATCCTTCTGTATCTCACTTGTCTCACAGGAGGCTCAGACTCCTTTGCAAGCATTTTATCTTTATGTTAAATTTGTATCCCAATGTAACATGTTTACCAATAAAGGGGTGATTCCTTCTCCAGGAAGCTCGAGGCTGTTGTTTAAAGACAACCTGTAGGCACCAGGGGAGCATGTTCTGGCACACATCCATGGGGCAGGCATACAGCGTTAGGGGATGGAGAATACTTCCAGCCTGTCCAGTATATATTTACTATGCTCTCCTTCACTTTATGGTTTCCTCGTTGTCTTTTCTAATTCCTCTGGTGTCTCACGATTGCTTCCAGTAATGTTTACTGGGCTGCAGTGACACTGCAGGGAGGTGTTGCTCAGCTCTGCTTGCTCAGCCTGTCCCAGTTGTGTAGTAGTCTAACATCTTACATCTTCTTTTGTCTCTGTAATTTTGGGTCATGGAATCCTTCTGGGACTTTCAAGTTATTTAAATAGCTTCTGCGCTGAGGAGAACAACAATAATTTTCTTGCTTTTTTTGGACTAACTTCCTCATTTAGTATTTGTACAGAGTAGTTCTGGGGTTTAGTTTCAAAGGAAGATCCTTGAGTATTTTGCTGTTCACTTCAGTTGTGCTCACCCTATTCCATGGAAATTGCACAGAAACTGACTTTTAATTAGCTCCAAAGCTATGTGATATCTTTGGAAGCAGTCAATACAGCTATTGGGCTTCCTTTATTTGTGGAAAAGATGTGAAAAATATGAAGAATAGACTGTACAGTTCTCCAGAACAGAGTGAAAGAAATAGTCCAATTTTATGTAGTGGCAACTTTTCTGCAAGTTTGTTTTTTTCAAGAAAAAAAGAAGAAAAAAAGGAAACAAAAAGAAAAGACCAGGAAAAAAGAAGCATTTATTACACTATAATGAGATAAACCCGAGCTCACATACCACTAGGGGAGCTGACAATAATATATGGCTTTAATTAGCAATCAGGATTTGAGGAACAGCTTATTATGCTAATAGTTTCAAAGCTTCCCAGTAAAAAAGTGCCTATGAAGAGATTTGCTAATGACAAGGAGATCTCTATTTTGTAATATAATCATGTAATTCTCTAGACAATAATTACACTTTTCCTTGCATCTTTGTTATGAAACCCTGGACTTCAGATTCTGTGCTGTGTACTCCCAGTGGACCAAGAAAAAATATAATGACCCAAATCTTCTATTCCAAAAGGCAGGGAAGTGAGTTATTTTGCTGTCCTGAAGGAAATCTGCCATTCCATGGATTTGAATGAAAAAAACACCAACGTTCAATTCTGAGCTTGATTAATAGGAATTGAAGTAGGACCCAACTGCTAAAGTCAGTGTGATCTGGCCATACTGAAACTGGAATAAGGTCATGGTCAAACCTGTAGTTTTGAGGCTGAGCAGCGGCTGGTGGGGAGGATATACCAATGAGGTGGTGGCTAATTAAACTCACAGCTGCAGGATTCAGGGCCCAATGAAAGTGACCGTGTGGCCCACAAAAGGGATTTGGTGATTAAAAATAAACGCTTCTAGGGGACCATGCTTTATCCAGGCCGAAGTCAAGAGGGCTCCTAAGGTGAGAGGAGCAGATGAGGCACTTTCCACCCAAGGACACAACTGGGGGTCAGTGGGGAAAGGATGGAGACATGAGTTCCCCTGGTGCTTTCACAGCAGGGTGAAAAACATCCACCACTTCCTCTTTGTAACTGTTCCTTATCAAAAGATAATCAGGAAAGACATGTTAAGTCTTTTGCATTCAACCCAAGCCCCTGCAAAGTTGAGGAGCTGAATGGCCAAGCTGCCAATCACCCACTCACAGCAGTTAGTTAACTGCAGGCTTTTCTCAGTCTGGTGCTTCACCTCCACAAATGTTAAGCTAAACTTGGAGTGACCCAGGAATGACAGGCAAAAGATCTCAGACTTTCTCTTTTTTTTGGCAGATGCCTTCTCACTGTGCACCTGAAAGTAGCTGCTGGCAGACACTGCTGCAGGCAAACTGGAGGAATGAGGGCCTGCCTGCCTGCACATGTACATCACATGCTCAGGTCTCCGTTCTCATCAGGACCTTCATCCAGGGATTTCAAGTGTCCTATAGAGCCAGACCTCCCCTGGGAGAGCAGAAAAAATAACCAAGCTCAGGCTTGTCCCCATTGCAGTTTACTGCATCTCTTTTTGGCATCACCACACAGTGGTTCAAGGCAGGGTGGACCTTTATGACCATCATCTGGCTGCAGAAGGTCCTGCAGAAGGTGCAGCAGGCCAGAAGGTCCCACCCAGGCACCCTTTGGTTGACTCTGCACTTTATGTTTGAAATAAGTATGTTATTTGCAGAGACACAAAAACCTATGTTTGTGTGTTTAAAGCCTCCAACATCCCTGAGGTATTCCTGTTTTCTGTGGCAGGATTGTAACAAAAAGGATATGGGCAAAACCCATGGGAAATTGCTAAAAAGATCTATTCCTGTGTAAATTATGCCTGGGGCAACGACCTCAAAGCAGACTCCATGGCCTCACAGTAACTCTGGCTAACAGAAGTACTGCAAGCTCATCAGCCATCATGTGACTTCTCTTAAGACAGAAAGACTTAACAGGGTGCAGAAGGACAATGGTGCGTTTGAATTTTGCAGGCTTTGCTGTTTCTGGTGCTTTTTTGTGCATTAACTTGTTCTCCCTGGGTTATCTTATATCCCTGCAGCTGACGTGAGCTGGCACACAGAGAGACCCGGGGCTTTTGGTCTTTCTGCACTAGTCTGTTGTGTTATTCTGGTCCAAACACTTGGCCTGAAACTACTGAGCCCCAGCTCTGCTCTCTGTAAAATAAAGATAATTCTATCTGCAAATTACTTTTTACTGTGAAAGATCACCTAGAAGTATTGCACTTGCACCACCCAGCTGATCTGTGTTCGCCACCTGGTAGGGTAGCCAAAAACCGCAGCCTCCCGGGCACATGGCGTCTGGGGTCATGCTGCCTGCTCTCACCTCCCTTCCCAAAGAGGGAAAAATTCTTTCCTTGCTTCCAACCGGATAAGGAAACCTCCCAGGAACAGCACAAAAATTAGTTGAATAAACTGTTTTGAATGCAGAGACATTCGTGAAACAGTGGGAAAAACTATTATCAACCTTCCCCCAGAGCAACAAAATCAGGAGGCTGAAGGCAGCTTCCCTGATTCTCAGGATTAGTATGTGGAGAGGAACAAAAAAAAAAGCAGGCTGACAAAAAAATTCTTAAACCACCCAAACCCTACACCCCTCCACCCCAGTACCATGGGACTGACAGAGGAATATTCACACATCAATCCTCTCACTGCTGAACTGGAGGACCAGTATCTGGCACCCACTTTTGCTTTTTTGTAATGTTTGTGTCATGTAATGTCACACTCTGTAAAGTCCAGGTCAGTGTCTGGTTCCTGCAACAGTGATTCTGAACAAATGCTTTCACAAGAGTAAAAGAAATACTTTCAGGTCTGAAAGTTGAAGCTGATTTCATCATCTTGTGTAGTTTGGGCAGCAGCACAATGACAAAATCTGGAAGGTTTTCAGGTTTCTTCAATAAGGACGATTTAACCTTGTTCTTCCTCCCCAGATAACATAAAGTGCCCAGAAAGTGGACTAAGTTATGTATAATGTTACTTGGGAGACCACCAGAGTGCACTGTTTCAGGATATCAAAACAAACCTCTCAAACCAAAGATCATGTCCCTACAACCAAAGTATGTCCTGTAGTCCACTACAGACAAAGAGGACAGGTAGTGGGAGAGTTCAAAGATGAAAATAATGCTCTTTCAAGAGTGCAACACAGAAATATGAAATGAAAGCCAAAAGTTCAAACAAATTAACATTTCAGCCAGAAAATTAAGCATTAAAATATCATTTTATATAGATACATATATAATTTTCTTGTCTGCACATTTCTTACCGTCAAACATCTGCAAGGTAGTTAGTGACTATGGGATGGAGTAAGCAAACATATTAAATAGTGAATGTATTTTATTTTGAAGTACAGTTTCACAGGTGGATGACAGAGACAGCATAGCTGGTAGGTGAGAGCTGGAGTGACAAGAGACAAGAACCCTCCAGCACACGTGTGCTCACAGAATACAGCTTTGCAAGAGCTACTGATAGATGAGACCCATCGCACCCTGCTCCCTGGAGAAGCCCTGGGAATACTCCAAGATGACACGTTGCAACAAACATTTGAGCTTGCCCACATGATTCATTCAGTAATCTACACATTTCTTCAATATTGCTGAGAATATCACAATGCTGAAGTATTGCTACTGAAAAATGGTTTGTCAGCTACTTGTGATGGAATCATGTTTTGTTATTGAGAAGAAAGAAGCAACCCTCCTGGCATCTCAAGGGCCATCTTGTATGGACCCCAAATCCTGGTCAAAAGGGTTATATGACTATGAGCTTTGAAGTTTTGGTTCATTTCCCATTAATGAAATCACATCATCAGTGGAGCATAGAAAGGAGACTGATGTGCCCTTTAAAAGACAACTGAGAAAGGGGCTGGTGCTGGAGTCCTTTGTATAAGTGGGAAAGAGGCTGAGTTGAGTGCTCTGAGATTGCTTAGGTGTCAGGCAGATGGCAAAGCTAAAGTCTTAACAAAGTAGATAAGCTAGTTTACATAGCTTACAGCCCAGAATAGAATAGAATAGAATAGAATAGAATAGAATAAGCAAAAGTCTTTTTATTGGGACTTTTATCTCAATAAATTTAGCACTAGAGCGTTCAAGTTCCACTTTCCCCTCAAACGCTTATTTCAGTTCAGGTACATTTGATAACTTATAAACAATCAATATATACACTAATTTAGGGAGTATCACACAAGTGCATAAACATGATTTGATAGACTTAGTTAGAATTATATCTTGAGTGTGCAAGAAGCCTTTCAGTTTTCTGCAGTAAAAAATAAAATAAGACACAAATAGTGAATAGGGAGTTTTCTCACTCCCCTTCAGTGATTGCATTCAACTGGGGAAGAAGATGACCCTAGGGACTCTACCAAACCTAAGATCTCTGTGTGAGCTCAGTTTCCCTACACCTGGGTCCTGTATCTGCTGGAGTAGAGTTCCTTTACTCCTCCTGGCCTCACAGATTTCTCTGCCCTGTTTCCATAACACCCTTCCCTCAACAGTCAGGAGATGGCATCAGCATATAACAACTTTCTTTGATCTTTTTCTTATCGGAGCCTTTTTATATTTTCTCCATTTTAGAAGTTGTATTGCTGTACTAATTCACCCTATTCATTTCAATTAAGCAATTCATTTTAATATTCCAGGTTATTATACAGCATGTTTAAGTATGCTCGGTGTTCTTATCCTCCTTGTGCTAGGAAATGCATTTCATTCTTCAGCGTTACAAAAATTTAGAGAAAACAGTAAAATCCTACAGTTTCTCTAAATGGAGTAGGTTTCATACATACATTCTTTTTTATATCTAATATTTTTCAGCTAACATTCTTGAAGATGGGCAACAGAATAAGAGACATAGCAATTAAAGAACAAGATAGATGACCCACATATAGAAAAATGCATATCTGAATCATAAGATTAATAAATAGACAGATTTTGGTGCTTGGAGTCTTGAAGTTAATTATGAGATTTGTTCTCTCGAACTTTTCATTTTCTGGTATGAGTTTATTTTACCTAGGGTGAGTAATCTCTTTCAGCCTCATCTTTGATCCTTGTAAGGTGTAATCTAATCCACTCAGCATAAAGGGATGTTTCTGTGTTTGTCAGCCTCTGACATTTCCACCTCGGCAGGGAGAAATGACAGCTGATTGCAAAGTGTTGCTGAAGGATCTCATGGTCCTTAGTGACTAAGTCAGAAAATGGCAGGTGAAATGCAATGTCAATAATTGTGAAGCAAGGCACAATCATCTACAAAGCTGTACTCTGAGTGTTGTGGTTTAACCCCAGTCAGTAACTAACTACCACACAGCGGCTCGCTCACCCTCCCCCTGTTCCCGGTGGAATGGGGGAGAGAATCAGAAAAAAAAAGTAAAACCTGTGGGTTGAGATAAAGACAATTTAATAGGACAGCAAAGGAAGAGAAAATAATAATAATGATAAAAGGATATGCAAAACAAGTGATGCACAGTGCAATTTCTCACCACCTGCTGACCGATACCCAGCTAGTCCCTGAGCAGCGATCACTGCCCCCCGGCCAACTCCCCCCATTTTATATACTGAGCATGGTGTCATATGGTCTGGAATAGCCCTCTGGCCAGTTTGAGTCACCTGTCCTGGCTGTGCCCCCTCCCAGCTTCTTGCTGACAGGGCATGAGAAGCTGAAAAGTCCTTGATTTAGTATAAGCAGTACTTAGCAACAACTAAAACATCAGTGTGTTATCAACATTCTTCTCCTACTAAATCCAAAACACAGCACTATGCCAGC
The DNA here is from genome assembly GCF_030463565.1 of Pelecanus crispus. Lineage (NCBI taxonomy): Eukaryota > Metazoa > Chordata > Aves > Pelecaniformes > Pelecanidae > Pelecanus > Pelecanus crispus. The sequence goes on along the minus strand of NC_134653.1, from coordinate 23,035,215 downwards.
TACTAGAAAATTAACTCTATCCTAGCTGAAACCAGGACACTGAGCTAGCTATTACTACTCAAAAAAGAGATCTTGAAGTGACTCTAAGGAGTACTCTGCAAATGCTAGCTCAGTGTTCATTCATGTTTCAGTGTCTTTAGGTGATATTAAGATGAAGTGACAAAGAAGACACATGCTCGTGCAGCTCTATAATCCACCTTGTGCCTGCACCTTGAGTACGTGTGCAGTTCTGATCTCTATGCCAGAAAGGCAGGAACATATTTGAAAACATCCAGAGAAAGGCAACAAGAGTGACTGAGACCTGGGACAGCCTCCACATTAGACAAAATAGGCTGTACCCATTCAGCCTGGAACAGAGATAAGTGAGCAGCTATTAAAGGTACATAAGTGCAAGAATGGTGTGGGAATAGGAATTGCAATCACTATCCACTGTCTCTCACAGTCTGAATATGGGCAGCTAGTAAACAGGATGATGTGAGAGCTGATATAAAACACACTAAATGTATTTGTTTTGGGATTTTTCATTCAAAGTACGACTGAATTCAATCTGTGGTTAAAGAAGTTCATGGAGGAATTCCAAGAAGAGTTATTAAGCACAAAGATGCACCAAAAGCCCTCAGGCAGGTGGTTCCTAAGTTGTGGTCACTGGGACATACACCACGTAAAGGAATAAACTTGTCTTTTCCTTTATAACACTCTGTTCTCAAGTGTATTTTACTGGACACATTCAGAGACAGGTAACAGGTAGATGGACCTTTGGGTTGACACAGTATGTTGACTTCTCTATCGAGTCTCCATACCATGACACAGTGGCATAACTGAGCTGAGATCCTAGATGGAGGAGATGACTTGGGTGCATTGGCCGTGAGCATGACTGAAAAGTTGCCCAGTCCCTCTGCTGTGTGCCACCACCTATTTTTTGGAGGGATCTTCCATTGCTGCATAAGACCCAACACATTTCAGTTGGCCAGAGCTCCTTCCACCCTGGCATTCAGCCATGCCTGCCCCAGTCCACACACACATCCTGCTCTGCTGGAGACACTCCTGCTCTCACAGACCTCCAGTCCTTCAGGGTGGTATTGTTCTTGATTCCTGCAGGGTATTGCAATAGAAAGTTTTCACTTTTCATTTTTAAACTGTTGTCTTCTAGACTGCAGAGAATGTGACATGGTTTATAATATAATATATTGTAACTGATTATACAATTTAAGAATCAAAATCACACTACATTATGCCAAAATTAAATGCTTTCATTGGCTGCTTGTAATTTTCCCCTCAAGAATTATCCATGAAAAATATATAAATGCTTGGTTTCTCATTCCTATTGGGACTATATTTCAAAATATGTAAAAAAATCTTTGTGCTAAAAAAAAAAATTCCTCTCTTCTACAGTACTCTGGTTAGCAGAGCCCTATTAAACCCACATGGAGCAAAACTTTGTCCTTGGCAGGGAAAAGGATCAGATATTGCCTGAAGCTCACTAGGGATTTAATTCTTGTTATTAATTTTATATATAAGCTGTCCAGATACTACAAAGAAAGGGCAGGAGCATGAACACCACAAATCGATCATCAGCAAAAATTTATTAGCAGTAACATACATTGCAAAGGGAGAGGTGCGTCAGATTCATCTGGCTTTTGATTTCACCTGGTATTTCTTTTAGTCTTTGACACAAGGAAAAGAAAAGACAAATAACTGAGATGTGGATCATCCGTGCCTTGCCGCATGTTATGCCATTAGCAAGACATTATCATTGTTTTAGAAGCATGAGATATTTTTCTCAGATAATTTTTTTCCTGGTGACAGTCAGGTTTGTAGCCTGCAACAATGAGCTGGCCCAACTTCAGTGAGTGTGGCCATGTGTGATTCACCCAATGGGGGTCCTCACAGATGACCAACAGGGTGCATACAAGAAGTATGTGTGTTGAATTAAAAGAAAGAATTAAATTAAAAGCAGAATTAAAAGCAAGCAAACACAAAAAAATGCCCATGGGGAAAGGATCTTACCATGAAAGCCTTACTGCTTTGTATTTTTTGCAGACAGGTTTTTTTGGAGAAGTTTGGTGGTAGCTGGGGGTATACAGCAATGTTTTTGTATTGAAGATGTAATGTATGGTGGAAGATCTTCCCATGGAGGAAAGTCCATAAGGAAGAATGTTCAGGCCTTGGACCCACATCCTTTCTTCTGGAAAATGTCTGTAACAAGATGTCTGTGCAGAGCACTTCCTGAGCATCATATCCTATGCTCTTCTGCCTGGGCTTTGCACCCATATGGTCTCAGAGATGCACAGCTGCAAGTGCATCAAAACCTTGTCTTTGACATTGCCACGTATGACTCATTAATTGCTCTGTAACATAACTAAGGTCTGGTAAGGATGCTAGGTGTCCCCTCAAGGCACTGCAGAGCTCTGGGCTCTGCTACCTCTGCTCAGAACAGTGCAAACCCAAGTAAGGCACAGGATTAGCAGCTGGAGCCTGTGAAAGTTGTCTTCATGTTCAGCCCTAGTGCAAAGACACCTGGTACTTTAGCCCAAAGGTGGCAATACAGCAGCATCAACAGTTGAACCTGCCTTTGGGAGGTAACAACTCGCAGATGAACACAATTTTCCATGAGCAATAGAGCAACAGAGTTGTGTCCCACATTGCCGTCTGCCTTCCTGGTCCTCTCATCTTCCTACCCACGTGATGGTGTAAGAAAGGAGCTCTGAGCACTGCCCAGACTCCGAAGGATTCAAAGCACCATGACATGCCTGGGACGTACGTGGGGCTGTTACCCCTAAGCAGGTACCCTGCCCATGTGTGTTGGTGGTATGGGTATGGCCAAGTCATGGAGTATAATGACTGTCCTTGCACAGAGCTGATTCCCTGGTGCAGATCCCAACAAGATGGCACATTGCTTACTCCATAGGTCCAATGGTAGGTATGGAGAATGAAGTGTAGAGTTTTTCCAGCCCACCTGCAGTTCTAGAAGAGAGTTATCTGCTCCATGCACAGTCCCCATGGACGAGTCACCATTACCCCAGCACTGGTGAAAACAGCTTCACACCTCTTCCCCAGCAGTTTTGCCTGTGGGATCAATCTCTAGTCAAGTATAAGCATTTTGAAAACTCAGCTGGAAGATAATTTTAATGCCTGGACATTCCTTCTGAGTGTGGTTTTTCTTTTTTTTTTGTCTTTATTACAGTAGCAACAGTTAATAGCAAGTTTACAGGAACGATTCATGGTTTTCAATATAATTAAACTATACATGAAAACATACAAGGGTATCGTGAAACAAATTAAACCATAATTGTTCTTCCGATTCACATGTAATGATTCATTAGTTATTATCAAAACAAATGCAGTGAGTACAGGGCTACACTCCTAAGGTATATTGATTTTGATGGCTTTAATTTGGTTTTTACACGCACATGAAAGTTGCTCAATAGAGAGACTTGTAAGTAGGTGACATGGTGATGTGCCCAGGGATGTCACAGATCTTGTACTTCTTCTTGCACCATTGTCCTCAGGTGTTTTTGCACCTTACAGAAATGGCACAGATTTTGTGGGAAGACAGAGAATTGGGCCTGAGTATCCTAAAAGCAAAGAGATGCAATGCATAATGAATAATTCAAACCTACAGAGACTGGTATAAATATATATTTTGGGAATGTGAGCTTTTTGCCAGGCCTGGGTTTACAGAGAGGGCTGATTTGCTGTGCATGCTGGTGGGGATGTGGGGTGATGGCAGCTGCTTACCTTCAGATCAGGGCTGTCTCCAGAGCAGCTTTGATCCTTTTTTTGAGTCACTTCTTGCTCTGATAGTTTCTGCATTTCACTGACACCCAAGCTCATCAGGGATGGTGAAAGACTCACCATCCAAGCCTTGAGCACGTCCGTGTTTCTACAACAAATGGTCTACAGAGTTCTATGGGGTCAGGGAGGCCAGTTCAGCCCTTCAGTGGACTAAACTCAACCTGTGATAACAGCTCAGCATCCCTTCCCCCATGGAGTCTTTCTCCTCCTCTTGCTAACAACTTTAAAGTTCTGACAGCCATCCCTCTCCCAGAGTTTGACTCTTCCCATATCTAAAACCAGAAGCCTTTTCCCAACATCAACCTTGACTTCAGCTCAATACCTCCAAGTGCAACAGCAGTTGTACTGTGCCATAGTACAGGTTCCTGCACTGGACACAACATTGCCTGCATGCACACTTAATATGCAATTGCAAGAGCTGCAATATGTGTATCTGTGTACACGCATGATCTGCCTTTCCTTCAGGGAAGGGGGCCTCTCCTGGCTATGAAGCAGCTGCAGTTGCATGGAGGCAGCTCCTTAGAAGTGCAGAATTAGGAGGTGTAATTAATAATCCTTTGCCAGGGTGATGCCCTTGCACGAATAAAAACTAATCCAGAGCATGTTTCTGCCTTCTTGCAACTTTTAATCTTCCACATATGCCGCTGGGAACGTTTCTATGGTTACCTCCTAGAATATCAGTTTGCCAACATCAGGTCATTTCCATCTTGGAACTTAAATTCAAGCTAGTTTTTCAGCTGTGCCGAACTTTAGTACTGATTTTAGACTCCTGAAGAGCTGCAGGTGTAAAGCTTAGATGCAAATACACCACCATTTTTGCAGTGTCTGTCACAACCTTGATAGTGATGCAGAACAGAGTCTCAGCAAGAGAGGGACAAAATATCAAGGGTTTCATGTCCAGAAATTGTGGTGTCATGTGGCAGTTCACAGATACTCCAGACATGACCACAGCAAAAAAAGATCATGTAATTAGGTTATCTTCAATTGCAGGCTCTGGAATTGCTCTCAGGAAGGTGAGCACAAGTACAACTTCTTTAGCATTGAATGCAGTAAGACTGATTATTTGCAGCCAGTAACTATGCATGTTCATACAAGGGGTATACCATTTGCAAATGTGACAGAGGATCAGATGTACATTCCTTCTCAAAATCTTCTGAGAAGGAGAAGTGGGAATTTTGATGCTGCTTGGGCAACTGTATTTCTGCATTCAGCAGCTAATCATAATAATACATTTCCTAAGCCAGAACTTTTCCTGACCTGAGTTTGAATGCATGTGCAGCACTGAAACATATCCCTTTAAGTGCAGTTTCTATTACCAAATTGTATTAGAAATATGCTGTGAATATGAGAAAGAATGTGAAACCTCATTGTCAGCTCTAAGCAGAACAATCACTCCTTTTTCTTTTCAAACCAGGGAGGTCATGTTGCTGATAGTCAACAAAAATAAGCTTTTTTGAGTCAGCAGCTTTGCCTGATCTGTCGAAAATGTCACAACTTGCTTGTAAATATTCCAAAAGCCAGAAGTCTTTGTTTCAAAAGCCAATTATGGCGGCTGACTGACAACAGTGTACTTACTTATCACAGCATCCAAAACACCTGGCCACTTAAAAGCAACAAAGTGAACAGTTAGAGGCATCATAAATCTTGCAGTGCCCACATAAACAAAATTATTCTTATTAAACAAAAAAATTTATCATAGTAAAAGGACCCTAATTCTGACCCAAATTGAATATTACTGTTCCACCAGCAAATTCAAAATGCAAACACAACACAAAGTCATTTTACAACAGGGACATAAAAATTATAGATATGTAGTTTCATGACATATCCACACAGCAGTGACAGTATTCCTGGTTCCAGTGCAAAACAAAATAAAAAACAAAGCTTGAGGCACAGAACAGATTTCTGAATATAGCTAGAGAAAATTCTTTAAGACAGTACAACTAACTCAGAAACTCAGAGTCTTTGAAAACACCTTCAATAAAAAGCAAATAGAGTAATAAAGATTTAAGGCATGCCTAGAGGTCTCTCTGGGTGTAAGGCCAACTAATCATGTTGCTAAAGGCATAAATTCTTGCTTTATCTAGATATTCATAAGTGATCTAGGACCCCAGTAGGAAACCCAAAGGATTGAAAAGGGAGATCCATAGAGAAGATCCTAAAAGAGGTTTTACCAGGTCTGGTCCCATATTCCCAAAGGAAAAGAGCTCAAGTGCTGGACTGAAGTTTTAAAGAGAGCTACAAAACTTTACTTATGTCACTTTCCAGAATTGAGACAAAGGCTAAAGCATCCTGTATGCACCGATGGAGGCTGCCCATACAGTCCAGAAGTGAACTGCAACTACAGAAAGTCTCTTTACAACCACTGCATGGACATGTTGAAGTCTATCACATAGTCGTGTCTGCAGGCAGTTCTGTGGGCTAAATACGGAGATTGTTCAAGTGCAGAGGAAGGAGGTGTGTTCTTAATAATGAAGTAAAAAATGGAATAACAAGGAGATGTGGGGAGGTTGTGAAACCTCACAGAGTCACAGGTGGTGCTTGGTGTGAGCAAGCCTCGCCAAGCGCAGGTGCTGCCCAGAGCTCTGCATGTAGATGGGCTGCCTGGTGTTCTCCTGCTACACCTCTAGCGTAAACTGCAGGATGTGGCAGAAGGAGGGGTCTGAAAGGCATTTGGTTGCTGGCAAAAGGGAGAAAAACAAAAAAATCAGCATGTTGGCAAGGTGTTCAGTTGGAGGGCAGTGAGTGAAAAGGCATGTTTGTGGCGCTTTGCTCTGGAAACGGGAAGCATGGCCCCTCAGAATGATGGAGGAGCTAAGAAAGAGAAGGTCCTTTCTCATTTGTCCATGAGAAAGGAGGGCAGTGGGTGCCCCCGGGCATGGGTATGGAGTGATGCGAGCTCAATCCATGGTGCGGCAGGTCACGTGTAGTGCCGACATTTGGGATGGATGCCTCAAGAGCCTCATGGTGCTTGCAGGAGTGATGTGATGCCTGGGCAGCTCTGTAGCCTGTGCAGTGCAAGCTGCAGACAATGGGGCTGGATCAAGGCTCACCAAACCTCAGGTCATGCCCGGGATGGTCACAGCGGTGTCTCTAACTATATTCGAGCAAAAGCTTTCGTGTCTGAACAGATCCTTGCAGTGGGGTCACCGAAACCTCACCACCAAAACTGAAACAACCACATCATATGGTCTAAGCACACTCCAAGCCAGTGTATTACTCAGCCAAGGCTGTAATTGCCTTGTTATCCAATTAGCAAAACCCAAATAATTTCTCTGTGTCAAAGACAAATCTTTGCATGTACCCTCCTCCTCTCGATCCCATCACAGCAAGGGTCTGGTAGGGCTTGTGAGGTCCTGCCTGGAGCTGGCACAGGCACAGGAGGACTGTGGGCATGCTTTGATGTGCATGCTGCTCTGCTCCCAGTGGCAGCGAGATTTTGTCTGGGCATGATGCTGAGCAACTCAGCAGCATGCCTGGGTCAGGCAGGTCACACAGATGATGCTCCTGTACACCCTGCAGACCCTGTATGGCTCAGCAGGTAGACCACCAAGATAGGATTGAAAAGGACTTTCTCCTACTGGAAGTTATACCAGTATCCTATTATTTCACCCAGGGACAGTTGCTTTTTCTCAGAGAGGAGGGTAGGTGATCTAAATTGTCTCTCCAAGCCATAGAATTGGTACAACACTCTCTTGCTTGTTCCTCAGTCAATTAACTTAAAACAGAGCTACATTCAGAGCAGTCAGTGTTTGCAGTGATCTCACATGTCTCCCAGGGGATGGGGAGTTGCTTAAGACTTGGTGGTGAGTGATGCTTTCAGCAAAAGGAAGAAGGGGCAATGTCCCGTTTCCCTGCTGGTGGAAACAAGCAAGACATGGGGATGTAAAACCAAAATGCCAAATAAAATAAATGTGTATATATATATCTCAACATGATACAATCCGTGAACCAAATACTTTGCCCTCGATCATGCGAGGTGTTGTGGGACTCTGCGGTGGCTATACCACACTCATCCCCTGCATTGCTGAACCCCCTGCAGCACAGCACAGTGCTGGAGGACTGGCTTAGGGACAAGGCTTTGTGGTGGGTGATGGCCAGTGCCACCCTCCAAGTAGACATAGATGCTCCAGAGCCTTCTGCACTCCAGACCCACCACTCAGGTCCTGTCCCATGTAGGGGATCTCAGGGAGGGTGTCCCAAATCCTGGGCTCCTGGCCAGCCTCTGCTCAGGCTGTCCCACTCTCACCCCCACATGGATGCCTTGCTTGGCCCCCATCTCTGCTTCCTTTCTCTCTGGCATCATCAGACATGGCAGGAGCAAAAAAAGACTTTGCTGCTGTCCCAGAACTTGGTGCCAAGGGACACCCTGCATGAAGTGTGTCCCTGGTCCAGAACCCCTTCCCCTTTATAAGCATCTGTCTTTTGTGCAGTGCTGCAGCCTGACATGATGTGTTAAACCACAGTGCTCTCAGATACTGCTCATTTTGAAAGATGACAACTGGGGAGACCACAGTGTACTTGTTCTCTCCATGCTCTCATTCCAGTAGGAGCGTGATTTTTTTCCTAAGGTAAAGACTTGCCAACTGATCTTAAAAATCTAAACATCTGCCTGGCCATGTTTGTGCAGCCATAACCCTCTTTCATGTGGACCAACTTTATAAGCACATTACCTAATAAAACCTGAATGGTCTATAAGGAGATTTCTTCTATAACTAATTATTTCCTGCACAGTCTGAAAACTAGTAATGATTGTATTTATGGTCTTATTAGATGTGTGTTACTTTTCCAGCATAGCATTTGTCTGAACTAAAGGGTAGGAAGCCAGATTGGGCTGTCCGCAGCCATCAGATACACAGACCATTGTTCTGTCCTAGGAGTCAAGGGAGATTTAAGACAATTATCTGCTTTTGATGCTGCCAGACAATATTTGGAACACTGGGAAGGCTTTTTCTTTCCCTAATCTGCGAAACAGTGAGAAACCATTAGGTGGCGCAGAAAAGCAAGGAGGACACAAGCACTAGGTCTGTCTGTGCTGGCAGAGAGGGTCTGCCTTGACACTGGGAGGGAGACCACCAAGACGTGTCTTTGCCAGAGGAGGGGAGCACAGCCAAAGGTCCATCCCAAGCATTTGTACTGAACAGTGGTTTTGAGATTTGATTCCCACAAGATTTTCCTTCTCATTAGTGTTTGATTTGTCATTTTGTGTTACTAACATGTATCTTAACTGTAAAATGGGAAGAAAAAAAAATCTTCTGCAGATCTATTTAAGATGACACAGGCGCAAATGGCATTACAAGATAATTCTTTAATATGTGAAAATTAAATCTGATGGAGAATTTGTACAATTGAATCACTTATTTATTTAGATGTTCAAAGCACCTATCCATAACAGTGAGTAAATTAAAAATACACAAGCAGTGATAATCCCACAGGATCAAGCCAGCATTAATCTCCCAGTCTCTTGCTGGAGACAGGCTGTCTGAAAGATTTTTTCCTTTCTGAAGTATGCTGGCTCAGTTCAATCCCCATTTTGCATGAGAAAAACTTTTGGTATTTCTGTTAAGTCCTTGTTATTAAACCCCAATCAGTCTGTTGTAAAACTCAGCCCTTGGAACTAGACAATGAGATTTTGTTTCCTCCCCTGGCTGCAGTGTGCCAGGGACGTCTCTGGGGAGTAAAAGCGAATGCAAAGTTTTTAAATAGAAGGGCTTCTTTTTCCCTGACATCTCAATAGGTACTTGAAGGCAAAGGAAAGAGCTTCAGGCTCCGTGCCAGACTGTGTGTCTATAGGAACCCAGCCCTTTTGCTTATTTCCTGTAAAATGAAGGTAAATTAAATAAGATTAATTCTACTTTTTTATTATTCCTGCACTGATGCCACTTCATTATCTCAGCTAGGTAGGCAAGCAGCCTGTTCCAGAGAATAAGGAAGGAAAAGGCCCAATGAAGAGTTTTAAATGCCACCTGTAGGCAAATAGAAAATTTCCCCTCAAAGTGCTAATCTTTTCTTTATTGCTTTAATGACAGTATACTTGTTGTTCACGGCAAATACTGGTATGTTTATTTAAAAACAAAGCGTATAAAAACCCTGAAGTGCTTCTGGTAAAAAAACCCCAATATTTTATTCATTCTGAAATGTTTCCTCAGTGTTGCAGAGAGCCTGTAATTAAGGTGTTGCTACTTGCTGCTGCAGGGTTTGCTGCCCCCGTGCTTCCTGCAGCACAGGGCCCTGAATCCAAAACTCTGTTAAAAAAGAAAATAAGTCTGGAGAGATTTGCTGTTAGCCTAACAGGAGTCACCCAACAGATACTTAATATTTTTGCAGAATCAACAGTTAGCAGCCATGGAAGAGACAAGGGAGCCAAGGTCCATTAATGACTAATGAGATCACAGGAAAATTCAGGTTGGAGGTGTCCTCAGGAGGTCTCTAGACCAACCTCCTGCTCAGAGCAGGATCAGCTTGAGGTCAGACCAGGTTACTCAGGGCTTTTATTCAATCTAGTCTTGAAACATCCAAGGCCAGAGACTGCACAACCTCAGACATAGACATCTGCCCCACATGCGGACATCTAAGTGTTGATGCCTTAATGCAGAGCCGAAATCAACTCTTGGCTCCACGCAGCAGGCTTTCACTGGGTCTTTTCTGTCTGTCTTGTACTGGCAATGTTTATATATATCCCTGGGTATAGTCCTGCTTGAAAGCTTTGCTCTCTTAAAGGCTCCACAAAGACCCGAAATAATCATGCTCTGTATAAATGGCTCTTAATTCAATTACTTAATATAATTGATTCAATTAAGAGCACAGACTACATGGCATTATTGCTCTCAGAAGTAAGAGTTAGGACTCATACCACTGAAAATTTGGCCGTCAACAGCATCAGCACTTCTTTTTGAGCTTTTTCCCCTGCATCCCCTTTTACTGTTAGGGGACAGAAACTGAAACTTCAGAACAGAAATCACCTATCTGGCCCTTGCCCAGGGCCCTGATGCAGGGCACCAAGCCATCCATGTTGTTTTCCTGTTGAGGGCACAGAAGCATTGCTGGTGCTCAGCCCAAAACACCTTTGCTCTCCTTATTCATGCCAGCTTTGGGCAAAGAGCTATCTCCCATCCCTCGTCTCACAGAAAGCAGCTCTAGTCAGGCTGTAGTGGTGTGCAGGTTGCAGGGGTTGTCTGGCAATGCAGATCATCCAGATGCTTCAGGGGCACATCAGGAGCTGAAGCTCTCACTGAGGTTTTTGGGCAGCATCTTTTGGTCAGGAGAGAGATGTCTGAGTTGCACCATCACAGAACATCCAGTTGACTGTCATCCAGGGGCTTCCACAAGCTGTTGGTACTACCACTGGGCATGAACAGACTCACCCGGTGTCTGCCGCTTTGGCCACAGTGTCTTAGAGTAGCCTCTGTCTCTGGTGAGGCAGTCACCCCTCCAGGATGGGGAATAGCATCCCCTGTGGCTGTCATGACCAGAGGATGCTGGACTGGGACATTAATTCCTTCTCTGCCACCCACCTTGGCACCCAGCACATTGAAATCTTGGATGCATTATCTTCCCAGGCTGGGGCTGGTCTCTGGAGCACCACACATTGCTTCATAGGTGCAGGATGACCTCACATGGCCTGATGACAGTTTCCACCTGTTTGTGGGCTGGAAGGGATCCTGAAAATAGTTTCTGCTACGGACACAAGGCCAGGTCTTCACACAGGACATTTCTCATCCTCTGGCCTCTGCCATGAACCCAAGATTATGGCAGACTCAGAGCTGGAGCCCATCTTCTAGCTCTCCTGGACATGAGGACCTCTCCCTGCATATTCAGGGAGTTTGGCTCCCTGCCTTCCTAGAGGTAGATCCAAGCCTCCTAATACATTTTTTTCCCAAGGCGAACAAAGTGGTTTAGAGCTCAGGGGATCATAACTTGTGAGCACTTCAGCCCCTTGCTGTCCCCTGGATGGTGGAGCCATTATAAAATCAAGCTCCTGATAACTCATCCTGACAAAACAGGGCAGGTTTTGGTTTAATTGCAGTTGTTAATTAATTTTATCACTGCAGACTCTGCAGCCTGATGAGAAAAGGGAAATTACATTTAATGAATGGCTCCCATCTCTCAGTACCTGGTGGACGGTTTAGCAGGGTAAGGTATTCACACTCCTTGGCCAGAACTGCCTGCCAAGCTCCCCAGCTCCTCTTCTCTGAAAGTCCCTCCAAGCTGGGCAAGCTCAGGCTGCCAAATGATCCTCCTTCCCCTGCCCTCCTTGCTCTGGGTCTCTGCAATAGCAACAGAAGACAGGTAGTGACCAAACCTGTGGGTAAAGGTGCTTGCCAAAGTGGCTGTGCAGTAGGATCAAGGCTGCAAGCTTCTCATGAAGGACCCTTGGAGGTTCTGCTGTAAAGGAAAAGAGACATGGGTTCAAGCTCTGCTTCTCTGTGGGCAATAAAACTGAACAGTTGGTGTTGCTTGTTGGAGGGTGCATCCTCACAGTGAGTGAAGCTACCATCCTTCCTAGGAGAGCAGAAGAAAGTCTTCGTTCCTACAATAACTAGCAGCAACAAGTCCCCTTCATGCAGGGAGCTGGTGTGGGGCAACTAGTGGTCCTACAGGAATGACTGTCTCTACAAAATGCCTCTGTGCCATGCAGATGTGAGACAAAAGCACGGGGAGGCCTGTTTAGTTATTCTTGTGATCCTCCACAGTCCAGCTGGCTTCCTGTCCTCTCTACTAACCAAATCAATGGGTTCCCACCAGTCTGGTCCTTGCTCTTCCTCTTCACTGCGATGGTGCAAGGTTTACCAGCCACCATTTCTGTTTCCTCATAATGTCTCATTAGTTCTGTTACCCTCTGGTCCTCCTTCTGGCTCCCATAAACCCCTCCTTGCAACATCTGCTGTTTCCCATTAATCTTTGTTTACTGGAAATGTACATATTTATTGCTTTTTATCTTGTTTAATCTATCAGGTCTTACATTCATTGTCCCTATTCATTGTTTCTGTTTCCCTCCTAACTCCCACCCACTTATCTTCCTCTGTTATTGCATCTGCTTAAGTAAAATCTGATTATCTCCTGCCAGTTCTTGTGCCAGCCCTGTGTTCTGTGCTGTGACTTGATTCCGTGGAACAGTTGGTTTCCCAAAATCATCATTACCTGAGTTATGGTGGAGAAAGGAAGAGATTCCCTCCACAAATCTGGTGTCCTCTCTTCTTTACTTAGTGGGCAAATGGGGTTAGCCTGTCTTTGGGGACCTAAAAAATTCCCAGATATTTTCTTCCACAAGTCCATGCACCTAACAGGCAAAGAGCCACCCTGAGTCACCCTGAGGTCCATCTAGCCTGGTATCTCCAACAGTAATCTTCAGTAAGTCTTCAGAGAAAAGCTTTAAGAAAGGCCAGATGCAGAAAACAATTTCCCAAAATAAACCTCCTAGCTTCTGCAGTTCTGCCCATACGTCCTCCTGTTAGTGAACACCAGGACCTTTGCTGCACTTTCCCTTGGGGAGCTCTGGGATCTGGTCAGCGCTTGTTCTAGTTTTGAAGTGACATCTCTCTTCCAGTTCCAGGGGCCCCAACTGGCTGCTGCAGAGCTGTTGCCAGCACTCTTGGGTACCGCAGGGGCAGAGTCCAGTCCTGTATATGCAGTGCGAATGTGACTGCCTGATCACCTCTTCTTCCCAGGAGTTCTGGGAGGAACATCTCTGCTGTGGGGCTGCCCAAGGCCAACCAGGGCTTCTATCTGAGCCATGTGAACAAGCTGCTCTTTCCTCACAGATAGCCATCTCTCTGTCTTTCTCACCAAAGACAGAGCAATTGGGAGAAGGGATATCACTTTTTCTGGGGGAAAAAGATGAATCATGAGGCACTTGGGACTCAAGGAAAATTGTGGGTTTCTTTCTAAGCTACAGATGGCCCCCAGTAGTAAGATGGATCAGAAATGCATCTGCAAGGACTGGCTCAGGCTTTGAAATTATGCTACACCGATTCCAGCACCTCAGCTGCAGCCCCTTTTCCATCTTTCTCTGTATCACAGAGCAAGGACATCCACCATGGAAGCTGAACTCACCAACGTCACCAATGCCACAGCAAATGTTAGGCAGTAAGTCAGGAGCCAGTCTAGCCTTTCAACAAGCATTTGCCTGCCCATGTGGTTTGTTCAGGGCCTTTGGCTACTTTCCTAAATCCAGCTAGGTCATGGTGTAATATTCCTAAAAGACATGAAGCAATCCAATCATGTAATTAGCTGACTTATTAGATGGAAGGTTTGTGCAATGCAGATTGATACCAGGTAATAGCTCTGGGGGCAAGGGCAACACAACTGAGAACATCTGCTCAGAGGAAGGGCAGCTGACCACTGACCCTGGGGGTGGGAAAGGAGAAAAGCTGCTTGCAGCATTGCTGGTTTTGGCACACATCTATGGAATAGAAAAAGGGTGGACATGTGATATCCATTTGCAACTGGCTAGTGCCAGGGCTGCAGGTTGGACTCATTTGCCAGGAAGTCCCTAGACTTAATCCAGCTCAGTTCTGCTGAACTGGGAGACACTGGGATATACTGGGGGGAGTCAGTGCCATATGCCATCCTGAATGGGCCTTAGATCCTTTGCAAACCTCTCATCTCATGGACCAGTGACATGCAGCCACTTCTGGTGCGGCTTCTGGCCACCAGCCAACAGTTCCCAATAAAGTCATCTAGATGTTAGCAGTAGATGAAAAAAAATCACATGTTCGGTTGGAATGAAGGAGAGGGAGGGACATGCTCATACTCCATCAGAAAGTGGATGGGCCTGAAGCTCTGAAATGGGATCTCTAATTAGAGGATCTCTAATTAGGGGAACCCTCTTAGAGATGTCAGTGTGATGGATGGCAGACTCTGTATGTCACATGACTGCAAATCCAGCCATAATCTACTCCTTTGGTGCCCAGAGGAAATATCACTCTAAAAAAATCCTAATTCCTGAGTGTCTACACCTTCATGCTTCCAGGTGCCTCTGCTCTGCCCAGTCCTCCCTAAAACTGCTTCCATCACTGCTATTGGGGTACAGCCTCTGCTGCATGCTCAGGTGCTCCCCTTTCTGTGGAGCACATGGCCCTCGGAGGCTGTGAGCTGCAGTGCTCAGAAGCTCCTCTCCATTTCCCTGACTCAGAAAGTAGGTCAGACTCAGAAAGTGAGAGATCAAGGGGTTTCCTTTCATATTGATGGTTGTGCACAGTGTTATGGGGAAGAAAGCAAATGCCATCCTTCTGCTTCTCTTCCAGGAACAGGACAGATGCAGTTTAGCAGGAAAAATACAATAGCATGATAATTAGGTTGCTTGTATTTGAACACTTCATGGTCACTGTGGACTGCAAAGTTTACACAATCTCCTGGAGGGGTGCAGCTTAGTGCCAGCAAAGGGAAAAGATGAAAGAAACAGTCATGAATGAAGGGTAGAGAGCACAGACTTCACTGCATGTTGCTGGGGAGCACAGGCCGGTCAGGGTCAGCAGGCAGGCAGGCTGTCTGTCACATCCAGCACAGTACAGCAGACCCTTCCACCCAGTACAGCAGACAGCACAAGACAGGCTTGCTCCCATGCTAAGCCATGGATAAAGGGTCACTGCAGATGAGAAGGTACCCCCCATCTGGTACAGGAGAAACCTGAGGAGTAAAAAGTGATCCCTTAAAGTTCATTTGTATTTTGGATTTGGGGTAGAATATGTCTTGAATTATGAACAAAGGCTATGTATTTAATGTGCCCTAATAGCAGCCAAGTGCAGCGTCCTGGCCCTATGGTGAGCTGAAGGGTTTGGGTTGTGCTGGGGCTATTCAGAGTCCCCAACACCATCTGCAGCCCAGTTGCAACAGCTGCTGAGGGAGATGCTTGCTGAACCTGTCTTGCCCTGTTAGTTAGAGATGTGGTGCTTGTAGCAGGTGGCAATGACCCAGAAATCAGGCCTGGAGCAATCTTCATCCCATATGCCCTACTGAATGGGATACCAGCGTCAGGTATGTCTGTTTTGGTTGAGTCTGCAGTGTATGCTGAGATTCCCCACCCCTGCAGAGGAGGGTGATCCTATAGGCAGGTCAATAGAGTAGGACAGGAGTCTGTGGGTTTGGACCTTGGCATGGGACAGACTCCTCACCTGACTCCATAGGAGTCACTTAGCACTGGAAGAAAAAAACAACTGACACAAATTCCCCAACTTTGGTGCCTGTGAGTCTCCTGCTGTGACACAGGGCTGGTCTCTTGTTGCTGGATCACAGCACCCTAAGTGAGAGGTGGATCTCCCAGCTCATCTAGAAGCTGGGGATTCACAGCCAGGAGTTCCCAAAAGAAGAAGTGATCCCACCTCCCTTTTTCAATTCACCCTGTCCAGAGAGGGTAGGAGTCTCCAATGCAGTCCCCTGTGGTAGTGCCTGACAACAGGTATCACTTTGACAAGGACATTCCTGGCTCACTCCCAGTGATACTGGAGCAGAAGGATGCTCTCTGCTGGGAGGCTCTTCTGGAAGACACTGGACCTTGGGGGGATGCTCCCATCTCACCCTGGCAAGGGAGGATGGTGCACCGTGATCCTGCTGAGCTGTGCTCTAGTAGGACACAGGAAGGGATGATTAATGAGTATAATAAATATGTTAATCTGCAGAAATAAAATCTTCCTAATTAAGAAATGTCTTCTGAGGCTTTTTCTTATCCTTTCCCAAGCTGCTGTGTGTGCACAGAGCATCTCCATCCTCTCTGGTGTGATTAGCAGAGAGACCAATGGTGCCAATCACACACCAATCATCTGAGCTCAACAAAGGGGATTATTCCCAGCTCCTCCTTGGCAGAAAAGGGTGAGTGTGCTCCTGCACCACTGACTCCTTTCTCCTTGTAACAGTATCAACTATGCTGGAGAAAAGCAGGATTTAAGCTAATGAAAGGATTAGAATAATCTCTGTGTAACCCAGGGCTCCATAGCTGCTCAGATCTATAATGCACAGCCATCCATCAGCCTGTGCTACAGCAGCAACCACCACCGGGCCCCTCTTGCATGTGCCATGTCACTCTCCAGGAGAGGAATTGGATCAGTGAGTCCCCTGTGCTTTGCAGGGATGTCCACAGGGCCCTTCAGAACTGATCCTGCTCATTTCTCCATCCACCAATGCCATGGTCCACCCTTGGATGTGGATACCATGGTAGTACATGCTCCTGCCTATGTGGCAGAGCGCTCATGTTATTCTGTCCTGCCAATGTCGCCATGGAGGCTCCTGATTATTTGTTCAACACTTTCCACTCACGCTCACATACCCTGAGGGAGAATGGAAAGGTCCTGGATTTGAAAGCAGATGAGATCCCCCTGACTGGCTAGACTGAGCTTTTCACGCAGGTCAAATCAGACAGTCCCACCTGGTGGCTCCTGCACAGAGCCCGCTGCTTCTGGATGAGCCTGAGTGCACGTTGTAGAAAAAGTTCTGGGATTCAACTTATTCCTAGTGATGGACCCCAGTGGTTAATCCCCTGTTAAATACTGCATTGTGTATCCAGCTCAGATGCGTCTACCTGCAGGTTTTAGCTTGTAGATGCCTTTGCCTGCTAGATGCAATAAGAAGTCTGGCACTGGTCGGAAATCTCTTTGCTGGTAAGTCCCCAGGAACTGCAATCATGTCATTTCACATTTTCATAGATAATGTCAGTCATTTTTGATTTGCAGACCCTTTTTTTTTTTTTTTTTTCTGTAAAGGTGCAAAACCCCCTACAGCAGAAGTAAGTTCTTGACTATATCTGTCTGTCTTGCCTGGACAGAGAGAAAAATTTAACAACAGTCCAGTTGTCTTCAGGACCTGAAAACCATAAATGGAGCATTTTGGTCTTTTGCTAAAAGGCATATTTTCTGATCCTCAAGAAACTTCTGCAGGTCTTTCCTGAATTCTTCAGTTTTGATGCTTTCTGAAATATGGACTCTGGAACTGGGCTATGTATCATACTTACTGTCATACGGGACTGGACGTTGATAAATTGGAGGGTGATGGAGGGGTGGAAGGGAAATTTATGGCAAGGCAGGAAAAAGAGGCTCTGTTGGATCAAAAGGGAAGAGACTGCTCACTGTTGCTCTTCCTTCTTGAATCCTGGACCTCCTTTCTTGCTTTGAGGCCAGAAATACCTAGGTAAAAGCATCACACAGGTCATTTCAGCTTTAAAAAAAAAAGTTTTTTCTATGCCTTTCCTATTTTAGTTCCTCTTTTCTGAATATATTTTCTATTTGAAACACCCAAATTCCAATATTAAAAACCAGAATTTCAAAATAGCAAATATTCTGCGATCAAAAATGTGACATCACTTTTGTGAAGTCTTCTCTAATGGTATAACTGGCTGAATGAAATGGTACCCCAGATTCATCTCTCAAGAACAGAAACCAAGAAGAAAAGGTTGGAAGTGACAGATGAAATCCAAAAAGAGAAAATTCACTGAAAAAAATTTTCCTCTTATGTGTTAGGAATATTGTGAATGTAGTTCTAATAAAGTTAAAAAAAAAAAAAATTACTTTCCAAAGTGGACATGTTTAATGAAAAGTAAGAATTAGAATTAGATGTTGGGATCAGAGCTCAGCATGGCTTGAAGGTGCCTTTCTGATTAGCTTTGATTCCCAGCAGAAATTATTGCCAAATTTTCTGGAAGGAGATATATTTTCAGATCCATGATTACTTCACATTTATAAAGTTGGTCTTAAGCTCCATTTCCTATCAGAAGAAATCACTTCTGACAAACAATGAAGCAGCCCATTAATTAGTTGTCTTTAATTCTCTTAAGCTTGTTGCTGTAACGAATGTCTAACTTTCTGAAGTGTACTTAAACTGGAATTGTTCCATGTTTAATAGCTGAAATGTTCCATTAGATAAAGTTAATGCAACCGTCTTGGAATGGCAAATAGAGGCCACGAGGCCTTCCTTTAAGGGGCATATAAATAATCTTAATAGAAACCATGCAAGCTGAAATGTGGATAGAATAATGTCAATATAATTAGAAATAGCCTTTCACAGGCTTCTGTGAATATTAGTTGTTGGACTTAATGGCTAATTACAAAGACAGTCACATTTACATACTCTGCTGCCCAGCATCATGGTACCTGAGCAGAGATGCAGTATCGCCCTTCTCCAGCCACCTCCTGAATTGAACACAAACAGCACCATCACCCCAAACCTGAACGGTGCATAGAGGGGGGACCCAAAGGCCAGGAGGGAGATGTGCTGTGGGGACAGATCCTGCTCTGGCAGGGGGTGGCTTTGAGCACCACTCCCTGAAGTTAACCCAGGTCCTCTTCCAGCCAAGGAGCATCTTCCCCCCTTGAACAGAGCAGTGACAGTCTGGGTCTTAAGTTTTACATTTCATTGTGGGAAGGCAGCTGCCGGCCAAGACATTGTCCCCTTTCCTTTGGCAATAGCAAGAAGACATAAGAAAGGACTGTGGTCTCCAACCTGCAGCCAGCTGTGGCCGCTGCTGGTGTTCCCAATGCTCTGTACTAAGTTGTGCTGGCTGGACAAATGCGCAGTGGGACATGCTGGCCACTTCCAGCAGTTTCTGTCCTAATCTTGCTCTTAACATCATGGCATCACCAAGGAACAGGTGAAGAACTTCTTATCTCAGATATACCTTAAACACCAGTTATACCAGAACTGATGGTTTGCCTCTTTCCACCAAAACCAATTTCTTCACTGTTCAGCTCATTTTTTATGTACTTAGTTTTCATATATAGTTTTCCAGCAAGTCAAATTGATACATCTTGATCTGTATATAAAAACACCAGAAGTTTGTCTCATGGACAGAAGGAATCTGTGTTAACTGCCAGTCTGCCACATCGCACAGGACAGGGGACATAACTCCTTCAGGGCATTGACCGTTTGTGGATGAACTACAGTGCATACTTTAGAAAGACATGCAACTTATTGCACGCTTCAAGAAGCAGGTAAACTACTACCCCTGACTGCGGTATTTCAATTTTAATCTGGATTAGCCTGGTTTCAGGTTTTTGCCACTGGTTCCTGATCTATCCTTGCCAGCTGGATTCAGAGCTTCACAGTCTTCCCTGCAGGTAAATTCATGATTGATTTGTGGTCTCTCTCCTTTATATATTAAATTGTGTTCCTTCAGACCTTTCCCAGCAGGATTGTGCTGTTGTTACACTGTTTATTCCTCCACTGCCCCAAACCCTGAGACCTCTCAGGCCACATGACTTAATTTTTATTGGACTGGTATGGCATATTTTCCCCAGTTTTGGACTGGGAATTAGGCTGCAACATCTTCTTACTGTCCATTGCTAGTATCGCAAGGATCTGACTCAGTCTGAGTATTTGTAGTTATGCTTTTCAGGAATTTGGAACCAAAAACCTAAAATCTTCCTGCAGCTAGACTTCTTTAGCAGAAAGATCAAAGCATTATAGTGAAAATAAAGACTTTTAAAGCAAGAAACAAGAAATATCTGTATTCTTCTTCCCCTGAGCCTGTTCATTCTCAAATTATGATCTAAGGAAGCCTGGCACCTTGCTTAGGAATATGTCTCAGATACCTCTGTCATACTGTTCACTCAAACCAGTCACTGACTCTCTTGAGAAGATTTGGCTTTTAGTCCAGCTGTTTTTCTTTCTTCTGTGATTGCAAGGCTTTCCTTTCCTTGTTCAAAATAGCTTTGGGAGTTACACTGAGATGGAAGCAGTGTGGCCAGTCTAAGTGCTTTTGGCAGGATGCTCCACTGAGTTTGGGTGTCTGCCTCCAGTGAGGGCTAATCTGACCTTTCTCCATCCTCCTTCTTCCTCCAGTAGGTGTGGTGGTACATCCCCCCCCGCCCCTGTTTTTCTGTTCTGTTTTTCCCCTTTACTTCATCTGCTTTACAATCTCAGGAATTCCAGGCCACAGCTTTTGTGTAGTGAGCTGGTCAGTTAAGCACCCCTTAATTGTACCAGAAACTCCTACATGGCTGGAGCAGAGAGCGGCCCTGTTCTTATCAAGATTCATATTATGGCTAACGAGGGGAACGAGAACAAACAGCTACCCCGGACAGCCTTGAAACAGGGTGGTATCATCACTGCTGGAATTCTAACAAGAAGCCGACCCGAACTGTGGCTCGGATGGAAATTTACTGGTGATTAAAGTCAATCATCTCACTATCCTATAAATGGCAGTCCTAAGTGAGGCCCTTAGAGCTCTCCTGGACCGCCGTGGCCCGCACCAGCATCTCCCTCTGATTGAAATGTCTCTCAGAGTCAGAGAAAACTAGCAGACTCTGAAAGTCTGCTGCTACCACAACTCCATTGCCGGAGATCGACAACGGAGCCTGGGCTGCTGATATTCTTCACTCCTTGAGACTCTACTCTCACCCGTTGAGAAATGCCAAGGCATTAGACGTGAGTATTTCACTAAACTCGAGGGGAATTTTTAACAAGTATACTATTTTCTTATATGCATTTATAGTTGTAACTGTGCATGCATGAATCAATTTAAGTAGTTTTGTAGATGTATGATTTATTTTTAAAAGGAGTTTTATATTGCTGTACTATTCTTATAGCATTACTCTCCTAAACCGTTGACCAAGTCTGAGACTAAGAGTGGGCCCAGCCGCACCCAGGCTCCTCTCTGAGAAGGAGTTTAGAAAGCAAGGGGGTCCATTCTGAACCTCGTGACTCAACGGGAGGGTTTCCGTATCCCCTATATACAATTTCTCTTTCTCTTTCATATTATCCAATTTCCTTTATATATTTTTCCTATGTACTAGATATATGTATATGCATATATATATACATTACACTTATCCATATAAACCGTTGACCAAGTCTGAGACTAGGACTAGACCTAGCCGCACCGAGGCTTCTCTCTGAGAAGGAGTTTAGAAAGCAAGGGGGTCTAGTCTGAACCTTGTGACTCAATGGGAGGCCCCCCCTCCCTGTCTCCCTCCTTGCCTTTATTCCATATATACACAATCCTTTTATGAATCATTTTAACTCATTGTGATTTAATTCTCTTTTATGTGTTTCTATGTAGTAATAGAGTGAACCTTGCCATCTTCGAATCTGTAACTAAGTCATGGTTTTGATCAATTTTGTCTAATCACTTTATTAATCATTGATGATTGAGTGCTATTGAAAATATTATAATCAAATTCTGCGATTCGCTACAAGTAAATTTAACTTTTACTAAATCAAACTGTGTAAAGTCACTCATTCATAGTGAATTGACATAATCAGCAGGATTCATAGACCTGTATTCGTGACAATAGGTCCCCACTGTCTCAAACCAGTATGGTCATGTGGGAGCCTGCCTCAACCAGAGAAACACTGACTGTTCAGAGATGCTTATGCAGAGATTTCCAAACCTTTAGTTATTTCTGTGGCAGTTTGCTGAACTCTTTCCAGTGAGTCAACCTCCTTTGAAAGCCTGGGACTTAGAACTAGATTTATGAGCCAGTGATACTCTCATTATTATTGCGCCAGAGGAAATACTGTATCTCATCTACTTAACTTTGATCCCCATTTTACTCTTTGCCATTGAACTGTGTGCTGGCAGCTCACAGTGGTTTGGTTTCTGCCATCCTTCTGACCTCCTTGGGTCACTCTCCTCCAACACACTGTTCCATGCATTGTGCCATCTTGGTTCTGGTTGCATCATTCTCAGTTTGTTTTTAGCATGTTTAAAACATTCTGTTGAATCCTGAAACCAGGCAGTCAGGTTGTATAATGAATTTACTCATCACAGTCATTGTGTACCATCCCAACAAATGCCATGGCATTGGCTACTGTTGTTGACAATATTTAATACTGAATTTAATGTTATCTCTGGCTGAGAATAACTTGTGGTGGAACCTATTAGAAACACCTCCAATACACGGCAGATCTCTATGAGAATTATTTATTAAAAAACCTCCCCAAAGCTATAGAGGCATCATTAATTTTGCTTAGTAATAGTCTTCAGATCAAAATGTTGGACAATGCTGTCAAATGCTGTGGTACAGCCTGAAACATATGGGTGGAAGTCAACTCACCAAATTTCTTTTTCTTCAGTATAGATACCTACAGGTGAAATGTTCACCCTGCCTTTCCTTATGGCCAATGAACAGGAATTGGTGCTTCATAAGTGCAGTCACCCAGCAGGATTAATGGACCTGGCTGTCGGCTGTGGCTCTGGTGCTGGATCTGAGGATGGTCACCTGCCCCTGCGCTGGACTCCTAGTGGTGGTGTTATCCAAAGCTGATGCTGTTATAGAATGTGCATTGTAAAGCCCTACCCTAACTATGCTTTTGTTTGGTTAATAGATTGCTAATGACAAATTGTCCAGGAACAAGACACAAGGTGATTTATTTATTGTCTTGAGTACTAAATCATGAAGAGTTACTAAGGATCTGCCAAGAAGGAAAGTAGGAGAAAGGTAATTTCGGCAGGGGAAGATTGCAACCACTGACTCAATTGAAAACAAGAGACACTACCCCCCGCTACTCTCCTTGAGCATGCATAGTAAGTAAAATCATATTGTACCTTTAAATTTAAGCGAAGAAGATATGAACCAGTAAGAGACAAGTATGCTTAGCTAATTTAGTGATTATGTAGTAGATAGGTGTGGTGTGTTAATTGTAATGTATAAAAGTTAGATAAAACTTTGGTAGGGGTGCTACCTTTGTGGAATTACCACCTAGCACCCAAACTTGCGCAACTTTGAGAATAAAATAATATCTCATCTCAGTGTGTGAAGACTGGCTTATTACACACCGGGTAAATGAGCCCTATTTGGGACAACAGTGGCAATGGACGGCTGCCACAACAGGGTCTCAGCCTGGGTCTCATGTCAGGGACCTCCTCTCTAACACCTAACAAAGCTGCAGGGCCCTCCTGTCACCCACTGCCATTATCGAGAAAATCTTTTCCTTGTATAATTTTTCCCATTTCTTCTCCAGCACTGCAGCTGTTGACATCTTTCCATGCAGGTGTCATGAGATTTCTTCAAGAAAAAGAAAGAATTATTTTTGTGCATCATCTGCCTTTTTATTATTTAAATTACAATAAACATAGCAAAGTCCTTCCTTATGTTGGCTCCCTTGTGTATTTTTTATATATTTATCAAAATACCTCCCCCAATTTTATTAAGCATAAAACTATAAAACCTTAGAAATAGATCTCAGAGCTTTTATGCTGTAAATGTAAAGACTGGCAGGTAACTCTTGGAATTTGTTTGGGCCTAATAATTATTTTGGGGGTTTTGTCTCTCTGAGAAATCTTTAAGGCACAGAACGTTTGATGAGTCTCATCAGGCAGTTTTCTGGGCATGAAGAAATGGAGCACTTGGCTGAACATGAATCAGCAGCACTTGCGGGTGATGCTCTGGCAGCTACTTGAATAGCAAGAATCTGCTCAGTGAATATGCATGAGTTCAACTTCTCAACACAATGGAGGAATGCTGTTAAAGGTTATAGCTAGCAGAAACATCCCAGGATGCATATTTTACATCCCTTCATTATTTTGAATGCTGTGCTCTTGTAGAAGCTGGAAGATTCATAAAACATATTTAAATTTTTGATATTAAATTTATTTTAAATCTCCTGTCTGGTGCCTGTAATCTAATTTAGCAAGATACATAAACCAATTTGGTGCAGTCAGTGTGACCTCTTTCCCACACTGCCTGCATCCAGTACTGTAGAGAAGGCTGAGTATGGGGGTTTTTTTTGCACATGTGAAAAGAAGATAAATAAGCAGCAGAGGGAAAGGTTTCACTGGAGTCTCTGTTCTCAGTGCCTCACTTTATAGTAAAAAAGATTCTTCTGAACTGAAATTCAGGCCAGAAGTGTGCTTGTTTTTCCATGTGTGTATTGAATAATTGTTCTAGATATGCACAGAAAATCCCAAGAGAGGGATTGCTGGGTGCACAGGGAAGAGTCCTTCATCACACACATCAGTCTGCTCCTGCTGGGTGTGCTGGCACTGCAGAACAGGTCTAAAGACTGAGTCTTCACACTGGTACTCCAGTTGTCCAGCTGACTTTGCCCTTTGCTGGGGCCAGCTTGTTGTGATTTTGGAGTTCAGACACTGCAATCCTGCTTGAATGTTTATGCCTTTGCTCCCAGGGCCGGTTAACATTTGCATAGTAGCTAATGCGACTCTGCAAATCAGAGTCGTTATTTCAAGCATGTCTCTCCAAATGAGAATAATTATTTCAAGTATCTTCTGTGGGGTTTAATAATTAGTTTTAAACTAATACGTACACAATAAACTGTAACAACATAATTACTTAAAGTTTGTTGCAGCTTCCTGTGAGATCATTCCCAGAAATCCCTAATTGCTTTTGATCATTTTGGATCTGCTCTGCTGCTTCCAGCTCAACAATATGACTTGAAGCAACTGTGAAAAGCATAATGGACTAATAGGAAATATTGGAGATATTCACAACCTTGGATTACCTGCTCTACTGACCCTACTTCATCAGGAGGATTGATGATCTCTGGAGGTCTCTTCCATCTTCAAATATTCTGTGATTCTGTGAAATGAGCTTTTCTTTCTTAATTTTCTTGAAACTGTGCCTTTATTTAGTTCCAAAAGATATAGAGAGCTAACAGCCTGACAGGGGATGGGCCTTTTCCCTTACCCTGGCACACTGCTGGTGATATTAATTAATTATTAAGCCAAAAGCATCTTACATTGGATGTTTCTTAGTGAGCAGTGAAACAGGTACCACCTCCAGTATGCCAAGGCTGTCAGAACCTGTTATATTAACTAACATGTTGCTTATGTCACACAATAACTATAGCTTTCCCTACTCGTCATTATAATGTATCCTTATACATACCAGGTGGCTTGTCAGTATTTTAATCTCTTTCCTTCCTTTTTGGTTCAGGTCTTTACATTTTTGTACTACTGTCAGGCCAGGGTAGGAGCATCCCTCTTACAACCACTGCCAGACTGAGCATCTGCAAATTCTGCAAAACACCTGCTATTCTAGTGAAAAAAAATGTTGAGCTGGGCAGGTCATTGGTACCATGGAAAAGACTTCTCAGTGGGGCAGGCAAATATATCTGCAAATGTCAGACAGGTCCTTGCCACCAAACAAGATCTATAGTGGTTTTTGGCAAGTCCAAATGCCATAACATCAGCTGGGCCATAACAAAAATACTGATAATGGAATCTCTTTGGAGCACAAGCAGACAAACATTACCTGAGTTCAGTCAAGGCCCAGCACTCCCTAATTATGTCCATGGCAGCTAGGGGAAACAGCAGTGCACCTCGATCTGGCTTATCCAGCATCCCCACCACCTGACTATGCATAAGGCTATTGTGGACAGTATCCCACACATGTTGCAGCAACATTTGCTATGCAGATCAAAGCAGGCATAACACCAGAATCCATGTCCTTCTGCTGCTCTTTTAATTTCTGAAAGTCAGACTGGGAAAACCTCACTGAAAAATTTGGTGCTGTCCCACAAGAGATGAAGCAGCAGGGAATCACAGCTGGGTTTTTCAAAGTAGTGTATGCTCTCTCTAGGAAGCACTTTGCATTTGTTGTAGAAGGAATTACACATCAAGATTCTTATCTAAAACAGCTGAAAGGCATATGAAATTAAAATGTGTGTGAAATGGCTCCGTTTTCCAAAGAAAATATTGCAGCCAGCAAAGAGCTGGTTAATGCAGTGACGGAGGCAGTAGGGTGCCATGAGATTTCATACTCCTGGATACTAATGATGACAGAGGATGATGTCTTTCTGAAGCACCACATGCTTGGTCTCTGATATTCATTGGTACACTGGAAAAGCATCAGCACGTGCAGAAAAATCAATGTCCTAAATGATGTACTGCAGTGGGTATCTTAGACCAGTTAACATGAACAGTCAGCATATGTGGACAGGATTGCACCATGAGATGCTGCAGGAGTGGGTACCAATTAGACCAAATGCACAAACTAAAGCATGCACAATCTTTCTAAAACTCATGCGGTCATGGTTTGTAATGGTAAAGGAGGGCTCATATGGGTCCTGCTTTCTGACAGTTCAGTTTGGAGGACTGCTTGGTTTGGGACTCCCTGCAAAAACTTGCTCTGATTTGTCCTTGTTTGGCATAATGGCTTCATCAATAGTGATGCGGGATCCTCCATGCATTGCAGGACTGTTGCCAATCCTGTACATTCACAAATTAGCAGATGAGTCCCCCTAAACACTGGGACTGGTTGAATACATGGGAGATTTAACCATGAGCTCTGTGTATTTGCTTTATGTCTGTGAAGGCCATGTTTCCTAACCCTCCTTAATAATCAGAAAGGTAAGAATTAACTGAAAAAATCCACTTGAAATTGTGAAATGGTTGTGGTTTTTTTTTTTTTAAGAAAGTATTTCTTATTGTGATGAAATGGCAAGAATTGGTAACCTCCAAAATGCAAAAGTTCCAAATAACCCATAGAAGTACTGAGTCCATCTGCTCTTTCAGAGGGAAACCAAGTAATTCAGCCTCCTCTAAGCTGTGATGGCCTGTGATGTCTCTGGTATAGGGGTGAATTGCTCTTTCCTAACCAATCCAATTCTACTAGTAAAAGAAAGACATGACAATAACCCTTCTACCACTTCACAGATTCCACTTCTACTTCAGCTCTGCCACATGTCACTGAGGATGCTACTGTGGGAAGCACAGGCTCACTGTTCCACTGTAAATAGGAAAAAATTAAAAAATTTTAGGGCACAAAGTAACAAAGAAGGTTGGTGGTTGACCTAGAGGTCTGGGACAGCCTACTCTGCTTGCCTGTTTCTGGAAATAATTTTTAAGGCAGATGACAGGTGACATCAGTGAAATCTAAAAATACTTAACAGACTTTATAAGCTGAGGACTAAACCAAGCAATGCACAGGAATTGCTCCAAACAGCACAGCAAAGCTGCAGCAAGCTTTGGAGAGTGGGTGGTAAAGGGAACAAAAGCTGCGGGTGAGAGCTTAGGAGAAAAAAGGTCTGACATTTGAAAGGAAAAAAAAAAAAGAACCCAGCATTTATTGAAAATTCTTTTCTCAGTTAAATTACTTAGATTTTCATTAGCTTAATTTCACTTGCTTTTTCTTCACTTTTTTGTTGTTTTGAGTGATGAAAGTATTTAAGAAAGTTCTCAGGTTCCAAAACCAAAAAAATCTCTGAAGGTTTGATTTAATTTCTTTAATTAAACCCCCCTCCTTCTTTTGACAGGAGAAGGCATTATTTCAGCCACATGGGGCTTAGGATGAGAGGGCTTAGGACGAGAAGTTGCAGGCAAGGAAAGCTCATTCAGGAGGAGTTCAGGAAGGCAGAAGCAGACCGCTGAGAGGGTGTGCAGGAAGGGCTGCAGTGGTCAACACCATCCTTTTCCTGAAAGATGCCATGGGCTTTGAGATGAAGGCAAACACCTAGAGCCTCTGCTTTAGCTCCCAGCCAAGTACCAGCACATGCAGGCTATAGCAGGTGCAAGGTTGGGGTCTGAATTTAGAGTGATGCTACTATTCCATGGGATACTCAGCAGATCTTCTTGTCACTGTTTTAGGTGAATTGCCTTTAAAATAGACTTTTGTTATTAATCCATTTTGTACCCCCGATCTCCATATATTTGCATGGGCTCACCCAAGGGAATTGAACTGCAGAATGGATTGGGAAGGAGCATCCTGGACAGCCCTGGGCTGGCTTTGCTGCCATGTCCACCTTTTTATGGGAGCTTGGGAGGCAAAGCACCATTTCATTTGAGGGGGAACTGTGGGAGAACCCCTACATGGATACTGACCCCTCTGAGCCCTGACAGCTGATACACTTCTAATCTTCAGGGACATCAGTGATGCTCACAAAACATGTCACGAATGTGTTATGGGTAAGCACAAATGCTCATCGGTCTGCCAGAGAAGTGCTGGACACTTCATAGAGAGGCTCATGCAGGGGCTATTCTGCATACCTTCGCTTTGCAGATATCCAGACATTCAAATTTGTGTCCAAAAGAGCAGTCAGCCAACATAGTCTAGACTAGCTGTACACAGCTACCAGGGGAACAGTGGGGGATGATGCAGTCTGTTTCTGATATATTCACATTAGAAATGAGATGCAAAGTTGGGGACAGAGGTAAGGCTGGGCAAAGAGCTCTGCACAACCTGTGTGAGTAGCCTAAACTGCTTTTAGAAGTAGTAATTTGTGGTACTCTTAACATGCATTTTTTATGTTCTGACATTTTTCCTGTAAAGCTTATATTCAAATGTATTGCACACAGGGCTCTGTGAAAGTCAACCAGATATTAATTAACCCAATAATATCCATGACAAAAAAGCAGACATGCAGGTATCAAATTAATTTTAGATCTATTGGGAGAATTATAATGAACTGCAAGAGGTCTACAGCCCTGGATCTGGTCTGGCAGAAGGAACATAAATTTCTTTGTAAAAGAAAGGGGCTTGAGGCAAGGAGGAATACACTGCCAGGCCATCAGCACTGAGAAACTGGGCTGAACTTCACAAAGACAGGCAGCCCCCACCACAATTATAACAAAGAGGTAAGTTGGTCTTGTCAGTGTTTTCATCCATCTTATATCATCTGCTCTTCACTAGTGTTGGGTCCAATAAAAAAAAAAATGCATTAATGTTGCTGTCATTTTATTGTTCAGATTTGCTTGGCACTTCAAATTGTACATAACACCTTGGAAAATGCATAGATTTGGACTGGTGTGGACAGAAGAGAGTGGACATGCCCTGTCTCACAACAGCATCCATGGATCAGTGGACCCCAGGAGGAATAGGTTGTTAAAAGGGTATGATCCTGCACAGACCGTTTGCTCAAAGGTGAGCAACTGGAAATCCATGGAGGAATCCATCTCCTTCCTGGCTGCTCCATCCCGACGACCATATCAAGTGATCTTTTGGGAAAGACCTCTCCTAGTGGCGAGGAAGCCTGTGAATTACAGAGCAGCATGATGAGTGCTCCTGCCAATTACCTGCTATCCTTTGTAATATTTAAATTATTTCTAAAATTATAATGTCCTTGGGGAAGAAGAGAAACTGTGTTCCACTAAGTAACATCTTATTAATCAGATTCTATACGGCACTGAATGAATGACTGAAATCAAGTCCATCCGTTAGAGAGAATCATGAATGTCAGATTAGCTCAGTAATTATTGAAAAGCTCAGCAATACAGTTCTTGAATGGAGACATAGAAAATGACTCTCCTTCCTTTTATTAGAGCCTTGTGCTCCGTGAGGGCTTTTTAGAAAGCAATGCCTTGAGATGGGCTGGTTTTGCCTCTATAGAAGAAGGTGGCACACTTTTGTATGCAAATCTGTACAGAGGGAGCTTTGCAGCTCCCACCTATGCAACACGTTCAGAGACCCAAAGTGCTCTGGAGATACAGGAGATGACAAATGGCAGCTTCATGAGAGACAGGGTAGCTCAGATAGGTCACAAGAGCAAGTCTTGAGGGAGAAGCTGGCAGGGGATGCTCTGAGGCAGAACCAGAGGCAGAGAGATCTAAGCACCAGGTCTCATGCTTTCAAAGTGCCTGGCAGGGAGGACTCAGCCATTTGTTCTTCAGGCAGTGACTCTGATCTGTGGCTCGAGCTTTGGCTTGTCTCTAGACAAATGTCAGAACAACCAGGTGCAGCCTGCTAATATAAATGGGCTCTGAACATCAATTTTTATCCCAGTCAGATTTGGAAAAAAGATTGGACTTTTACATCAAATTAAATGTTAAAAAGACTTTAAAAATCATTCTGGAAGAACTTGAAAATGCTTTTGGGTTTTGGTATAAAAAGGAGGAACTGACAAGATGCCTCGCTGAAGTCTGTGCATTTGTTATTTAAAAATGCAAAGGCTGACAATATATTGTTTTGAAAGGACTAAGTAAAACATTTTGTTGGGAAATGTTCCACTTTTCAAAGCTGATTAAAACCTCAGCTAAAGAAATCTTTGCAGTTTGGTCTGGTTTTGCAAAAGGTTTCAGCAGGCAAACAAAAAGATGCAAGCTCCTCTGCTCAGAGGATTTGCCACTACACCAAGGGAAGCACATTTCTTCCAGAACTGCTGGACTGATGCCCTCCAACTGCATTTTTATGCTCCCTGGACTCTCACAATCTTAGGAGGAACAGCAGAGGTATACATTGTGCTGACTCTACCAACTGTACTTGATGATTTTATTTGGGGGATTGTTGAAAAAGAAACATTACATCCAGCCGGGTTAGCTCAGTTGGTTAGAGCATGGTGCTACTAACGCCAAGTTCACAGGTTCAATCCCTGCTTACTGAGATGGGCTCTTACTGAGATGCTTACTGTTGAGCTTGATGATCTCTCAAGGTCCCTTCCAACCCAAAGCATTCTATGATTCTATGATCCCAACTGAGATTACTGCCAGCACAGGGACAGCAAGACCAGTGAGCTTATCTGGGACCTTGGACTCATCCAGCTGCACGGACCTGCATAGAGATGCTTGGAGACAGCCAGGGTCAAGCTGTCGTTCTCCTGCGACACAGAAAACCAGTCAATACTCAATGCCTTGATGCCAATGCAAGGAAATTGAGCCAGCAGGTGACAAGGCTACCAGTGACATGCTCTCCAGCCTAGACCAGAAAGACAGATTCCAGCAAAGAAGCTGAAATGCAGATGCCAGGGTCATCTCGATGCATCCTCACTCAGGCTGTTTTTTAATTGAAAGAAAAGCATAATGTTTCTGCCAAGGGCACAGAGCATGTCAGGTGTACTCCAAGCCAAGCTCTTGATGAAGAGTAAAGATTATGCCAAGGCAAATTTCTTATTCCCAGGAGGTCAGACAGTGTAGGACACTGATCATCCTGCACTGTCGTCCCCAGAACAAGCTTTCCTGTTGGACTCAGGGACAGATCCAAGTTAGGATTCACTTTTCCTTGAAAGCAGTCAGCTCCCTACAGCTTCTATTCATCTAGCCATAGACGTCTAATTGCTGTCACAATCTGGGCCGGTCACAGCTGGCTCCCCTTCTGTCTCTGTGGAGAGGCAGGTGACTCAGAGTTGTCCCCTTTAGTGAAGGGGTGAATCTTCCTGGGTGCCTGTGATGAGTACTGGGTATCCAGACTGCAAAGCTAAGGCAGGAGAAAGTTACACCCTGAACACAAAGCTGTGCTGTGCCAGTTGGATCTGCAAGGAGATAAACCACCACCATAGCTGACTCTGCAGTCACTACTAAAAGCCAACTACAGAGCAAACAGCAGCAGCAACAAAACATCAGCCCTTTCTCTTCATGCAGGAGAATGGGAAAGATCAGAAAAGTGAGTACGAACAGGTCTTTACTCTTACAATTAATTCTCAGCAAACTGTATTGAAATTGTGCCTTGGAGTGTTTATCATTAAGAGAATTATTTTAGGCTGACCTACTTTTCTCCTGTCTCTTTAATAACGTGAGCCACATCATTAGATTTGTACATGGGCAACAGAGAAAGCAAGCTAATTGGTAGCAGCCTCTTTAAGAAATAAAGCAGCCTAATCGTTTGTCTCCTCACGTTCTTCCATTACAGCTGAGGAACTGCAGAAGATGTTCACTGATTAGTTTGTTGAATTATGAATTAGGCTTCTGGTCCCAGTGCAGCTGTTTTCTCCATGTCATTCCTAGCACTTTATTTCCCCATCTGCTTATAAAACCAGGAGCTTGATCCTGCAATAAACACTTCAAATGCTTTTTTTAGAGGCTAATTAATTGTGTTGCATTTCTTGAACACATATAGCTACCCTGGCTTGCATCAAATTAACAATGCTAATTTCTCTACTGCTCTGTGCCCAAACAATCCCTCCTACAGATGAGTTGGAAAATAAGGAGGACTACATCAAACGATTTTTATGTTTCAGGTTCTTATCATTTTGATTGTTTCTGTGCACAACACAGAAAGGGTGTCATCAGAGCAGTTGCATTTGCAAACCAGGTTTACCACTCCCAAAGCTACTTGGATTGATCTGTCCTTGCAGGAGCCAAAATGATGAAGTGACATTTGCAACTGGCTCACACCTGATGTTCAGTCCTAATCTCAGTTGCTGCCTTGGCCACTGGTCCATGTGAGGTGGAAAGGGTGCTGCCTGGCACCTGCGAGCTGATGTACAGCTTCAGATGACACAGCACTAATGGGGTACACTGAGGCCTGACCGAGTGATGAGTGAGGCTGCATAAAGGTAACAGCTAAATAAGAGACTAGTTTAAATTAATGAGCTCTTTAAAGTATACAAGCCACTACAGTCCACGGTAATTAGATGATAAATTGTATTTTACTGTCCCTACTGAGCTCATTGTGAATCAGATCCTCGTGCATGCTTGGGTTGATATACAAGGACATCAAATGTGACACCCTGAACAAGCCAGACCACCTTGTGGAGCTGTGATTTGGATGCTAACAGTACCTTGCATGTGCAAGGAAATGTGTTGTCTTTCCAAACTCACTCAGAGCTCGTAGGGACCCTGGGGGACCCATGGAAGCCAACTGGCTGGACCTGGATCTGCCTCTGAAGCAGGAAACTGGAGGATGAGGGAAGGCAAGCACAAGAAGCATGGATCAACCCCTCTCTGTGGGGCCAGAATCCCTTTTTTGCTCCTAACTGGGGGGCAAATCCACTCCCCCAAGCTGTTCTACAAGCACACCTTCCTCAGTTTTAATGCCTTGGCTTTTGCACCTGTAAGGAAGATGCCCAATATTTTGGTTGGAGGTTGAGTTGATACTGTGTGTCCGTCTTTCTCTCAGACAGCTAGTTTGAAGCTTTTTCAGGGGAAAGCAGGAGAAGTGTGTTTGGGGGATGGTGTGAAAGAGGCAGGCAGGGCAGGAAGCATCAGCCCCAGCTTTATACATCCCAGTGGAGATGTCTTTTTCTGTATGAGTAGCCTATGGTCTCCTCACAGTCACCAGAGAGATGGGTCCTGAGGGGCATTGGTCTAAGCCATATTAGATGTTTCCTGCCCAGCATGAAAAGAAGAGAGGCAGACTGAGGTTTTTGGCTTCTGACTGGAATTATTTCTACCTGTTTGGTTGCTATGCTGCTGCAAATTTCTTTCTTATTTTTGTTGCTGAATTCTGGTGGTTGTTTTTTGCTAGCATTAAAACATTCAGTGCTGGTCTCCCTGGAGGTCAGGAGTTTTCTTTTAATATATGTTTTTTAATGATCTACATGTAACTCAATCAATCAGTTAAGCTCAAGGATGAAGGCAAAGTCCTGGCTGACATCAGTCTTAGCTCCACTTCTGCTCTTTAGCTAAGGCTACAAAGCCTCAGATTTATGGTTTTAAATTTGTAAATACTTCTAAACCCAATAAATGAAACTAGTCCCTGGTGTATCCTTGATGTTCAAGACTGAACAAGCCCAATTAGTCTGTGAAGAGCTGTTCCCTGCAGAATAATTTCAATGTTTGGGCCAGTCCATTGTGAAAATCATTTATGGCTATACCCTACTATTGTTTCTCGTTCAACACAAGAAGCTCCAAAGGTGACTTGGTTTCTTGCTAGAACTTCTTTGTTGATTAACTCCTGTTCTCTCATCATCCCGCTTCTTTGACTCTGTTTTTCAGGGGAAGGTGAAGAACAAATGCAGTTTTTAAGGAAGACGGATGCTTATTTTGCTGCTGTTTTGTGTTCGTCTGTGTGCTATCTTCTCATGCTTACTTCATGTTTGTTTGATATTCTGGGTGCTTCTGTACACATCCAGCACAGTGCATGAATGACAATGGCCCTCTGCATTAGCACTGGGTCCTAGTTTTAACAGTAAATTATGGTATCTGCATGGGATTTACACACCATGTTCTCTCTCCTGCTGTACTGTGGGACTGTGGACCTTGCAAATACATCAGGCCAGCTAAAGCCCAACCTTCAGAGGGAATATATTTATTTCTTACTGGGATTTGCAGTGTGGAAGGAAGCAGCGACTCCCTGTCACCTCCACAGATAAGAGCCGGCAGATGACAAACTGGTGACAGAGCATCCCACGTAGTTTCTTCTGCAGGTGAGAGTTGCTTTGTCAACAACACTGAAAAGTATCTCTTGTCTGAGAGCTCAAACATGAGAGTGGGCAGGACAAACCTCAACTTACTACTGAAATGGGCTGAGGTTGCTAATGTGGCTGTAGCAATTTAAATTCCTGCAGGTAAAAGGCTGCAGGTAAACATCAGCACAACTTTTCCTCCAGAGCTACCAATGGAGCTTCCTCCAGAGCACTGCCAGGGACTGATCTCCTCTTAAAATGTCTATAATAACAGAAGACCTTCCCAGTGCAGATAGTGGAGGACGGGACCATATAAAGCTCTATGTGAGAGCTGAGCTGGAATCGTCACACATGCCGGTACATGTTATACTTGTGCTGGAGAGGCAATGTCACAGCAGGCAGTGCAGAGGAAGAGGCAGCTGCAGCAGTGTAGCTGCATTTCTGCTGTGCAAGTGGAGCAGGATGGGGAACAACAACATACAGTGGAAGAACCACCCCCATGGGGGCAGCTCTCTCCAAGGCAGCATTGAGCAGCCCTCTCTCACAGCCAAAGGATGCATCCCACCTTGGGAATTGTTCATATTTGAATGCAGAATTGAGTCACCATGTCCCAGCATTTCCTCTGGACAGAATGAGGTTGCTTGGACCTTGCCGTTTTGTCAGGGACTGCAGGATAATAAAATGACTGGGCTTTCCTACCTAGAAACTCCAGCAACTAAATCAACCTGGTAGTAAGAAACATTCCTTTGAATCATGAATCCAAACAAAAAGTCTGAAGAGTTTAAAGAAAGCAAAAAGCAATAAACCATGCAGTCCTCTGTGCTGCCCTTGGCTTGCTGTGGCTGCCACCTTCTTTTTCTGGTTTTCATTTTTGGTAATGGTACTGATAACCAGACTGAGCAGCCAGCTCCAGACAGTAGGAACAGCACCTCTGGCTGCTCAAGTTAACCCTCCAGTGTTTCATCTTCCAGACTGGCATTCATGGCATGTAAGACTA
The DNA here is from genome assembly GCF_030463565.1 of Pelecanus crispus. NCBI lineage: Eukaryota > Metazoa > Chordata > Aves > Pelecaniformes > Pelecanidae > Pelecanus > Pelecanus crispus. The sequence continues at coordinate 22,999,547 of NC_134653.1, read as the reverse complement.
TACCAAGGTCTTTACCACTGAAGAAAACCTGCTCCTGGATGTAATTTTCATGCCTAATCTTTCCTGGCTGTTTCCAAAGGGAATACAAATACCAGACTCTCTCAGTGTAATCTGTCTCCTAGCTGACATTCATGGGGGTGTGGGCCACTCTGCATGCCCCCTCCAGCCCTCTCCAACAGAAAAATACTTTCCCCCAGGGGCATCTGCCTCTCTTCCCTTAGAGGCTTTGGGGAGCTGTAGGCTGTGCTTCTCCAGATCTGACGAAGGGCAAAACAGCTCTGTACTCTCAGTATTGCAGGTTATAGGGTTGCACAATTACTTTGTGGTCAGACCACCTATAGATGTCTGGTGGGAGCTCCCTCCTTGCAGTTACTTGGTCTCGGGCTGTCATGTTTCTTGAAGGTAGGCATGTACCCCTGACCTGTCCTCATGAAGCCCCTCCTACTTCAGCTGTATTTTAAAAGGAAAAGTGTCAGCTGAATTTTATGAAGAACCTGACCTGGTAGATGGACTGGGAGACATGAGGAGGAACAGCTAGCTTTGGTGTTATGTCATGACCAAGGTCTACAGAGGTGAGTAGGATGTCATTAGCATCTGTGAGGTGCCCCTGTCAGCCTAGGTCCAAACTGCCCAACCTGGAAGCCAGGTTGGTGAGGCTGAACACTGAAAGCTAAAACAACACTTCCAGGGTTAGACAGCAGCTGAAAAAAAGATCTTGAAGAATGCCACAATTTCAGACATGGGCTTCTAAATCTAACTAGCTCCTATTTTAAGTGCCACTGTCAGATTTACCTATAAAATTTTGTTCACACTGGGAGTCTGTGGCTGGGAAATGGATGTGAATACAAATCTTGCAATTACTTAGCTAAAATCTGAATCTCTCAGCCGTATGCCCTGTCTTAGACCAGCACATTTTGGGGCTGAGCATCTGCTTTTGCGTGACAACTCTGCCCTTCTCCTGTTGAGCATTCGTGTTGCTGTGTGAAGGGTACTTAGCCTGGGTTGAGGATGGGGTGGCTTAGAGCCAAATGAGACCCTGTGAGGTGCTCCAGGCATGGATGGTTTTGTGGAATTAGTAAGGTGAGAACAACAAAAATAGCCTGTGATATTTTGACAATGGCAATTTCTGATAGCTGCCAAACCACTCATCTCTTCTGTTGAGTCAGTCACATATTGCATTTGTGTTGCTCCCTGCAGTGCTCCCTGACCAGATCTGCAATCAAACCTGAGGAAGTGATCAGTGGCAACTGCACGGAGCAAATGTCGATTGGACCCAACAGATCATGTGTCTTCTTGTCTCCTCTGGAAAGGGATGATCTTGGTTGGACAGCACTTACGAATAGCACACAGGCTTGTTGGTGTCAGATGGTGCTGGAAGTCTCTTGGCCAAAATGCTGAGAAATGGTCAGTGTTTCAGAGGAGAGTAACATGTCCAAGCACTTGAAGCTGTATGAACTGGAGTGCCCAAAGGCCGTTGCAACATGCTGGTATGCTGAAGCCAAGGACATCGTGTCCTAGTCACATGCAAAGACAAGTATTTATTAGCTTATTATATCACTTCACAAGTGCTAAAGATTTGCAGGCAGATGTAACTTTGTGCAGACTTCATGGAAAATCAACATCACATACCATGCTGGAGTTTATTAGGTGCACCACAACTACCCTAGAGACCTCAGCCTTTTATTTACTCCTCCTTTCTTGCTGATCCTTGTGATTTCTGTCTCAGGACGTCATCCAGTTTCCTTCAAAGGGGACTAAGCGCCTTGTGCTTTCAGAATCTTTGCAGAGACATCTCCCTTAGCTGATGGACTGGACACCCAACATTATGGTCCTGTTCTGCCCTGCACCTCTGAGTGAGCTTTGCCTCAGTTTGCTTTCCTTGGATCAAATGTCTTTCAGTGTTGAGTGTCTTCACTTGGCAGGCTTTGGCATCATTATATCATCTAGCGCATAGCATTCTTGCATAGCCAGGGCCAGATCCTCAGCCAGGGAACATGGAAAAATGATCTGATGTAAATACTGGTCCAGACACAGGAGAGAAGCTGGTGATGGGAACCCTTAAACAGCTGTGAAAAGGGACTACTGATTTGTTTGACTAAGAACTGAAAAAAGATAATTTGCAGCTTTTATCTTAAGTAGTACTGGTGCCTGTAGTTGATGTTAGACAGCCAAGGCAATGGGCAGACATGGTGAAGACAATGACCTACATATGGCTGTGCCAGAAGGAGACAGGAGTGGACCATTTACTGCTCCCATGAATGAATGAACAAATGCCTGAAAGCACGTATTGTTGACACTGCACAGAGCATATATGTGAGGCAGAAGCTTCCTGAATGCTCCAGCAGCTATAAAACATGTGGCAGGGCAGTGCAATGTCTCTGAAGTTTCCCTGCAAGCCAATGCTCTGCATACCTCCTCCTCACAGCATGTGCCTGCTGCTCTGCAGACATGAGAGGCCATCTCCTGGGGGAGCAAAAGCAGTCTGCAAGAGGTCATCAGCTCTCTGGCAATAGCACAATGTGCTGATGCCGGCAACTAGCTTTCCAGCATGGCTATTTGTGTCCAGAGAGTGAAACTGCGTCTGGGACTGCTCTAACATGTTCGAGATGAGTGTAAGGATGCATCTATGTGTGTTCCCTTTCTTCAGGAAATGCTGTACTTGGATCAGAACAAGTTTGTGTTCAAATAAACCATGTCTGGACTGGAAGCCACAGGGGGATTTCTGCTTAACACCCAAGAAACAAAGAGAAGAGCCCTCTTCTCATAAGTAAATAAGATGAAAACCAATTTTTTGTTTTGCTAGGATTCTATAGGAACTCATGGAAGTTACAATTTCTCTCCCTTTTTTTTGTTCCTTGACAGCCCTCTCATCTCCAGAGTGAGCTCCATGGGCCATTAATTGTACAGTTTCCAATTCATGAAGGTGAAGTCCCATGTCCACAAAAAAAGGACAGACCTGAAATATTTTGCTGAAGAGATATTTAAAGGCAAAACAATTACTGATCCATCAGCAGTCAGAGGTTTCCCAACCAAATTCCCATCCCAGAATACACAGATCAGAGTGAGAAGGGTCTCATGAATACCCATTGCTCATCACAATAACCCTAACAAAATAATTTGCTAGAAGGAATGGGATAAAAATGAGAGAAAGGATGGTTAAGCTGATTGTCAGGGAAACTCTCCCTGGAGATCAATTTTACAGGGGAAGAAGTTCTGGGAGGGAGATGATTGAAACTTCAGATATGATCTGGGAAAATAATAGAGTTTTCATGTCAGTGACCAAGCTTAAAAATCCAGTGAAGTTTGTTTTTGAAGGAATTTTTCTTGTTCTTGTTGAAAGCACAGGATTTGAAAAAAAAAAAACCCCACAAAACCCCAACTCATTTCGGGTCAGTCTGGAATGTTTCCATTGAGAGGCAGATAAATACTGTGCTTTATTTTGGGGCTATTTGCCTGATTTATGTAAGTCTCGATCTTTTGATGCTGGCCACTTCTACATTGAAAATAAACAATTTAATTAAAAAAAAAAATTAAACTCTTCTTGCATTTCTGTAGCACAGCATTTTTGTTTTGAAAGTGTCCAGATGAAACACTTGTGTATTTTCAATTTCCTCCATTTCTTTATGTCCAGAACACTAACTGAATTTGGTCAACAATAAAATGTAGTCTAATTCACTCTGAATCTCATCTTTGGAACAGTTTGCTTATGAATTGCATCCTTTTTTTGGTCTTGTTTTACTTGAGATGCTTAAAATGAGCCTAGACATAGCTGAGCAGGACACTGGTGCAGAGAAGCTAACAGAAAGCTCCAGACTGCCAAAGAAAAATAAAAAAGGAAGACAGAACCAAAAAACTGAGATGGGATTTTCCTTATCTTCCTCTCATCATATGACCTGCTGAGCACGTCATGAACTGGAGCAGCACAAAATGAATCAGCCGTCATCAGCAGGCACAACTAGAAATGTTTTACAGTCCACTGGCACCAACACAGCAACCTCAGGGGAATGATTTTTTTACAGCGTCTCTTTGATGACCCAATGTCAATCAAATGACAGTAAAATTTATCCCAACTACCTTTAGCTGCCTAAAAATTCAATGTCCAATCTATGCAACTAATCATTGATAACAAAAGATTCACACCCCTGACAAGTGATTCATCCCACCTGCGTTGGCTACCCATGATAGCCTGTGATGAACTGTCTCCTACCCAGCCCGCCTATCTTAAACCAAACATCTTGGCTTAGCCTGCAGAAAGTTGGAAGCACTCAGTCCTCTGCAACCACAGCAACAGACATATGCTAATTATTTTTCTTGGAATATATATTTTTCATAAATTTCATTTTCAGTGTTTGCAGATTGGGCTCTTTCCCAAATAAAGCAGCCGGTGATTGAGCCTGGGTTTATTGCTTCCACAATCCAAATTACAGCTATTATCACCATCTACAACCTGCAATTATCCTCAGCTTGCATATTTCATTTCTTTATCGAAACATACTTTGCGCTGATGAAAGGTGATAGATGGGCAGCCTTGGAAAGCAACGTCTTCTCTCTGAACAACAGATGCAAAGTGAGAGAGCAGAAACACAGCCTCTGCTCTAGCCCCCTCTTTCACTTTTCAAGATGCAGCTGCATGCTTGCTCACCAGCATTCAGGGACACAGAGAGCATCACCTTGGTAAGAGGTGGCCTCAGTGATGCACCTCAGTTGTTCCTCCAAGGATCTGCTCTCCCTAATGTCTTCTGCTTTATGCTGCCCTCCTGCAGGCTGGGCTGGAGGAAACCTCCATTTCATGCACATGGTTCTGCTGTTTTATCCAGCCAGGCATTTTTTCCTCTACTACGGGGCTTGATTTGTCCTCCCTTAAAGACAAGCTCTCCAAACTGCCCACCTTGAAACTTCTGCCAGGTTAAGCCTGTCTAGCTGGATTTCTTGGGAGATACCCTCTATTCCATACAGTAATTACACCCAAACAATGTTTCCCCAGGCTGAGAGCAGTCCAGTTGTAGTTTCTATGAAGTAGCACTAACTGGACTGTTCAGATGCAGAAATCCCATCTACATCCACTGCATGTATCCATACCAATTGCAGAGCACATAAGCCTGAGGTCCCACACCTCCCAGAAACACACATTTGTGAATTTAGGTTTCTTGATGTGGGAAGTGAGACTCTTCCCACAACAGCTGGCTTTCTGAGCCTGCACTGAGACATGTATGTGCACGTATTTCTGTTCAGAAAATCTGATGCAGAAACAGGGCTGAGAATAATGATATTCCTAAATGACTTGATGCAAAGCTCCCATACTTGTAGAGCAAAATGTGCCCCCACTTAAGTATTGTGGGACAGAGGTCTGAAATGCAAGCAAAGCTTCTCCATTTTAGCAGTAAGGGAAATGTAGAGATGGCTGCCTCCCTTAGGATTATTTGTGGAAAAAATCACTCCCACTATGTTTCTCCATAAGTGCTCTTTGTGTTTTCAGAAGTTCTGTGTGTGTTACTGCTCTGCCCCCACCTTTTTCTGTAAAGCAGGCTGTCTGGATGAATCCATACCATATCCCCTTTGAGCCCAGCATCCTTCACTGCACTTAGCATGTATAAAATTTTCCAAGGACCTTAATTAGTAGAATTGGGCAACAATTAAATAGAGAAATGTCAGTGGGATTGAACTGAGCATTGCTCAGGTGGGGAAGGGGATTAACCTGAGACAGGTGTTGCCATGCAAAGAAGTCAAAGCCCTGCTGAGTAAGTGCTGATGCATATGAAGGCAGAACTACTGCCACACTGTCGCTGGGCCCACTTCTGGGACACTTGTGTGGACACACCCATACAGCACATCTTTCTGCTGTTGCTTGGCAGTTCTGCTACAGATTGAGCTATCATACCCTTGGTTTATTTGGGATGGGAGTAGGAGGGATTCACAGACAAGGAGACCACAAGTCATGGGGGAGGAAGGCTGCTGGGTCAAGTAACACCCAGAAGATGCTTCTGTGACTGTAACATGGAGGGAAAGGAGGACCACCTCTTTCTCACTTTGGAGACTGTTAGTATTTTCACAAGCTGCCACTGCATGCTGTTAGTATGCATCTAATGTCAGCACTGCAATCCCGGAGACTTCAGTGTAGGTGTATTTGCTGCCTCAGACATTTTGAGAACCCTTTTTTTCCTGAAGACTTGGATAGAGACATGAAACATAGGTGCAAAATCCAAATCTGCAACCCTACTTATAGCAAAATTCTTAACATTTTTCTGATCCTTCTCAGCTGCCTGAAATGTGCTGGTTTTGTTTGTTTTTTTCCTACCCTGAAGCTGTCTATTTGCTCAAAGTTCTCCTTGAACAATGTTCTCTTCCATTTCCCTTGAAGGGTGACTCAACTACTAACTGAAGCAGTTCTTCCATGCTGGCCACCTTCCCAACTACCAGAACGGCCCTTTTGCAGAAGAACTATCAAGATTTGGTGGTCCAAAACCTGGAAAGTAACTCCAGTTAGGTCAGTCCCAGTGGGATGGGAGTGTCCTGGCCCCATGTCCTCAGATACTTCAGATAATAAAGTACCCATTGCTAGCGTAAAAGTGCCTTCCTACAGTAAGGATGTATCCCAAGCATTTAGCTACATAAGCAAACTCAGTTTCATCCCACAGCCTAAATTCTGAGTTATTTTAGGGAGCCAGCTTCCACAAAATAGAAGGAAAGTCCCTATTCTTGTTTAATATCTTTAATATCTTTATCAACGATCTGGATGAAGGGATTGAGTGCGCCCTCAGTAAGTTTGCAGATGACACCAAACTGGGTGGGAGTGTCGATCTGCTTGAGGGTAGGATGGCAGAGGGATCTGGACAGGCTGCATCAATGGGCTGAGACCAGTTGTATGAGGTTCAACAAGGCCAAGTGCCGGGTCCTGCACTTCGATCACAACAACCCCATGCAACGATACAGGCTTGGGGAAGAGTGGCTGGAAATCTGCCTGGCTGAAAAGGACCTGGGGGTGTTGGTAGACAGCCAGCTGAACATGAGCCAGCAGTGTGCCCAGGTGGCCAAGAAGGCCAACAGCATCCTGGCTTGTATCAGGAATAGCATGGCCAGCAGGAGCAGGGAAGTGATTGCCCCCCTGTACTTGGCACTGGTGAGGCTGCACGTGGAATACTGTGTCCAGTTTTGGGCCCCTCACTACAAGAAGGACATTGAAGTGCTGGAGCATGTTCAGAGAAGGGCAAGGAAGCTGGTGAAGGGTCTGGAGCACAGGCCTTATGAGGAGCAGCTGAGGGAACTGGGATTGTTTAGCCTAGAGAAGAGGAGGCTGAGGGGAGATCTTATCATTCTCTACAGTTACCTGAAAGGAGGTTGTAGTGAGCTGGGTGTTGGTCTCTTCTCTCAAGTAACAAGTGACAGGATGAGAGGAATGGGGTCAAGCTGCGTCAGGGAGATTTAGATTTGATATTAGAAAAAATTTCTTCACAGAAAGGGTAGTCAAGCATTGGAACAGGCTGCCCAGAGAGGTGGTGGAGTCACCATCCCTGGAAGCATTCAAAAAACGGGTAGACGTGGCACTCTGGGACATGGTTTAGTGGACATGGTGGTGTTGGGTTGATGGTTGGACTGATGATCTTAGAGCTCCTTTCCAACCTTAATGATACCTAGTTTTCACTTTCATTAAAAATAATCCAGCCACCAAGCCAGAAAACATGAAATTACTACTCTGCCCTTAATTGGTTTAGTGGTGGACTTGGTAGTGTTAGGTTAATGGTTGGACTGGATGATCTTAAATATCTTTTCCAACCTAAACGATTCTATGATTCTAATCCTTCCCTCCCAGCTACCTTTTTCCAAGTAGGCACTTGAGAAACAGTGAGAGCCTTTTCTGAGAAGGAAGAGATGTGCCTTGGGACATCCTGAAGCATAAGAGCAAATAAATACCTAGCTTTCTTGCAGCCTGGGTGAGTGTTTCTGATTTAAGATAAAAGGCTAGTTAGTGTTAGGACTTGCTGTTGTGTTTCTATTTCCATATGGCTCTCCCTGCTGTCCCCCACATCCCTTTCTTTTAAAGATGTTCAACATGGACTTTCTTTGCACAAAATACAACTCATCTACCTTACAATGAAACAAGAGATATATTTGAGTCCTTTCTTCTTGTACGAGGTGGACCAATGAAACAGCTCTGCCTTTCTTGACAGCACCATTAGTGGTATCTGCTACCATTGGGGTTCAATTAAATCTTAACAGTAACAATTCTGGGCTCTGGGCAAATTTCTAAATGGAAATAACATGAAAATGACCTGACAGACTGTCTTCATGAAGTTCAGTGACAACTCAGGTAAATGAACTTAAGTGTTGGAATGAACCAATCTAAAATGTTTTGCTCTAATCTGTATTTCAAAGTAACTATTTTGTCAAATGCCCAGTCTGTTAAAAGTGAATAAGCAAACAAATAGCTTCAAGAAGACAAACCACTTTCTCTCCTTCAATTAGCAGATTAAATTGCTCTCTCCAATTGAAATCCACTTTCTGCTTAATTCAAAGTAGACCTCTAAGTCACTGGGGTGATCCACCTCTCTGCTGAATTCCTCTGCCTGCAGGCAGATTTTGGTACAATAGCCTGATTGTTCCACTTAAAACAAAATACTTAATTTGGGGGCTAGAATGATCCTGCATCTCGGAGGAATGTGGTAGCAGAGGAGACACCTGCTTTCCTTTTTTGTTCCAGTGAGTAAAACACAAGTAGAACAGATTTACCATGAAAAATGGGGACATTGTCCCCTGTGTGGAGGTTGAGTGCTGAGACATGGCTCCAGGCTGAATGTAATGGGTTGTTGAGTGTAAAAAGATGCTATAACTTTGGTTTCCAAGCTGCAGTTGCGTTTTGCTCAAAATGGCCCAAACTGGAATAAAACTTTTTTGGTTTTAATTACTGAAGTGGAATTGTTTAATTTTTCTTTTTGGCAAGGAAACTTGAAAAAAATCTGCTTTAGTTTGGATCAAATTGATTTTTTTCACTTTTTAACTTGGTAGTTGAACTGAAAAATCAATTATTCACCCAGCCTTACTCCCAACACATGCCCAGGAGCAAAACCTGTTGTTTTTATTCAATAGCAGGTGCTCAGCAATTTGAACGAATGAATGCTGGTGTAACAGGCTGCCCTGTTGCCTTACCTGACTCTTCCTGTCTCACCTACTGAAACCCAACCAGGGCTGCAGGGAGAGACCCCGAAGTGTTTCATTTCCTTGATGTCATGTCATGGCTGTGCCTGCTGAGCCAATTTGGCCAGCAATACCACATGAGGTCTTGGTTTTGATCCTGATGGCTACTGTTGTTGGTTTTCTAGTTTATGTTTTAACATTAACATAAGTTTCTTTGGACAAGATAACAAGGTCCCTTTGAGAAGCACTCATATCATTCCTGCCTCATAATCTCATATAATAACGGTCTCCAAAGGAAGGAGATTGTCACTAAATGTGAAGTGCTAATGACTGTAATGTTGTGTCATAATAAGAAACCGAACAGAAAAACAACTTAATCAATGGCACATTTCCAAATAAACAGCTCCACTGGAAAGAAATCTCCTTTTTGCATGTTTCAGGCATTCCTAATTCTGCTGTCTCTCTTGTGTACCATCAGAGGTGGAAATATCCAGCTATTTGTTTCACAGCTGTCATGATGCTAAACATTTGGTTGTCCAGGAGGTGAATATCTGCTCTTAAAACTCTACCTATGTTATGTCATTGCCATGGTTGTGGGTTTTGCTACAGTGCCACTGGAGGACAGCAACAGTGGAGAACTCTGGCAAAAAGCATAATTCTCTCCCATTTCTTCTTTTCTCTTGAGGGGATATAATAAGTGCAGAGGGTCCACCAGAGACCCAACCTTGACAATGTTGGAAGTTATCTGCTGTCCTCTGGGTGCTTTGTAACAAGCAGGTGATCTGGACCACCAAATTCCATGGGAGCTCCTGATCCCCTTCTGTGCTGGTGGTAGACGGCTTGAGTCTCCTCCACACTTAGGTTCTTCCCTGTTGGATGGTCCGCACATGAAAGACAGAAGAAGACTCTGCCTCAATCCCCTTCCCTTCATCTAATGCTGATCTGGAGGAAGAAGAACTGGGTGAGAGACAGAGACCAGGCCAGGCCAGTCTCTGAATCTTGGCCAAAGTCTGTCTCTAGTGCTTAATGCACAGATGAATCCTGCAGAGCCCCTGCACCCGGGGGGATGGTTGGCATTGCTCCTCTCTGTCCAGGAGGCTAGCCTATGTGGGCATGGTCCAGCAGGTCCTGCTGACCTTGGGATGACTTTCCTATAGCAACATCACTGATGACCACTCTCAGTTAAGAAGGACAGCTAGTCTTTAGCATCAGTGGCTATGGCAGCTCTGTCTTATGCTGGCTAGTGAAGGAGGACTCTCACCTTCTGCCATCCCACCGTTTTCACGCTCTGAAGCAAGGAACCTGACTGAGCCATCCAAAAACAGCCAACAGTGCAACCTCACGTGTATGCTTCCAGCCTCTCTGCTCCACTCCCACCACAGCTCTCAGCTTCAATTGGTGCTGTTGAGTTACAAGTGGTGGCCAGTTTGTGCTAAAACTACCCACCCCAGATGTAATCTCTCTCTCAACACTTTTGCTGTGCAAGGTGTCTAGTGAGGAGCTGAGAGCAAATCCATCATGTGGAAATGGCAGGAGGAGCTGGCAGCCAGGTCTAAGGAGAACATAAAGCATCCTAGCTGCAGACTGCAATTCCTGCCCCCTCCTTTGACGTCCTTTAACCCTGTCCCTGCTTGACACTTCTTGGGCTTTAACTAAAATTAAAAGTCTGGCTCATAAAAAAGCTGGAAAGAAAAACTGACAGCAAAATAATAAAAATATCAAGAGGTGAGAGCAGGCATGTGCCAGCAAAGTAAGCACTGTTGAACACACTACAGTCAGGGCGAGTGTCTGTGGACTCTTGTATGGTATTAAAACTGTCCATCTTCACAATGGATGCTTGGAGTTTCTGTCTCAGTGGGTCCCCAGGGGATGACAGAGGGCTCCTTTTTTCCATTTTCTTCTAATAGCTGCTGGAGGTGGCTGTGCAAGTGATAAATTCTACGTGTGCTGCTGCAGGGCAAAGAATTACTATGTGGCTCAGGTGGCTGAGTGTGGTCAAATGACACTAACTGGGATGGGGATGGTGATGCACTGGGGACAGCAGAGGGGACCTCTTACTTCTTACTGCATCTTGTTCAGCTTTTAGTTGATGCCTCAAGACCTCAGACAGGATTGAAAACACTTGCCAGGAGTAACCAATCTGCCCTGGCTCCAGAGGTGTTCAGTGCCACAGCTTCCTCTATCTCTCCTGTGGCTGCAGCTTGTCCTGCACATCTGCTGACTGTCACGGGAGCAGGATTTCAGCAAAGGGCCAAGAGGATGATTACAGGATGGCAGCATCTTTCATACAAAGCAAGAGCTGGGAACGTTCAGCCTGGAGAAGAGAAGGCTTGTGGGGAGCTTATAAACGTATGTAGATACCTGATGGGAGGGTGTGAAGAAGATGGAGCCAGGCTCTTCTCAGTGGTGCCCAGTGGTGGGACCAGAGGCGATGGCCAAAAACTGAAATATAGGAAATTCCACCTACACCTAAGAAAAAAGCTTTTTGTTTTGAGGGTGGTCAAGCACTGGAACAGGTTGTCCAGAGATACTGTGAAGTCTCCATCCTTGGAGATATTCAAAACCCTACTGGACACGGTCCTGGACAATCTGCCCTAGGTGATCCTCCTTGAGCAGGGGAGTTGGACTAGGTGATCTCCAGAGATGTCTTCACCTTCAGCAATTCTTTGGTTCTATGAAGATGAGGAACAACCAACTGGAAATGAGGAAACAATGTTGTATGTTAAGTGACATTTAGAAAAACACCATTTACCTTATTCATTCATTTATTTTTCTTTCCACTAGATGTTACTGCTGCTCTCATAAATAATTCAGATTTTGTAAACTGTAGTATATTATTTAAAATGATACATATTAATCACCTTTAGTGCATTCTGGAGCTCCTATGTTATTTTTAATGAATTTATAAAACACTCTTTACATGTACAAACAGGATTAGCTTTAATTTGGAGGCCAGCCTGAACAGAATCAATATTTCATAGATTTCTGCAGCCTATTCATATTTAGTTATTCAAGAAAAATTTTTTTCCTATTGATATCTGGACAACACATGTCCCTGGTGGTGTAAGAATTTGAAAGAACTATTTGAAGCTAGAATTTCACACATTTCCACATACAGGGCTCCTGGACTGTTGACACACACATAGTGTACTGAGTCTTTCTGCACACAATAGTCCTCATAAAAACAGCAAAATCAACTTAAAGCCTCCCAAACACCTCCTGATAAAAAAAAAGCCCTCCTCCTCATCCCAAGATGCAATGGAATGAAACTTCTTTGCTTCTTTCCTACTTTGTCAGTGCCTGTCTTTTTAACAGGAGCTGTATTTGTGGCCAAATAATCTGTCACCCGTTTCTTTTTTTTCTTAGCTCACACTTCAATGTCTGCAATACCTCATAAACAGAACATGAGATGAGACTGTTTTAATTAGCTCTGTCATAAAAAGAAAATCTTTTGGTGTCTTGGGAAATAAATAAATACATACATACATATTGCTGTATCAAAAAGAGGGTCTCTGCATCACCAGCTTTATTACTGTTTAATAACATAAAAAATTCAACGTGGAAATTCCTCTATCAATGTGCAGAGGTAACCTCTAATAACTGGAAATCATTTAATGATCCTTTTACCTGCACAGTATAGAGAAAAAGAAGGCTTCTGGGGGTATACCTGAATATTTCTACATGTCCAAGGTTGCCAAAATGAAAGATCTCTGTTATGCGGGAGCACTTTTCACAAGTTAAGAAGAGTGATTGAAATTGTTTATTGATGATTCTGAAGATAAAATTATGACATACCTATGGCATACCCTGTTATTTTTTGCTGTATATAAGCTGGTAGTTAGCGGAGGGCACATATTCATTCTCATTTCCTGTTAATTTGGAGTCAATGGTATCTACCAAAAATAATATTAGCATAGAATCTACAAATGATGATAAATAGTCAAAAGCTCAAAATGTTTGATTTTTTTAATATTTTGAAATAAGCAGTGTCACCTTTCTTATCTTGAAAATAATCAAGCAGATGATAACAATGTTGTAATGCATAACAACAGGTTTTGTTCTTTGCACAGCACAAAGCATCAACAGTAAAGAAAACCATGTCCAGCCTTTATTAATAATTTTCATCAGATGAAGGAGAGCTAATATGTTTTTGGCTGTATACATACTTCTTTTGCCCTATCAAGATTTGCCATTTACTGGTAAGTGAAGCCTTAGAAAGAAGTGTTAATTTGTTATCACAATCACAAAATCTATATTAATGATTACTGATAATGCTGTGATACACTTTTTTTTCTGTAGTGGTTACCTATATTTTCATTTTCCTCATGCAAAAGTTTCAAGAGTTCTTCTCTTCCAAATGCCATGATAATTATATAAAAATAATTATATTTAAAAAATTATAATTATATTCTATAAAATTCCACTGCTATAATTTTAGCACTTGCACTTGTTCCATTTGCATACTGACTTATATCTGATTACCCACCTCAAGCAATTGAGAACCTACTTCCATATAAACTCCAGTAAGACTTATGGAAACTACCGTTATATTTAGTGATCCATGGGAGAGATTCTCAGTTGGGAAAACAGAAAGCTGCTTTCTTTTTAGGGGCATATTTTGACTTGCTGCACTCACTTGCATGGTCACAATCCACATGGGACACAGAAATCACACTGTGACTGAGTCACCGCTCTTGGCCACCCTGCCTGCCCTAAGTACACTGGGCCAGTGAACCACATAGACCTGAGTTGGCCAGCCAGTACTTAACTATCATATATTTATGGATTAAAAAAATCCTTAAATTGAGAAATGTTTGACTACATAGTGTTATCTTAGCTGCAGACTATCTAAACACACATTTCAAACAAGTCATTATATCTCAGTGGAAATGGCAATAATTTCTGGAAACCGCCCTCTGAATAATGCAGCAGCCCCTTGGTTCTCAAGATGCTACGTTAGATGTGGTTTCTCAGTATTTGAGATTAAGTATGATGAGCTTGATCCCAAAGTTTTGGGAAACGAGGTGGCTTTCAAGGAAGATAACTGCAGTCCAGCTCTGGAACCCTCCTTGCCAGCCAAGGATGGAGATTTTTGGAGAGCCAGGCTCTAACATTCAGGTCCCGTCAGAGAGAGATGACCTTGTATGATGTCTCAAAGCCCTGTCCTACCCATTAGACTCACTAAATCCTTGCAATAAAATGTCAGTGTCCAGGTAGGCTGAACATTTGCTGCTTTGTCTCCATGGATCTGTCTGGGAGACTTTTCTTGTACGCCTTTCCCCTGCTTGATTGACAAGTGCAGAAGCAAAGGCTGCAGATAATAATGTTTGACAGGCAAAGTCTCGAACACAACACCTTATCTATGATTTTTTAGTGCGAGTGCACAAGGAACACCTCAAGACAACCTCCTTTTCCCCCTAACTTTATGATTAGTTTCTGTTAAAATACAAGGTTCCTCCAGGCTGAATTCCACACTGAGAGCAAGTTTTAATCAACGGTGGGACTGCTTACTCTCCAGGCTTTGACTGATTGATACAGCCTTCCCATCACTCACGTAACAAATGAAATAAGGGTCATCTCTTGTAAGAAGGAATAAACAATCACCTCAAGGAACAAATCAAAACCATCAGGGATGAGGCTTTAAAATAAGGGACAAGAAGCCAGCATAACTCTGGCTGTTGCTTGAACAGTGCATGGTGGTTCCTGTGAGGACTGTCCTGCATGGACGTGTCTTCTGCTTCCCTCTCTCCCAGTTGGGGCAGGTAGTTTTTGAAGTACTGGTAAGAGCTATGGTTTCAGGGCTAACTTCTTCTCAGCCACCATATGGGCATTGCTGGAGTGGTCGATAGTTGACCTGGCCACCTACAGTGTGGATGCAAAAGGGCTGTCCTCAAGGACAGTCCAACACAGACACGTATCTGCAGCCTTCCTGCCACCCCAACTCCTTCTGGCTCCTGCTTCAGGAGCACCAAAACAAGTGGTGATACCTGGACTGACCTACAGCGCCAGAAAATTTGAAAGAAGCACCCTTAACAGGTTTATTCCAGCAAAGAACAGCAGTAAGAGAGAGGCGTGGCTGCAGCAGCCCAGCTTGACCACTGACCTAACTTGTGTGGGTAGTAATACGTATGAAGGAGACTGAATATGGGACAGCAGACAGGGTGCACTAGCTTGCTAGGCAAGCTGGATACTTGTCCGGGCAGCCAGATTGTCATGAAATCTGTCTTACTGGTCACAGATGCCACAGCAAGATGACACTGAGTCAAAGTTGGTTCAAGAAGCCAACCCATGTTGGAGTCACACCCTTAGATGCCAGTCTCCATCAGGTGAATCACCCACTTAGTCCGGCACCCAGCTCATGACCCCAGCCTGACATACGTCTGTGTCATGCACAATGAGAAAACACCAGGAGAGAAAGCAGCTTCTTACTGTCAGCACAAAAGCTGAAACATGAAACCCAATGATCTCATTTGATGTGTTTTCAGATTAATTTCTTACTGTCTGATTCCTACTGAAAGTATGGTTCCAAGAGTTGTTTTGTCCCACATCTTGCCACAGTGAGCTCCTATAGCTTATAGCGTGTTTTGACTAAACAAAACATATTTCTGCTTTCTCAGTGCAGTTACTTCTTGCTCTGGCTCCTTTGTTCTAGGAGAGGGGATGACTCTGATGACCCATTTCATCTTCTCCAGAGCATTCATTGCTCTGCATCCTGGTACATGTCTACATCATTCTCCTCTTAGAACTGCACTGTCACACTCTTCCCACTTGTCCACTTTCTAATGAACTTGATTGCTTTCTCTGGACTTTTCTCCTACTCTCTTATCTGTGAATCTGGAATTGGGTAGCCTCTGGATTCTTGTTTTGGCCAGTCTGGGGACAGTGGCAATAGTTGATGGTCCAGGAACCCTGGACAGTGCAGAAAGAAGATATGGAAGGGAGAGCAAATGCGTTTAGGTTCACAGAGGGGCTGTGAATTATGCTCAACATGTAATAAATGCAGCAGCTTATCAGAAAGGTCCAAATCACTTTCCTAACAGCCTTTCTCCCTGCCTTGCCGGAGTAGATTCCACATTTCCATCACAGTTCTGTTTATGCTGGGTTATGTTCCAGACAATAAATTGAACCCCTCCCTGTCCACCCCGGCCACCTGAACTGCTGCCCGTTTCTGTTCTCAGAGAGATTAGGGTGTAAGAAGAAATATACCCTGCAGTTTGTTCCTTGTGTAAAATTGCTTTTATGCTGAATGCAATACGTTACTGGATAGAAAAGCTCCTGCAAGAGCATGACTCTCTTGACATGTTACTGCAGAAGGAGGTAAGGAGAGAAAAACGAGCTCTGCAGCCTTTTCTGATCACAAATAGGCAGTGGAGTCACGAGGGATAGCAAATGACTGCCCCAGGGTTTCAAGAAGAGGTCTCCAGGCCTGGGAATATCTGTGGAGATGGCACTTCTTTGCTCACCACCTTTCCTTCAGGTAAAAAGGACTTTCTTCTACTCTCTGGATTCAGACACTGCAAACTTTGCCCTGTAGTTTCTCCCCACTCAGGGTTACCTGGACCACATTTTCACTTGCCAGAACTCATCATGCCTGAATGAATACAAGGTGATCACTCAAGAAGATCAGTTGCCAGGAGATAGAAGTATAGACTGCATGAGTTATGTCCAAGGGCACAGGATTGGCACATATCAGTGTTCAGACTGGAAAAGGGAATGAACAACTTTCCCTGGCCTTACTTGATGGTGATGTCAGCATGTCAGTTCACAGTTGACTTGAATGAACACCCAAGACATGCATGAACATGCCAGAACAGGACATGCAAGAAATGAACAGCCATAGGGAAAGAGTTAGCAGTGTCTGTGTCTTCTTCCATTACTTTTTGGAGTAAACTTATGCAGGGATCTATGAGGATGCTCAGATACACGGTAAGATATTCACTGGGGGATTTATTCCTCCTAATTTTTAATGCCTCTGTCTGATCACATCTCTGTGGGCTCTCTTTATAGTATCTGGAGAGAAAGTGGCACTTTCAGGTGCTGTTTGCTGACCTATTTTAGACTTTAGGACAAGATTAGTGGTGGCTTGGGCTCTGCTGCTAATACTGATGAGAGCTCCAGTGACTACAGAGGAACACATGTAGCCAGATGAATCCCACCCCCCAGTAACAGTGGGATGCAGGGGACATTACACACTGACAAATACCTAGACAGACGGTTAGATTTTCACCATTTTCTCAGAGTTATTACTTCATATTTTCAGCAGACAGCATAGGTTACACCTGCTTCACATCAGAGTGTGTTGTTTACAGCCATAATGGATTAAATTTTAGCTCCAAATCTGCTGTATAAGGGCCGCATCATGGAAACAGCCAGGAAATATTACAGAGCCATCAGCTGCATTGTGGCCATGACTGAAATTCAGCCACCCTTGGAGTACAACTATTTGCCACTGTACAAAGCTGTGTTGTGGGAAGAAAATTAAGAAATAATTATTCCTTAATAATGTCTTCAGTTTAGGCTTTAGAGGAGTTTAGGTGAGCTCAGTGCAATTACCTTCACTGGAATTTGACCAGAACTTTCTGTCAGGGTGAGAAAGCTAATTTGTACAGAAAGCAAGACATTAGCTTTATATTTCATTCCAAATGAAACAGTTTTGAAATCACATCTCTGTCATTGCCAGGAGAAACAGGAGAGGATTTTGCTCCCAGCATTGACCAGCCTGGTTAGCTCAGTTGGTTAGAGCGTGGTGCTAATAATGCCAAGGTCACGCGTTCAATCCCTGCTTACTGCAGGGGGGTTGGGCTCAATGATCTCTCAAAGTCCCTTCCAACCCAAAGCATTCTATGATTCTATGGTGCATTGAAATCAGTCCAGACTGTGAGCACCAAGGGGGGCAGTTCTGCAGAGTCATGGACACGAACATCCAGCAAACATTCCAGCTTGGGGAGCTGACAGCCAATGGCTGTCTCTGCATGGGCTAGTAGGGCCAGCGAGAAGCATGTGCAAATGGAGGGTATGTGGGACTCTCCAGAGTGCACAACAGGAGCAGGAGGGGCAGCTCCACGCTTGGTGGATGGAAGGACTATAATGAAAATAAAAGGTGATAAGAACCCTCAGACACTGGGACAGACACATAGTGGGGCTGTGGGATCTCCATCCTTGGAGATATTCAGACAACAACAGCACAAAGCCCTGAGCAACCTGATGTTGGCCTTGCTTTGACCAGAGGTGAACCAGAGACTTGCAGAGGTCTCTTCTGACCTCAGACCCTACCTCCTGCTCTGAGGTAGTATTTGAGAAGAGCCATGAGCTCTCCCCATCTGGAAGATCAGACCAAGTATTGGTCACTGGGGCAAAGAGGACTCTGCAGCCATAAGGGCAGGGGATGCATCACCCAGGGAAATGGAGGAGGCAGTTAACCCAGAGGAGCAGCGAAGCCATGCATGTGGTGCTAGGCGTCCACTCACTCACTGTCAGGGCAGGGAGGAACACAGTGAAAAGGTCATTGGCTTAGAGCAGCCAGGAATATCAGAGACCATTCAAAGATAATGGTTTCACTTTCTGTTAGGATGGGTAGCTCAGCTGCTGTTTGTCTTTTCCCTGAGATATCCCTCTGACAGCACAGGCCCCTGTCAACTGTTGCAAGAGAAAAAAAACCAACCATATAAAACTACTTTGGTTGCAATTTAATGATCATTGCTCCCTAAAAGGCTGCCAGCATGCCTAGATTGTGTGTGGTCTAAAGGCATGGTCCCTTCTTTAGTGCCTGTTATCTTCCAGCAGGCTTTGAACATGGATAACAGACAATACCCATGTTTATTAGTACCTCTCAGGCCTTTTTCACCAAGGGTCAGAGTCCAGGGAATTACACCTGTCATTACTGAAAACCATCAATGTCAAAAAAAAGCACACATCTTGTTTTGATCAAGTCCACATTACAACTGTGGCAGCAGCTCCTAACAACCCAACACCAGCTCAGGGCCACTGTGTGGTTGCATCATTCACGATCCTAAGGACACACAATTTTCTTCTGTCCCATTGCCCAATTGTCCCAACTCTATAGACAGGGATTGCAAGTCAGCAATCTTCCAGCACCATTGCAATACTTTGCATCAGCAAGTAAACCCAATGCTCAGTGCACTTCTTTGCTCTAAGGGCCATTGAGTGATTTACAGAGCTCGGCCTGTCCAAACATGCCACCCACTCTACATGTGTAAAGCTACAGCTGCATTTAGGTACACAAACAGGACATTGGCTGACAGCAGAACTGCATCACTTCAAAACTCTGGCCAGAAGAGCTTGGGATCAGCTCTCTAGTCATGCAGCCCTGCCTTTTTAACACGTGCAAAAGAGCTTCATTTTATACAGTAAAGTAAGTATACACACTAATGCTAACTGACATCTCTAATGAAGTGCTATCAGTCTTGCCTGGTTTGTGTTTGCTGGATAGTTGTGCTCTCACTTCCTCAAGAGTCACTGAGAGCCTCATCAATGGAAAAAGAGAGAAGAGCATAGAGAGAAAATGGCTGTACAAATTCATATGAAGTCCATCTACCCTAACATCCTGCCTCCCAACAACCACCACCCAGACTGGGAAGAGATCCATGTCCTGCTGCTGGTCCTGGCCTCTGCAGTCTGCCATGAGCTGGTTTGAGAAAAAACAGCAAATGCTTCCCCCCACCTTCTTGCGTCTCTTGTAAAGCATAATGGGAGAAGCACCTGCCCCTGTTTATATCATTTGGAAGGCAGCTATATCCTCTATTTCCTCCAAGGTCCAAACCCTTTTTGCTATCCTACCCCACCCTCCTTCACTTGTGGTTTCAGGCTTTGTCCCCTCCCCATTTGAGGTCTCACTAGATTATGGGACTGTCTGCATTTAGCTAGTTCCTATATGACCAGGATGAGTGAGGACGGTTGCAGTGACTGTGGGACCTGCTTCTTCTCTCTTCTCTGGACATGTCTTGAAGCAAGGTGCTCTTGATTATATCCAGAAGCTCCCCTGATGCTTTCCAAGAAAGCTTCCCCAGCAAGCTCTGGTGTTCCCCTTGTCTATCTCTAAGCCTGTCACCTTCACACCCTTCTCCTGATTTTTCATACTGCTGATAGTCACTTCTACTTCTTTCTGAAGTCTCCTGAACTATCCAGTTGCTCCTCATACAGAAATCCTTCCATGACCTTGTTCACCCTGTTGTGCTTTTCTCTACCTTTTCCAGCTGTCCTGTATATCCTGTTTCAGGGAGGAACTAGAACTGCACACAGTATTCGGGTAGAGGTTTATTGTGGACTTACTGGTATCACACACATATTTTTATTTATCTGTCCTCTCTTGTCCTGTTAATTCTATAATTTGATTTGCTTTTTTGTGTGCTGAGCTGATGTATTCATGGAACTAGCTGTTATAATCTCACTTCCTCACTCTTGAGCAACAGTAATCAACTTGGAGCCCATCACTGGAGATGTATAATTAGTATTTTCCCCCATGCACTTGACTTTACATTTATTTACATTAAACTTCACCTTCCATTTTATCACATTGTGCTTCTATAATTCTTTTTCCTTGGTCCCCTGAGCAACGGTGCCTCAGCAGCAAACCACTCCCTAAGCACTTGTGCTCTTCTCCAGATTGTTTATGAGAAAGCTGTGTAGCACAGACCCTGGCACAGAAACCCAGGCAGTTCCCCGCTGGCCTCCCTCCACTGTGATGCTGCCCATTTACTCCTAAACCCTTTCCTTTCTTTCAACCACATATTCATCTACATGAGGACCTTCACCTTCCTTCCTATGGCAATGTAATTTCTCTAAAAGCCTTTTGTGAGGGACCTTACTGTGTGCTCTTCAGACAATGAGTAGATCGTATCAACCAGGTCTCCTCTGGGATGTGACTGTGGACTCCTTCAGTGGTGTTCAGTAGTGGTTTGACTTCCCCTGAGAAAAGCTGCACCGATTCTTTCCCGATATATTATCTTAAGCCACTTCCCTACAAATGCCTGAAGGCTCCAGTCTTTTAGACTTTTAGTTAAACCAGAAAATCTGAAAAAAATTCTCTAATCCCA
Source organism: Pelecanus crispus (assembly GCF_030463565.1). Classification (NCBI taxonomy): domain Eukaryota; kingdom Metazoa; phylum Chordata; class Aves; order Pelecaniformes; family Pelecanidae; genus Pelecanus; species Pelecanus crispus. The sequence goes on along the minus strand of NC_134653.1, from coordinate 22,978,365 downwards.
CGGTCGTTTTAAACCAGAGGTTGCCTATAACAGCTATTTTGTCCTTGAGTTCCCTTAGGACTCATGTGAGAATGCTGTCTGATTCTGGGGAAGGTTCCTGCCATTTTATCATTTTGTTCTATAGCTTTCCTGCTTGCATTTCAGTTTAAGCTACATCCTCTGATAAATAGATCCAGCTGAGGGGCTTATTTATTCTAAGATAAGACTAGGGTCTCTTCAAATCCTCCTTGCCCTTTGCAGTTGATTAGCAGAGTGCATCCTACTGCTGGTATCAAAATGCAGGGCCAGACCTCCTGTGCCAGGCTCCAGCAGAAACACTTTCTGTTCTGTACAACTTTGATGCAGTAAAACCAGAGGTTCAGGGCCTGAAAAATTACACTGACTCAGGGTTCAGGGCTTGCAACACCCTGTGCTAGGAATCTGTCAGAATAGCACAGCCAGGCTGTGAAAGAACCCATGAAACCTTTATGGTGCTGTATCTTATGATTCACCAGTACCAGATGTGAATACTTTAGCCTAGGAAAAGATTCAGCATCCATTTTCTTCCCTTTGCCTCTTAGTCCTCTTAGATTAAGAGATGCCAGGCTGATAAATTACCATTGTATTAATTTAATATTGTGTGGAGATTCATAAATACCTGACTACCACTATGAAGTTCATGTATCTCTCTGATGAATGGAGAGTTTCTGCTCCAAAAAACTTGCCATCAAATCATATGCTTCAAGAATGCAAATGAGCACTAATGTAGCAGGCAGCAGGCTGGCTATGGTCAGTGGTTTTGTGACTGTCACAGTACAGGTGGCTTTGGAGTAGGGATGTGAAGGGTTCATAATACCTTCTGAGAGTGGCTGATGAGGGTTTAATAATACATAGTGGAAGAAGAATTAATTCATGAAGTAATTAAAGAACAACTCTAAACAGGCCAAGCTGCAGGGAATTAAAGAATGGGATAAGAAAATAAGCGAAGGAGAGGCAAATGCTCCAAGATGCACTAGTGCTGCAGTGACTGAAGACAAGGAGCTCGCAGAGCTTGTGCGGCTGAGATTGTGGAACTGGGTATAGACAGTGCCCTCCTGGTGACAGAGTGTTTCATGGGTATATTCCCTCCCTGGGTTATGAGATGATGGATGAAAGCATGGTGGCGTGGACAAACATGGCTGGGCAGAGACTGAGCAAGAAGAAAGAGCACAGTGCAAAGCCTCAGCACCATCAGAGGCAATAGGAAACTGCAGCAGCAATGGAAAGTGTAAGGACAAGATGTAGTTTTCCAGTTATACCACCCAGAAGCCAGCAGGCAAGTTTCAGCCTGTGGTGTTGGTGAATATGGCTGAGTACAGGGAAGCAGCCTTACTGAATCTGTGTTTCTTATGCAACATTTGCACCACCCCATGAGCTTGCAGCATGCCAGCCAAGTACAGGAGGGAGTGTTCAGTATTTTGGATGATTAAACTCCTCTTGCCTTATGCTTACGTCCTCCCCACCTACTACTTGGGTCTCCCTCCTTCATCCTCTGCTGCCCAGTCTAAATATCAGGAGAGTCAGGATGAGCAAATGCAACTGTAATGTCAGAGTTAAGGATGGTAATATATTTCTCTTGTGTTAGCTTGTTTGCTGCCTTCTTTTATTAACTAACTTTACTGACTCAGAGACCTCCTGGAAGAGGCCAAAAGTAATTGGACTGTTTCATTTGCTTTCTAGGAACTGCTTACTAATGCTAACCCCGCCCCCCGCAATCTTCTAAAACTATGAATCAGAACACAAGTTTCCTTGACAGAAACAGCTGAATTGCAATAGCCCATGTGTTCAAATCTGCATGACTGGCTCACCACAGGTTCCAGCCGCAGCAAGTGTCGAAGCCTTTTGGAGATATGGCAGAGACAAGCAGAACTGTGCCTTGCTAAAGGAGACATTGAACTGCCCTTTAGCAGCACTGAATGGTGCTCTAAATCATTTGTCTCTTTCATTTTCCTCCCATTTAATATGTGAATTCTATTTCCCCCTTATCTCATAAGAAGATGAGGTGACCTGGATGTCCTATTCCACACACAACAGCCCCTGGGTCTGTCCTGGGGACAGTGCAGGCACCTTATGCCATCAGATATGACCCAGCCTGCCCAAATATTCCTACTCAGAGGGAGGTGGTTCTGCTGAAAGGGTAAAATCTCCTTAACCTTTGCCTTCTGGGAACTGAAGAGGTCCCTTCATGGTGATGTTTCTGGAGTTGGTTAGCCAAGGTGGTGTTAGAGCCAAAAGATTTTGTGCATGTTACAACTAGTCCCTTGAGAGCTAAGTTTTGTTCCCACATCTCTCACTTTGTCTTCTAGATCTAAACACTTGGGGAGCCCTCTATACGATTCAATTAATCCAGGAGACTTTTGCCCCTTCCCCACAGACTACAGACAGATCCTTTGCAGTTTCAGTCCCTGCAAGTTTGGGGGTACGCTCTGAGGCTCGAGGTCAGAATTGCTCCTCCAGACAACAGTCAAGACATTTATGTGTGTGACATGCCACAGGAAATGCTGCAGAAAACATACCCTGGAGATTTCCAGACAAGAAGGCACTGTGCATTGTGCAGAAGATGATCAAAATGGACTATGCAAAGACTGTATACATGAACATGGATTTTTACAGGCATCTGATGAGCCAATTGCAGTATCCAGTTTTAAAGACTCTGTCTGGAGTCTTTTGTTAGAATAAATAACCCCCAAGTACCTTCAAAGGAAGACTTTGCACAGTTTACAAAGCAATTCTTGGAGACTATCATCACAACACCAAGACAAGTTCTGAAAGAAGAATTGATCAGGTTCAGCAGTTGACATGTCACCCAAGACTGGTCCACCAGATATTTGAACCTCAAATTCTTCCCTTTCTGTGGAGGTTTTGTGGAGGACTTTCTCTCTGCTGCTGCTGTTGTCTGCAAGATCTTGTCTGTCTTGGTCATCCACAGACCAGGCTAGCTATGTGATGATGCACAGCTACAGCTGCAGTAGAGTGCAAAAGCCCAGAAGGCTGGATCTGCTAAAAAGAAAACACCTTAAATACAGGGATCGAAAGAGAAGGGAACAACTGAGATGACAGCAAAGAAAAATGAATGAAGGCAGTTGGGAATTTACAATAAATAATAAAGCATGTTCTCTGAAAGGTAACATTTGAAGTTGCTGACTCTTAAATTTGTCCTTGCTGCATTAAGGATATAATATAGTAATCCAACCAAAATGCCGCTTTGAAAATGTCAGAACAAGCTCCAACAAACATGCTAAGAGGATATCTTGAACTTCACTGGGGAGAACATAGAGAGACAAAGCAGCTGAGAAGTGGCGAGAGAAACAGCTCTGCACATCTTCCTCTTGCAGGTACTAACTCTCCTGTTCCCCAAGCCTTTCCACCCTCGTGACTTCCTCAGGCAGCCTATGCATGCCATCCTGCCGAGCCCTGTCTGTTGGAGGTGGAAGGAGATAATCTTCTTGCTGTTACCTTTCTCCTGGCATGGGGTTTCATGAATGCAGAAGAAAGCACAGCTCTCCTCACTCCCAGGGGTGCTGTGACACTTACAATGCTTCAAGAGCAGCTGAGGTCCCATTACAATGGATGCTACACCATTGCACATGAGGAGACCTGATGCTTACCCATAAAGAAAGACACAAGAGAAAGGACAGGCACAAGGTGACAAGAAACCAAGGACAGAGAGAGCCCCAAAGCCACGTAAAGGTGGAGAGTCAGTTTTCCAGCTTGTCCGCAAACTTTGCTACTGCCACAGCACTGTCCCTTGTCAGACACTGGATAGAGTCAGTTGTGGTACCTATCTGAGATAAATAAACCTGCCTGAAGTGGGCAGGCAAATCCAGGGTGATCACTGGAGCAAAGTAAATCAGAGTGGAGGCTGCCAGCTGTGATGATCTTGTCCCCTAGTGCATTGTATACGCTTCCTCTGTAGGCACTTCAGAGACATCTGTGTCCCACATCTGCTCTGCCGTCTCCATATTCTTTTTCCTAATACTGCTGACCCGTGTGGGTATTCCTTAGGTCCTATTCCTGTGTTTTATTTTTCATAATTAGGGCAATATAGTGGTATAGCCTATCTCCAGTCACATTTTGCAAATGTGCAAGACAAGTCCAAAGAAGCCAATACTTCCAGTGAATAGAGCAGGCTAAAGAAATGCCTGAAAAAAAAAAAAAAGCCTGATTATTTTAACTGCAACTGAATTAATGGGGAACTGAGGAGTTCAGCTGATAAGCACACAGGTAATAATCAGCAGGAGTGATGATGGTAATCCTTCAAAGGACAACGAAGAGATACAAAAGAAACCTGAGGTATTGCATGGTGAAAGATATGCAGGACAGAAAATATCTAAATATAGCTTCTAAAAGTATGTGGGATGAACTACACTGACAATAACTACAACGTTAGTGTGTGTTCAACGTATGGATAAAATCGTTAACCAATTAAAAAGAGCATAACAACCCATGATGGACGGTAATAGCCATTATGAATGCATAATTCAGTATATAAGGGACCAATTCAGTATCTCTAATGAGAAACCTTAGCTCAGTTTCATTGGATTTAGGCTGCTGGGAAGCTGGACCACATTATGCACTGCTTGCTTGCTGATACACTGGTTCTGCTGAAAAGGACTTGGGGGTTATAATGCATGCCAGAGTGAGTATGAACCAACAGTGTGTTTTGTACTGCAATTAAAACAAACTGTGCCCCGGGCTATGTTTGGGAGGAGAGTGGCTGGTATGTTGAGGGAAAGTGTTATGACCCTTTACTCGGCATGGGGGAAAGTATGCCTCCAACACTATGTCCAATTTTGAGCTCCCCCAGTTCAAAAGAGATGCTGAGAAACTGTAAGGGATTCAGTGGAGACCTAACAAGGTGGCCCACGGCTTGGAGGACATGTCCTACAAGGAGACACTGAGGAGCTGGTATGGTTTCATCTAATGAAGAGGAGGTGCAGGTGTGATCTAATAGCTGTATAGGACTACTCAAAGGAAAGTTACAGAGATGATGGAGCCAAACTCTTTTCACCATTTCAGAGACATTTCCAATACAAGTTTCTAGAACTCTAGCAGCTAGTGGACCCCAGCCTCCCACATACAGGATAATGTTTATTACAACCATTTGTGCAAAGTTAGAAGGTTAGAATATGTAAGAATGATTAGGCAGAAATACGTCACATAATACACGTAAGTCACTTCTGTTAATAGTTACATGTGTAAGGGAAGACAAGGAATCTGGGGGATTGTGGGACCCTAAAGAGTCCTCCACAGCTCCTTCCTTTTCCTTCCCACCTCCTATTCATCTGAAACTAGAATAAACAGAGCAAGATACTCACCAGAGCCAGGTATTTATAATGAAGCCAGCTGTCCTAGAGATGTTGCTGGGGACATTGGGTGAGGAAGGTTGGTTGGTGGCCTTGCCCCAGGGCTTGAAGCTTTTGCCATGATCATTTTTACTACACAAAATTTACCCCAAAGTCTAGGTGTCCCATGGGCTGTGAGTGGCAGTATGGTGACTCACCAGCTGAAACCTGGGGCAGGTCCTCCCTGTGTGAATGCATTTGAAGAGCTGCTGATTAGTCCCATCATCTGAACTTCACCAGGCTCTGCTCTGTGCCTCTGAGTGAGGCACTTAAATAGTTAGTGGATGTGTATTCACCAGCATCCCAGCTCCTGCCACCTCCTGGTGCTGATTGTAGGAAACCCCATGAACAGCAAACCTCTTACCTTCCCTTCTTCCCTGCCCCAGTGCTGGCACAGTCTGACCAGCAAGAACAGCAGCTCTGCTGGCTCTCTGTGAGCAGCTTGAGGATAAGGACTGAGATGTCTAACTGAGAGAAGGACCATAACACAATAATGAACAGGAGGAGTGATGGGAAAAGGAGAAGGAACCAACAAGTGTAAAAGGATGGCAGGAAGAGAGTGAGACACAACAAAAAGGGCCAAGTGCTGGCATGGGTGTTGACAGCCTGTGGTCCTCAGGTCTAGTAGCACACAGCTGGGTGAACTGTATGAGGCATCTGGGCTTCCTGAGGCTTCCCTGAGCACCCGCTGCTCTACAAAACCATTTTTGCATGGACCTGGGGTGCTGCTGGCTCACCCTCTCTGCTCATGTCCTGGAGGATGGTGAGCTGTGTGAGCCATCCTGTTTGGATGGGAGCTTGTTGGGTTCCAGATGTTGTGCTCCAGAAGCATTACAGCTTCTTTCGGGCCACAGGTTTGAATGTTTAGGGATTAGAGACCCACAGGTAAGAACTAGCCTGGCAATATGGACACTGCTGTGACTCCTCCTTCTAGACACGGTTGCAAATGACCAGTGGCTGCAGCTCCAGGCAGCAGGGCACTGCATTACTGTGCAAGTTTCCTTTAGCATGCAAATATATTTCTTTGTGCTGCAGGAGCTTGTTCTGCAGTTTGTGAGTATGCCTTGCTGGTTGTGAGTAATTCATGTATTTATTATGCCCCCTGGCAGTGCTGTTTTACTAAAGCTGTCCCTTTCTTTATGTTGCTCTTTTATCCCTCTGGGAACAGGGTTTATATATCTTTAAAGAAAACAGAATTATTTCATATTTCTTAAATGGGATTTTAAGTGGAGTAATGCAGATGAAGGACAGCACACAAACACAATAATGCTTTGTATCTTAAATAAAAAATACCTTTCTCAGGAAGTCGTGTGGTGGTGATTTTTCTCTCAGGCTTTCCACAGAAAGTGCGTTAAAGGACTTTTCTATATGTCTCTAACCAATTCAGAGCACATTTTTCCTACATAGTTCTTCTCTGTACTAAAGCAGAAAGCTTTTATCAAGTGTCTTTTGTGTATCCAGATGGTTTCTCTAGGTGCTAAGCAGGGCTTAAGAAGATGCTGGAGCCTTTTCAGATGCAAAGGGAGGGAGAGGGGAGCATGGGTGCTCCCAGACACTGTTCCTGGGAAAGCCAGAGAGTAAATGAGCTCCATGTTACACTTGGGGAGGATCTTGCTGCCCCTGGGTCACTCAGCTGCCTGGCCCAACTCCTTCTCTCCAGGCTTAGCTGCCTCTCACAAAAGGTTTTAAGCCTTTACCTGGTGATGCCAGGAGCCTACAAGGAACGTTGCAGGAATTTTGCTGTTGCTGCTATTTATAATGCCTGTGTAATGAAGGGAGCGCAGGTGGCTTTGCAGAGATCTCTAAAATCAGTGCCACCCTGTTCAGAGCAAGGCAAAAGTTTTTGCAAGATGACATGACAAACTGAGGGTGCAGCAGGGATCAGAGCCCACTGCAGTGTCCTGCCCTCAGCTGCAATGTGCCCACGGTGCTCTATGCTTGGAGAGTCAGCCCCCTCCTCTGCCAGCTCTGCTGTCTGGTGAACAGATAAGGCTAGAAAACTGGGAGAATGACTTTCAAGCAAAGTGCAGGAAGAGGAGCAAATCTGGGTCTAACTTAGCTGTGTTGGTTTTAGAGGCAGCTGCTCCCTGTGGAGCAGTGAGTATGAAGGAAGTTGCACGCTGCCTCCGTGCCCTCCCACCTGGCAGGGATGGAGGAGGGATTCTCAGTCCCCCACAGCCAGGGGACTACAAAGCAGGTACCTTCAGGGGAGCTACTGACCCTGGGTCCTGGTATAGTCCTTGGGAGAAGCCTGTGTTTCTGGGGATTCTCACCCTGCCACTGGGCTTTGAGCATCCACTGCCTCCCCTCAGACATGATCCTCTCAGGATCACGGGGGAACAGACGTGAGGATTTGCCCCAAAACATGAGTTTCCACTGGTTTCATGGTACTGCTCCCTTTCTCTCACCAGCCTCATCTCTGCTCCTCTTTGTCAAATGAGTTACTTTTAACTACAGCCCTCCACTTTTTCCACTTAATTTTGTCTCTAAGCTGACTGGAGCAGACCAGGTTCCCTCACCCCTCCTGAGCTACAGGAATATCTCTGAACTGTCATTAAAGGACAGAAGACTGGGTTTGAAAATTGCCTTGGGTAGAGCTGCTGAGTGCCTCCTGCTCCTGGCCTGGCTCTGTCTCTCCTCTTCCCTGCTTCATGGACAGGGAAGGACTCAGGGGTGTTCCCCTTCAACCTGACATGGGGAGAGGGGGCAGAGCAGGGACAGTGCAGCATCAGGCATCAGCTGCTGGCAGGCACAGACGGAGATAGGACAGTGGTCATGCAAGGATGCCAGCTGAGCCACACAGCGCTACAGTCACTGGGTTCACACCAGCCACTACTACAGCCATCCTGCTGTCTAACTCACAGAAGGGTGCATAATTGCATTTTGGAGAGGATGGTGTTATTTTCTCTGTGGTGAGTGCAGCTCTGTGCTGAGGACCAGCACAAATGAAGATGGAAAACCAATATCGGATGGCCCAGACTGCACCCAGAGGCTCTGGCTGCAATCACAACACCACAACCTTGTTTCCAGCACATGTGATGTGGAACATCGACAGCACAATAACACAAAACCTTCCTTTTGATCAAGCTGCTGCCCTTGATATTCGCATTTGTCAGCACAGGGGTCACAGTGAGAGGGATCATCAGAGCCTGCTGTAACCATGGCAATGCCTCAGCCCAGCCCAGCTCCCTCCTTCCAGTGCATCCCCTGGAGCAATGACCCAAATGCCAGCAAAAACCCCATCCCACTGCCTAGGAGCTCCAGTGCCATGCACAAGACCCCATCACCTTCCTGGCCCCACTAAGACACCCCTGTTCATCCTCATCGTGGCTACAAGCAGGTAGGCAGTGGAGGTCCAGTGCTGCAGACCCTTGAAAGGGAACTCCCCAGGGCCAATCCCACTGTCTGTTGCTTTCTAACACCTCCTCACACTGACTGCTCCTTATTCTGTCCCTCTCAATCATGCTGAGCCATCCTGGCCCCTTCTCCTGATCCTGTGCTTCTCAGGCAGGTAATCCACAGGAGTCCTTCCCATGCCCCAGAGTGGTGTCCCTGATGAGGGGGTGGTTAGACTTGGCTGCAGCCTTCAATGGGGATGGCATGAAGCTGGTTTTCATCTCTCTCTCATGATACAGGCTTGACTCAGCATCTCACAGTCTCAGACAGCCCCTGACAACATCCACTGCACAACAGCCACAAATATCTACAATAAGCATAAAGACTGAATGAGAATGATGGGGAGAGGAGAGAAGGCACCTGAAAACTGAGGACTCCATCTGAGGAGGGCTCGTTTTGGGTGCAAGTTCACAATACCACAACGTCCCCAGGGTGATTCGTGCTCATCAGCAGCAGTCTGACATTTGCCTCCTGTGTGGTCATTGAAAAAACCCCTGGATAGCAGTGAGACCAATGGTCTCCTGCCCTTCATTTGGCATGGTAAGAAATGAATGTGTAGGCAACCATCAGACTTCTGTTGGTGGTGTCCTGGTCCTTGGTTTCAGTCCAGTGGACTGGAGAGCCTGAGGTCATAATGTCAGTCAAGCATCTCTCTCCTCTCTGTTATGGTCCTGGGCAACTGGCTCTAGGTGGCCTTACCTAAGCAGGGGGGCTGGACAAGACAACCTCCAGAGGTACCTGCCAACCTCAACCAGGTAATCATGTCCTCCTATGCAGACAACTCTGTGGTGGAGGCATTTTATCACCTATTCATTTCTGAAGAAGCCTGCCCATTACAGAGCTACTACCAGTGACAGTGGTAAAATCTAGGGATCGAATCAAAAGGAATGAGATACTCAGTCACAGCTCAAAACACAGGATGACAAGCAGAGTCCCAGGGAAACACTGACACAACATGGGAGGTGCAGCACTGGGGAAACACCGAACTTTCTCTGCTGGAGAGCAAGCACAATTTCACAAGCCTGCAAACTTCAACAGTCTTCTCTCATATCTCCCCATAATTTATCACCCTGGTAAGCACGACTAAATCAGAGCTACAGCAACACTTAGCTCTCAACAGTGCCTTCAATCAGAGAGCTCAAAGCTCTATGTAGCACACAATTAACCTTCTAGCTACTAAAGTAAATTACAACACAGGGCGAAGAACAAATCAGACACTTGCCTCTAAAAATGAGGTCTGGATTCTACCCCCTTGCTGATGCTCAGCCTGCCTCATTTCACTGAAGCATAAATAGGGAATAAAAGCATAAAGAAGGGCAGGAATAGAAGGCAGAATCATGCAGCCCAATGTGCAGGGCATTAGAGAGGGAATGAGAGAGGATGGGGACTGCCTTGGACACACCACTGCCTTCCCCTCTCTGGGCAGGCAGAGACATCACACTCTTCTGCTATTTCTGTAGCTTTTTAGAAAGTGAGCTGGGACCAAGTTTGGGCCTGCAAGGTGTCAGATCTTTTCAACTAAAGAGACCGCAGTATTTTCAGGGAATGCATACATAGTCTGATGAACACACACAGCAAAATCATTGTTTCATTTTCACCCCCACTTACCAACCCTGGATTTCTTCTACCAAACCCCAGAGCAGCTAGTGCCTTCAATACCAGCATCCGCAACTCTGGGGGGACACACTGGGACCTCACATATCCCCATATCACTTCTTGGACTCACAGAAAGACGAAGCCATTTGACACCAATTTTATTCACAGGAAGTGTCTCCAGTGACACCTGATCTACACTATTTGATTTGCGTGCTTCATAATCACTTTGCTATTTACAATCATATGAGAAGGCACTGGACCAGCTTCTGTTTATTGCACATTTGTCCCACTTGTTCCCTTTCCCTCTTCTATCCCATGGTAGAGGACATCTGAGTTCTGTCCTGGTTTCGGCTGGGATAATTTTCTTCCTAGTAGCTGGTGTAGTGCTGTGTTTTGGATTTAGTAGGAGAAGAATGTTGATAACATGCCGATGTTTTTAGTTGTTGCTAAGTACTGCTTATGCTAGTCAAGGACTTTGCAGCTTCCCACGCTCTGCCAGGTACACAAGAAACTGGGAGGGGGCACAGCCAGAATAGTTGATCCAAACTGACCAAAGGGCTATTCCATACCATATGATGTCATGCTCAGTATATAAACTGGGGGCATTGGCCAGGGAGCAGTGATCACTGCTCGGGAACTGTCTGGGTATTGGTTGGTGGGTGGTGAGCAATTGCATTGTGTATCACTTGCTTTGTATATTATTATTGTTATTATCATTATTATCTTGTTATTATTATCATTACTATTTTACTTTATTTCATTTATTAAACTGTTCTTATCTCAACCCAGGAGTGTTTCTCACTCTTACTCCTCTGATTCTCTCCCCCATCCCATCGGGGTAGGGGGAGTGAGCAAGTGGCTGCATGGCGCTTAGTTGTTGGCTGGGGCTAAACCACGACAGTTCAGCACTGCATTATTTTGACTTCACGCTGCTGACATCTTTGGATTTGGAACAGCATCACAATGGTGCTGCACAGCAGCAAGTTAGACCTAGTGACATCCATTTCCATGCACTCATAGCACACTCCTGTATCACTGAATTGTTTCCCCTTGTTATTCTTGCTTTCTGTTTTGGTGCTTTAAGAGAAAACTCTTTCATATTCATGCCACAGAAACAACTCTATTAACTTGAAGTAATTTGGCTGCCTCTATGGACTCTGGTCCAAGAGCCAAGTAACAAGTATGCACAAGCAAGGATGGACAGCAGGAGAGAAGATGCCCAGGATTTACTGCACAGATATGAGACAGGCACAGTGCACGCCTGCAGCATTCACATATGCATCTGTGGTTATGCCCGACACTATGATTCCCATGTACAGAACTGTCTGTACAGACGAAGTGATCACCTTCATCCTCCAATGAAGTTATATTGAATCTGGCAAAACAGCTAAACAAAGCTGATTTATTTCTTTATGCAAATTTACAAGTATTGGAGTTTTCAAATAGAATTTTTTAAATCTCTCATTGTATAGAACAATTTGCTAAAAATGAAGGTTATGCTAGCTGAAACACTGGTACCTGAGCACAGACCTGAGGCAGGTTGCAAAGCTGGTGTTGGACTACAGGCAGAGCCCTGGACCTGCCAGCATGTAACATGCCAAACAGGGACATTTCTGAGCAAGAAATGGAAAGGACAAAACCTAGAAGTGAAGCACCTAGAAGGGTGGTGCAGGAGAAAATACCATTTGCAGACTTCTGAACGACTCCCAGATCCTCATGAGCAGCCTGTGGTCTTACAAACATGAGCCTATCAGGTTTTACTGTGCTCAGCTGTAATCTGTGGCAGGAGCAGATCCTCCTGTGCTGCTTCAGTGGTGCAACAGGAGACACAGAATCACAGGGAAATCACAAGGGTTGTGTGAAAGAAAGAACTGCCTGGTGGCATTTAGCTCGTCCTCTGCCACAAGCCAAGATAACCCCATCATGGTCAGCTCAAACCTTTGCATCAAAATATCCAGTGAAAGAGGTCTCATCACTTCCTAAAGCAAAATGCTCCGCTCTCTTTCATCATAGAAAGTTTTCCTTGATAGCTACCCTAAAGACATCCTTTGCCACAACTCCACCCCTTTCTTTCCTTTTTCTAAACATAAATGACAAGATACTTTTAAATCTCTGCAGCTACCTTTAGTACAATTACAACTGGCTTCATGTCTCCCTTCAGTCACCTCCTTACTTCCAGTTATGACAGTTCTTCCAGATTTTCTTCAAAGATCATGTTCTCTAAATGGATGATCACTCCCACTTCTGCACCTCCAAACTCATCACCTCCTTCTTGAACTGAAACAGCCACATCAAGACTCAGGTTTCCAGGCAAAGCCTCAGACATGCTGATCAGAGCAGTCACCAGTGTTGGAGACCATGCTCGTGTCCCACACCCAGAACAGTGCCTGTCTTTCCCCACCACAACGTGACACTGTGGACTCCTCTCTGCTGAGCTTCTGACTGCCTGTGACCCTCAGACCGTTTCCCACAGTGCTGGGTGTTTCCTACCCTGTCTCTGGGCAGCTGATTTTTCCTCTTCATTGAAATCACGATACATGACATCCATCACTGCTCATCTGAGCATAAGGCCTGTTTTGCTGCCATGAAAGGATATTAAATTGATTTTATGTGATTTGTTCTTGACAAATCAAACTTGACTGTAATTCCCTGGCTTGTTATCTCCCAGGTGCTCACAAGTGGTTTGCCTGATAATACGTTCCCATTATTTTCCAGGTATTTCAGGCAGCTGGGTGGTTGATAGATCCCTGTTTCATCCTTCCTTTTTTAAAGATGGGCTTTGCATTTATTTTTCCAGACCTCCAAAATTTTATCCATTCTCCACACACTTTCAAAGATAAAAGCGAACTGCACTGAGATTGATTCAGCCTCCTTTAAGAACCATACAGTAAATGCTGGCAAGCCCAGGCAATTTGAGACCCTCTAATGTACCTAAGTGCTCTCTCATCCATTCTTCCTCTGCTGCAGAGTAAATTCTTGCCCCTTTGTCACTGGAACCATTTGCATTAACTCTATCATTGTCATCAACTGTTTTAGTGAAGGCTGAAACAACAGCAGGATAAATTCCTTTGCCTGGGGCATCATCAGTCAAGACTTCTTCATCCCCCTGGAGTAGCAGTGGGCCAGGGAAGAGTCTCTTTTGTCTTTTCCCATTACTTATTTTATTATAGAAAGTTTTCTCATTAGTCTTTATGTCCCTCACTAGTTGTATTTCCTTTTGTGCCCTCGTTGTTTTGATTCCTCCCCTACTTCTCTTTTCTATCTGCCCTTATCAATCGGACTGAAGTCACCTCTGTGAAAGGACTTCTTGCAAAGCTCAAGCTTGCAAAAGAGCCCCAGCCTGCACAAAGCAACACCCAACTCTGAGCTATGTGCAGTCTTTGGTGGCAGAGACATGCTGCTCTCAGACAGGTCCCCAGCAGCACCTGGAACATGCAGAGATCACAGCCTGAGGACATCAGAGCTGCCTCCAGATGAATTGGCACCGTGTCTACGTAGGGCCCACCTTTGGCTCCCTGTGCCTTGTAAACGCTCAGGTGCAATGAGTTCAAGGAAAAGAAGACATGGTCCACGTGGAAGCTTGTGACCCCATCAATACTTTATTCTTCCTGGGTGTCTCATCTCATTGCTTTATCTGCCTCTCAGCTCCAAACTGGGAATGTGACTGTACCCAAGACTCAGCTCTCCATCTCCCATGGGATACAGACTGAGAAAAACCTCTTTCCCCCATGGTCCTGAGCTCCCTGCTGCTGAGACAGCACATTTCTTCAGCATTGCCTTGAACAGATTTCATCCACATCATACTTAGGTCTAGTTTTGTGCCCACTCAGAGCATGCACATTAACAGGGGCCAGGACCTTGGTCTATATGAAGCCTGCTATGCACACGAAAGGTATACTGCTATGAACAGCAATGTAACCCAGCACAGATAAAATGATGCCAGTCCCAAGATAAATGCCCTTATTTTAATATAAAGATATAGTAACAGGCATGGGCTAAAGACACACTAGTTAATTTTACACTAAACCGGAAGGATCATCCACAGGCTTGACTTGAGCCTAAACCCAAAGTTAAACCAATGCAATGTTTTCACATGCAGGTGATGGCAGGGCACGTATGCGATCTGTGGGGCAGATGAGGTGTCCCCAGCCCCTGCTGACTGTCCCCTGGCTCCAGGAGTTTCTGAGCTTATCGGGGATGTGGTGCTTTTTCATACCTGCAAAGACCTTGGGATCCAGCTCTGCACAAGGTTTCTGTGCTCTGCACCACTTCTATTAATCACCACTTTAGTCAATTATTTACTGTTCCCTCTAAGTTGTACTCTGTGATATGCTGGGCTGGAGTAGCTTGTGCTTCCAGACAGGCTGTCATGTATGTCACTATCTTTGGAGCTCATCCCCACCTTCATGACATTGACAGAAGAGATTAAGGGTAATTGTCACACCAATGCCACTACAGTCCAGAGCCACTCTTGCTGTCCCTGCAGCACTCCCAGGAAAGAGGACGAAAAGTGGCATTTACTACAGGTTTAAAAGTCATTGACTGCTTTTGTTCCTGGCAGGGTAGGGGATGGAATAATAGGAAACAGGAGAAATCAATCCCAGACTATTAAATAATGGCACTTTGATAGGACCATTGCATCAATTAATTCTAAAATGATCATTCAGTTTTAAGGCCATGTGTTGGCCTGCCATTTGAGCCTGTATTCTTCTCATCTGTCAACCTACAAGACAAACATGCCCCAAAGGATGTCAGCACTCTGGCTGTGATAGGACATGTCAATATGCAGACCAATGACCCTTCAGCGCTTTGCAGGCTGAGCACCCTGGAGGCTTCCAGGAGGCAGTGGGCAACACCAGCCTTGGCACCCACTAATCACGGTAATGAAAGAAAACATATTGTACATCCCTTTGTTATTCATATCTGAGATCCCCCCATGTCCCATCCCCTCTTAGCAACTTCATGATGATGATGTGGTCATTAAAGATGGTTATTTGCTCAGGGCCCCTGTACATAAATTACAAGAGTAAAACATTAAATGGAGAGGTTTGTAGCCCTTGCAGAGCCATCAGCTTTTCATGATTCCTAATTAATCCAGGGTGTGAATAACTAGATTCAGCAACACTGGTGGCTACTCCTTTCAGGGGTGTACTGGGAGCCTGGGTTAATGCACCATCAGACTATAGAATCATAGAATCATAGAAGCATAGAATCGTTTAGGTTGGAAAAGCCCTTTAAGATCATCCAGTCCAACTATTAACCTAACATTACCAAGTCTACCACTAAACCAATTAAGGGTAGAGTAATAATTAATTCCATGTTTCCTGGCTTGGTGACTGGATTATTTTTAATGAAAGTAAAAACTAGAGATCATTAGGATTGGAAAGGAGCTCTAAGATCATCAGTCCAACCATCAACCCAACACCACCATGTCCACTAAACCATGTCCCAAAGTGCCACGTCTACCCGTTTTTTGAACACTTCCAGGGTTGGTGACTCCACCACCTCTCTGGGCAGTCTGTTCCAATGCTTGACTATTTCTGTGAAGAAATATTTTCCTAATATCCAATCTAAACCTCCCCTGGTGCAGCTTAAGCCCATTTCCTCTCATCCTATTGCTAACTACCTGGGAGAAGAGACCAACAGCCACCTCACTACAGCCTCCTTTCAGGTAGTTGTGGAGAGCGATAAGGTCTCCCCTCAGCCTCCTCTTCTCTAGGCTAAACAATCCCAGTTCCCTCAGCTGCTCCTCATAACACTTGTGCTCCAGACCCTTCACCAGCTTCCTTGCCCTTCTCTGAACATGCTCCAGCACCTCAATGTCTTTCTTGTAGTGAGGGGCACAAAACTGGACACAGTATTCCAGGTGTGGCCTCACCAGTGCTGAGTACAGGGGGACAATCACCTCCCTGCTCCTGCTGGCCACACTGTGCCTGATACAAGCCAGGATGCTGTTGGCCTTCTTGGCCACCTGGGCACACTGCTGGCTCATGTTCAGCTGGCTGTCAACCAACTCCCCCAGGTCCTTTTCAGCCAGGCAGATCTCCAGCCACTCTTCCCCAAGCCTGTAGCATTGCATGGGGGTGTTGTGACCGAAGTGCAGGGGCCGGCACTTGGCCTTGTCAAATCTCATACAATTGGCCTCGGCCCGTTGATCCAGCCTGTCCAGGTCCCTCTGCAGGGCTATCCTACCCTCAAGCAGATCGACACTCCCACCCAGTTTGGTGTCATCTGCAAACTTACTGAGGGTGCACTCAATCCCTTCATCCAAATCATTGATAAAGATATTAAACAAGACTGGCCCCAGAACAGAGCCCTGGGGAACACTGCTCATGACTGGTCACCAACTGGACTTAACTCCATTCACCACTACTCTCTGGGCTTGGCCACCAGCCAGTTTTTTACCCAGTGAAGAGTACGCCCATCCAAGCCATGAGCCGCCAGCTTCCCAAGGAGAATGCTATGGAAGACGGTGTCAAAGCCTTTGCTAAAGTCCAGGTAAATGACGTCCGCAGCCTTTCCTTCATCCACCAGGCGGGTCACCAGGTCATAGAAGGAGATCAGGTTGGTCAAGCAGGACCTGCCTTTCATGAAGCCATGCTGGTTGGGCCTGATCCCCTGGTTGACCTGCACATGCCTGTTGAGTGCACTCAATATTAACTGTTCCATAATCTTTCCCAGCACTGAGGTCAGGCTGACAGGCCTGTAGTTCCCCAGATCCTCCTTCTGGCCCTTCTTGTAGATGGGCGTCACATTGGTAAGCCTTCAGTCATGAAGGACCTCCTCTGTTAACCAGGACTGCTGACAGATGATGGAATGTGGCTTGGCAAGCTCCTCTGCCAGCTCCCTCAATACTCTTGGGTGGATCCCATCCGGCCCCACAGACTTGTGGGTGTCCAGGTGGCATAGCAGGTCATTAACTGCTTCCTCCTGGATTGTGGGGGCTTCATTCTGCTTCCCGTCCCACTAGGAACAGATCATGCTCTGTGTGAGTCCCACCTGCTTTGTGGTCCTTGCGCTTTAACTCATAGTGGTCCTCATGGTCATATCGTACAGTCTATAGCAAGAGCTGTTGGGCTCAATGTCTGAGCTGAGCAGCACCCCTGACTGCTAACCCTGGGCTAAGGTGTCCCTCACCAAGGGTTTTGTTGCTGTGAAATCCTCAGCTCTGGAGACCACATCCCTTAGTCCCTTTTCTGGCATTACAATGCATGTCTAAACTATAGAGAGAGCATTGCTGGATCAACCTGAATTTGTTTGTGTAGAGTAGGACACATATGCTTGATCTCTCTGTGCCCCATATCCCCCTTTGCAGGGGCTGTGGAGGGGTTGAGGGATATTCACATGAATACAACTGGGAAGACCATCAGCCGTCTGCTCCTGTGTTAGATTAATGGTTGGACTCGGTGATCTTAAAGGTCGTTTCCAACCTAAATGATTCCATGATTCTATGAAAGGCAGAACTACCCCAGGCCCCCCTGGGGGTGGATGCAGCCCCACAGCATGGGGAAGGCCCTGAATCTCCCCAGTACCCACACCGACACGGCATTACACATCTCTGCACAGTGCAGGAGCTGAGAGACTTCTGTGCTGCAGGCATGTTGTAGAAATCTCCTGAAA
Organism: Pelecanus crispus; assembly: GCF_030463565.1. Taxonomy (NCBI): domain Eukaryota; kingdom Metazoa; phylum Chordata; class Aves; order Pelecaniformes; family Pelecanidae; genus Pelecanus; species Pelecanus crispus. The sequence continues at coordinate 22,960,390 of NC_134653.1, read as the reverse complement.
ACCCTGTCTCCCTCAGGAATCCTGCTTCCTAATCTCAGTTATAGATCTTTTTATTTCCTCATCTGTAATATTTATGTCTGACCTTTGCCACTCAGATGTGTGCATGAGATATGGAGGAAAAACTGATGAAAGATTCTGGAGTCCTTTTGGGCCAGGCGGGTGTACAGTGCTGCAGAAAAGTCTACCAAAGTACTATTGATTCTCAAGGATCCCCTTGGGTCAGCTATGGCCTCATCAGTTTCAGAGAGAACTAATGGGCTCTTTCTTCCGCTCCAGGGTTATGAACTTGTCTTATTGACAGTCTTCTACCTTGCTGGGATGGATTCCTGGTGTTTTTGCTGGGCTTCAGGCCCACTCCTTTTCTGTGCAATCCCCCTTCCCTTCCTGCTCAGTATTAAGAACACAACGTTACCATGCACCATACAGATGGTACTTTTTCCCCTTTTTTGCTCATCCCCACTCTCCTCCTCTGACTGCCAGATCAATAACTGCACATGCAGAGCACTGCTACTCTGTTCTGGCACTGTCAGCAACATTCACAAGGAGCAAGAGCTGCCATGGATGTGCAAGTTTACTGTTTCTGCAAAAAAAAAAAAGAGCCCTTGGTGGAAATGATCCATGCTGCCTTTTGTTTAGCATTCAGCACTAGAATATACTGTACAAACCATGGAAAAAGTGTTTGGGAAAATACACAGCAGTAGGAAAAAGGCACAGTTCCTCAATGGATGCTTCCAGTGACCTGTATGGTGATGGTCATTAAATAAAGGCAATTCTAAAGTATTCCTGTTGGACTGCTCATATTGCACACAGCTGCAAAGCAGATGAGGATGGAGTGCCTCTGACTGCCCCCAAAGCACTTGCACCAGTGCTGTGTGCAGAAATAACGTGAACAAGAAAATGGTGAAGCACAGTATGGGGCTTCAAATAATAGCCCCATCTAGACCCAAATGATTCCATACTATGTGTCTGTGCAGCTCTTTCCTAGAAGAAACGGAAAGGGGAGCAGAACAGACATCCCGGTGATTCTGCATTAAGTTAGCTTCAGTCCTGTTTGGCTTGGTAACTTTTCTGGACCAATTACAAGGTGAATTGATAAGGGGCTGTCCTGGTTTCCGCTGGGATAGTTAATTTTCTTCCTAGTAGCTGGCATAGTGCTGTGTTTTGGATTTAGTAGGAGAAGAATGTTGGTAACACACTGATGTTTTAGTTGTTGCTAAGTACTGCTTATGCTAGTCAAGGACTTTGCAGCTTCCCATGCTCTGCCAGGGGCACAAGAAACTGGGAGGGGGCACAGCCAGAATAGTTGATCCAAACTGACCAAAGGGCTGTTCCATACCATATGATGTCATGCTCAGTATATAAACTGGGGGCATTGGCCGGGGAGCAGCGATCGCTGCTCGGGAACTGTCTGGGTATCGGTTGGCGGGTGGTGAGCAATTGCATTGTGTATCACTTGCTTTGTATATTAGAATCATAGAATCATAGAATGCTTTAGGTTGGAAGGGACCTTTAGAGGTCACCTAGCCCAACCCCCCTGCAGGCAGCAGGGACAGCTTTTAACTAGATCAGGTTGCTCAAAGCCCCATCCAACCTGACCTTGAATGTTTCCAGGGATGGAGCCTCCACTACCTCTCTGGGCAACTTGTTCCAGTGCTTCACCACCCTCATTGTAAAAAATTTCTCCCTTATGTCTAGTCTAAATCTATTCTTCTTTAGATTAAATCCATTACTCCTTGTCCTGTAACATCAGGCCTTGCTAAAAAGATTGCCCCCATCCTTCCTGTAGGCCCCCTTTAAGTACTGGAAGGCCACAATAAGGTCTCCCCGCAGCCTTCTCTTCTCCAGGCTGAACAACCCCAACTCTCTCAGCCTGGCCTCATAGCACAGGTGCTCCATCCCTTGGACCATTTTTGTGGCCCTCCTCTGGACCCGCTCCAACAGGTCCATGTCCTTCTGGTGCTGAGGGCCCCAGAGCTGGATGCAGTACTCCAGGTGAGGTCTCACCAGAGCAGAGAGGCAGAATCACCTCCCTCGACCTGCTGGCCATGCTTCTTTTGATGCAGCCCAGGATACGGTTGGCTTTCTGGGCTGCAAGTGCACATTGCTGGCTCTTGTCCAGCTTTTCATCCACCAGCACCCCCAAGTCCTTCTCCGCAGAGCTGCTCTCAATCCCTTCATCCCCCAGCCTGTATTGCTATCGGGAGTTGCCCCATCCCAGGTGCAGGACCTTGCACTTGGCCTTGTTGAACTTCATGAGGTTCACACAGGCCCACCTCTCCAGCTTGTCCAGGTCCCTTTGGATGACACCTCGTCCTCCTGGCGTGTCAGCTGCACCACTCAGCTTGGTGTCATCTGCAAACTTGCTGAGGGTGCACTCGATCCCACTGTCACTGATGAAGATGTTAAATAGCACCAGTCCCAGTATGGACCCCTGAGGGACCCCACTTGTCACCGGTCTCCATGTGGACATCGAGCCATTGGCCATGACCCTCTGGATGTGATCATCCAGCCAATACCTTATCCACCGAACAGTCCACCCACCAAACCCGTATCTCTCCAATTTAGAGAGAAGGATGTTGTGGGGGACTGTGTCAAAGGCTTTACGGAAGTCCAAGTAGATGACATCCATTGCTTTTCCCTTGTCCACTGATGCAGTCACTCCTTCATAGAAAGCCACTAGGTCGGTCAGGCAGGACTTGCCCTTGGTGAATCCGTGCTGGCTGTCTCGAATCACCTCCCTGTCCTCCGTGTGCTTGAGCATAGCTTCTAGGAAGATCTGTTCCATGATCTTCCCATGCACAGAGGTGAAGCTGGCAGGTTGGTAGTTCCCAGGGTCCTCCTTTCTTCCCTTTTTAAAAATGGGCACAACATTCCCCCTCTTCCAGTCCCCAGGGACTTCACCTGACTGCCATGACTTTTCAAATATCATGGAGAGTGGCTTGGCAACTACATCAGACAATTCCCTCAGGACTCTGGGGTGCATCTCATCTGGTCCCATAGACTTGTGTACATTGAGGTCCTTCAGGTGGTCTCGAACCTGATCTTCCCTTACAGTGGGAGTGGCTTTACCCCCCTGCTCCCCATCTTGTGGTCCATCGACTTGGGAGGGGTGAGGAGAGAGGTTGCAGGTGAACACTGAGGCAAAGAAGTTGTTGAGTACCTCAGCCTTCTCCTTGTCCATTGATACAGGGTCGCCATTCTTGTTCATCAGGGGAGGTATGCTTTCTTTAACCTGTCTTTTCTGGCTGACATACCTGTAGAAGCCTTCTTGTTATTCTTTACATCCCTTGCCAAATTCAGCTCCATCCTTGCCTTGGCCTTCCTGACCCCCTCCCTACACAACCGGGCAGTTTTCCTGTACTCCTCCCAGGACACCTGTCCCTGCTTCCACTGCCTGTGCAGTTCCCTCTTACTCTTTAGTTTGACCAGCAGGTCTTGACTCAGCCATGCTGGTCTCTTCCCTTCCTTGCCTGATTTCTTGCACTTGGGGACTGAGAGCTCTTGCGCTCTATGGAAGGTGTCCTTAAAGATCTGCCAGCTTTGTTCTGTTCCCCTGTCCCTGAGGACTGTTTCCCAGGGCGTCCTTCTGACTAACTCCTTGAAGGGCTGGAATTTTGCTTTTCTAAAATTTAGGGTCCTGACTGTACTCCTCGCTTTTCCCATGTCCCTCAGGAGTGTGAACTCCACCAATGCATGATCACTGCAGCCCAGGCTGCCTCCAGTCTTGACATCACCGATAAGCTCACTTGCATTGGTGACCATCAGGTCCAGTATCGCGTCCCCTTGGGTAGGGGTGTCTATTACCTGGCTTAGGAAGTTGTCGTCTATGCATTCCAGGAATCTCCTGGATTGCCTACAGCTTGCTGTGTTGCTTTTCCAGCAAATGTTGGGGTCATTGAAGTACCCCAGCAGGATGAGAGTCTGCAAGCACGAAGCCTCCCGGAGCTGGAGGAAGAAGACTTCGTCAGTAGGCTCCCCTTGATCAGGTGGCCTCTAGTAGACACCAACCACCAGGTTCCCTTTGTTGCCTCTGTCTCTGATTCTTGCCCATAAGCTTTCAACCTGCTCATGGCTATTCTTCAGGGACAGCTCTTCACACTATATTGATTTCTTTACGTAGAGGGCAATGCCTCCACCCATCCTTCCTCACCTGTCCCTTCTGAACAGCCTGTAGCCATCGATAGCCACATTCCAGTCATGGGATTCGTCCCACCAAGTTTCGCTTATGGAAATCAGGTCATAGCTTTCTAGTAGCACAGCAGCTTCCAGCTCCTCCTGCTTGTTCCCCATGCTGTGTGTGTTCACGTAGAGGCATTTCATCTGGGCTGTTGGCTGTGCTGCCTTCTTAGTGGAACATCCCTTGTTTCCCTTGGGGTGTTTCACGGAGGTTTCCTTGTGAGCTCTAACTATCTCAGGAGCACCCAGCTCATCTCTGCAAGACTTCAACTGTGCTGCAGTTGTTGTTGTTGTTGTTGTTGTTATTATTATTATTATTATTATTATTATTATTATTATTATTTTGTTGTTGTTGTTGTTGTTGTTGTTGTTGTTGTTGTTATCATTACTATTTTACTTTGTTTCAATTATTAAACTGTTCTTATCTCAACCCAGGAATTTTTCCTCACTCTTAGTCCTCCGATTCTCTCCCCCATCCCATCGGGGTAGGGGGAGTGAGCGAGCGGCTGCGTGGTGCTTAGCTGCTGGCTGGGGCTAAACCATGACAGGGACCATGGGTCCTCCATGTTCCAGGAGGCTTGTTAAATGGGGCTCCTCATGGACAGAGTGAATGGAGCCAGCCTGGCCAGGACTAAATGAGAGTTAATAACCTCTCTGATTTTCCCACCTTACAAATAATAGGAAACTTATGAACAGAGGTCCCTAGGAAACTTGAGTGATGAAGGCACAGCTGCCTCCAAGCCTAACCCAGCTCTTCTTGTTGGGACAGGTGTGACCCTTGCAGTGTAGTTGCATCTTGGGATTCAGAAGTTGGTTTGTGCTTCCACACTTCCCTGTGATGTGCTGAATTGAAGGCTGGGCATTGCCCATAGTGTCACCCCAAGATGTTGGAAACATATCCAGCTATCTGGAAACCTGTCTAATCCAAAGCTTCCTTCTCCAGGGATCCCAAGTGTGGATGAAATAAGTATGAGGAAACCAAGCAGATTTGTGTCCTTCAGCCCAGGAGCAGTGGCCAGGATGGTTCCCATCCATCCCTGCAGAAAACACCCAAGGCAATGTCTTGGAAGTCCCATTGTGTCCAATTTCACATCATGGCAGCATTTGCTCACAGGCCCTGTCCTGATGCTGGGACCTGGAGATTTTCTGAATGTCAACAAGTTCTAGGCTGTATTTTGATTATCAAAATTCTCCTCTGGTGGGTTTTCAGCACAATTTAATTTCTCAGGAAAACACTCAGCCTTCCGGGGGGTGGGGGTGGGGGGTGGGGGAAAAGACTTTTCTGATGAAAAAATGAATAAGAAAAAACTCAAATACTTTGCCTAAGAACTAAAATGTACTTAGTTTCTGTCTAAATATCCCTAAAATTTGAAAAGTAGGTGTTTTTCCCCCCCTCCATTCTTATTTGGGAAATAAAACAGTGAAACATTGGCATTGTCTCCTCTCCTGCCCAGTTCTGAATAATGGGCCGAGGACAGGTCCTGCTTCTTTCCTTGGCGGTGGGAGATGTTCTCAGGTGGAGTCAGTTCAGGTGGAAGTGAGGGCTTTAATTTTCATGACTGTACCACCGGAACAAGTAGAAGAGGTGCAATTCCTCCTCTCGTGACAGCTTTGTTTCTCAGACCCTTGTCAGAAGCTAGGCTGAATGCTGATAACTTAAAAATTCCTTTTTTATGCTTTTCTTGTGTGAAAATGTTGTCTGTTTTGTAAAAAATATCTGGAAACTTGGAAAACAGGTTGATTCAAAAGGAAACTCTCCTCCCTCTTTTTCTCCCAAATGTTCGTTTTCAGTTTTCTTGGGAATGCTGGCAAACTGAAGAAAAATCATAATTTAGCCAAAACCACTGGAGCATTTGTATCTTGAAAAAAGCACTTACAAACTCTGCAGACGCTCTGAGGTTGTGTGTGCACAGCCTCCAGCACTCCTGGGCTGGGATGATTTTGCTTTGCTCATTTTGTCCCAAGATGTAGAAGCTGTTGATCTGAGGTGCTGACACCTTTGCCATGAGCTCGGAGGAGCAGCCAGAGTTCAGCATTTGACTTGCAGCGAGAGGGCTCCTGGGACCTGGGGAGCATGTCATGAAAACGCTGGAGATAGGTACTATTTACTACATTTCTTATACAGAGTAAATATTTTTGCATACCCATTTGCACTCCCAAATCCAAGGACCTTGGTGGCTGTTGCTGTGGGAGACTCCCATGCTCTTGACCAAGTGCTTTAAGCCATCTCTATAGAGTTTAGCCTCTGCTGCTGGTGGGAACCTCACCCAACCCTTACAAAGAGACCTCCTGACCTTCACCTCCTTAACAGCAATGCAAAAATAAATCCCTCTTCTGCCTGTCTCTGGTTGTTCTGCCAGGGGAAGCTCCTCTCCCTCATTGTCTTCACTGCTGGGAAAAGTTAAAGCTGAAAAATGGGTATTGTCTACTGAGCTGCTGATGTGCAGAGAGTGAGTGAGAAGAAAACCAGGCTCTGCTCCTGATTTGCTTAATTGTCTCTCCTGCCTGAGCTGCTTTGTGGGGCTGTCTGTCCCGCAGGGACGTCTCCTGCAAGTGCGGCTCCACCAAGGGTGTCATCACAGCTGGAGCATGGGTGGTACCAGCTTAGCAGGCACTGGCCACAAGCCAGCGGGATAATACAAATAATAATAATAATAATAATAATAATAATAATAATGGAGTCATTTGCATTGCTCTGCGCCTTTCATGGAGGACATCAAAGTGCTTGACTAACACTTCGGAATTTATCTGGGGATTCTAGTTAAAGGCAAACATGAGGGACCCCCCATCAAACAAACAAATGAACAGACTCCTAAACCCAAAGCAGCTTTGCCTCCTTTCCTCCTGACTGCATCCTCCTGCACATCTTGGGAAATGGGACCTCCCAGCACATCCCTCTCCATAACCAGCTCTCTGCCCCACCACTGGCAGGAGCACTGGTACCCAGGGAGGATGAGGGGGAGTAAGGCTCATCTCCAGCTCCTTGCCTTCTCCCTTCCAGGGGGCCAGGCAGGCAGCAGTGCCCTGCTCTGGCAGGGGATCGGGTAGAAGCAGAAGCAGGGACAGATTATCTAGAGATGGGCCACCTAGATACTCTGACAGTCCTGTCTAGTTTGTGTATTTGTTCAGTGCTGGACTCCATAGAGGTCAGACCTGTGTTCAGACTACTCTGTGCTATACAGTGCATTTAGGTATTAGCCTTTCCTTTTTATTTGTTTTGTCTTCCACTGTAATTGGTCCTTCAGCTCATTCCCTTTAATAGGACAGCAGTCCTGCCCTCCTCTTCCCATTTGCATCTGCCTTTCCTCATGGTGTGTTCTGCACATCCTGGGGTTTGCACTGATTCATCACTGATATCCTCCTAGCTGTGTCCCATCTCAGGATGCCCTGAGGTTGGAGATGCCCAGTGCCATGTCCAAAGCCCCGCAATTTCCAGACAGGGATGTGCCTCAACATGCTCCTCTCCACCTGCAAGGAGGTCTGTAAGCAGGATGGATATCAGTACGTCCTGCCAGGAGATAAGCAAGGTGGACAGTGGTGGGTAATTCCTGATATTCCTGCTCACATACTGATCTGTTTGTGTAAACCTCTTCACTTCATTTATGGCCAACACATTCCTTATTTTCTATATGGTGTAGAGGTACATGAATGGCTTAAAAAACCAAAATCGTCCTGTCCCAGCATCCCTCAGATATGAGCTGGGGACAAAGACCTTTCAAGGTAATGGTTCCAGAAAAGTCAAATATAGCAAAGAAGTGACTTTGGAGGAACTTTGCTGGAATTATTAATCACAGAGTACAGCAAATGACTTCAAATAACGTAATACAAATATTTAATGAAAACTATGTATATAATTTTTAACTTAATGGAAAAAATAGATGGCTTTTAATACTGAAATTCCTGCAGCCCTCCTTTATTTCCATTTCTGCAAGCACTGATGGCAGGGTCTTGGCAAGGAGTGAACAGAAGCCTCCAGTAAAGGGTTGTCCTTGTCTCTCCCATGAGGAGAATCAGCTCTTGCCAACTGCAGTGAAGGTTTTGTCTGACCTTCAGCCCTCTCCTCCCTGTCCCTTCCACCACCTGGGCACAGAGCTGAAGTGCCAGCACATGAAGGGTCTCCAGTCCCACCATGACTTACTGATGTTCCAGTTCTTCAGCAGAAACATGTCCTGCTGTGCAGAAATATCTCTAAGTGACTTCCACCTCTGCCAATGAGATGTGGATGTGCAGGAGGGTTGATGGCTTTCTCCATGCTGAGGAGCTGTGTGCTGGGGGGTCCCCTTGATGTGCTCTCCAAACCTAGCAGGGTGCCAAGGGCATTTCCACCTGTAGGTAGGAAATGATCTTTAGGAAACAGAAAACTCGGCATGCTTTGTGTACCCCTTCTGGAAGGGTGCAGCGTGTTTCTAAAACTAATCTTTAACATCTATTTGGTTGTGAACTGGTTAAGTCCAGAGGAATACAGCCATACCAGCTTTGCTGTATAAAAGTAATTTATGAATTTATCCACTTCTTAACTTTCCATGTGCTGTCACATTTTTATTTTATATACAAATAAAAATATATTGGTGAGGAATGAAGTGCAATAGCTCCAGAATGGATGAAAACAATTTCACCACCAGAGAATGAAGTGCAGGGGCTCAGCTGCATGTGGGAATCCTTGGTCTCCTGTTAGTCAGCGGGGGAATGAATCCTTCACTGCAACTAAATAAATAAAGAGACCAACTGCCTTGGAAAGAATAACATGTTGTATGTCAAAATATATTTGAATGTGCCCATGCCAGCATCAAGCTATAAAACACAGTGCATGGGGGCTTAACTGCTCCTGTGTTCACAAGCTTTCACATGTCTCTGTTCCTCAGAAATATTCCTTAAATAGGTAAGCAGAGAAAACGAATTTTAAAAAGCTGAGTGTGTGGCTCTGCTCCTTAAAAGAGAAGAGTGAGAGCTCAGAAAAGGCTGACAGGGAGTGACAGAGTCTGTGAAGGTAATGCCACATGGAGACAAGGCAGTAAAGCACAAGCAGGGCTGGTGGCTGGAACAGGACAGGACAATAAACTGCATCCACTGCGCTTAAGCTACAGGCAGCAGTGGGGCTGCAGACGTTATAAACTTATATAAGCACATTCCCGGGTCCCTAGTGCCAGTATTGAGGAGCAGTCAGGTGTGGGACAGGTCAGTGTGGGACACCAAAGCCCACCGTGGGGCCAGGAGGAATGCTCCAGCTGCTGATGGGGCTCAGACCACATCGCTCCAAAGCCCTGATGTTATCACTGCTGCAAAGATGCAGTTTAATTCTAATGATGTAGGATAGCACAGAAAGTAAATCTCTGCTCAGGCAGGTGGGTTAATGCTGGACCAGGGTGGAGAGCCTTGAAAGGAGTTTGCAGATTACTCACAAGTTTACTGTTCTCCCCACAGGTTAAAGGAATAATTTTGCTCTGGGCAGAAACCAAGAAGAGAGCATAGAGATCACAACTGAAATTGTTATTAAAGGGGTTCAAAGCTCCTCCTATAAGGCAGGAGGTCCAGCTGATGGAGATCCTGGCTGCTAAATGAAAGGGGGGTAGAAATTGGATAATCTGCACCAGATGCTTGTATTTTTTTACAAGTTCATTCACTTCAGACAAAATCCTTGCAGGCTGGAAGATGGCCAGCTCCTGCTACTAAAGGGAGCATCTGGAGGCAGTCCCAGCAGGACCCAGACAGAGGACCTTCCCTGTTTTCTTATCATGTTTGTGAAACAAACTGTCACTAAAAGGGAAGCAAGGCAAGCTACTTCTGATACTTGGGGAAAACAAAATGCCCGAGACGTGAGTGGTGATTCCTGCAGCAAATTATCACCTTGGAAAGGCTTTCTGATTCTGGTTATCTCCAGGTCTATCTCCAGCACAACATGCTGTGGTCAAGATGGACTTCGTACCTGTTTACAAAGCTTTCAAAATAAAGACACCCCCCCCCCCCCTCCCCGAAACTTGTCTGTTATTTTGGATGGATGGAAAGCTGCAGCTTTTCCTGCTGTGTTTTAATCTATTTCTGATAGAAATCTGATGGATGCAGCACTTGTTTTTGCATTTTAATGTCAAACAAGTGTCCACTGCTGATTAATGCACATTTGAACATATCCAGACTGCCCACCTCTGAGGGATGTAGGCTGCACCCTGCAAACTCCCCTTGAAAATGTTTTTTTTTCTTGTAATCATAATCCGTAAGTGGGCCTTATAAAAAAACCAAAACCACAAACCACAAATTCTAGACCCCAAAATAATCACTTACAAATTACGGCAGAAATGCAGATTGGGGTTGTGAGCCCCTAAAGGTGCCAGAGAACAAATGAGACTGCTCAGCATCCTTACAGCTGAGCATGCTTACACCCTTACAGTGGTTTAGTGCACTATAGGGACTTTATCTCCTACAGTATGTAAAAGATTTGACTGGGCAGGGCCGGCCTAATTGGCAGATCCCCTAGTGTTGACTAACTAGGTGGCTTTCGCTAAATGTGTATCACAATGTTTGAATGTCCCACCACCCATTGCTCTCAGGGTAGTCTTTAACAGTCCATTGTATCATCTGATTTTCCTGGAGGCTGGTGCATGATAGGGGACGTGATATACCCACTCAATACCATGCTCTTTGGCCCAGGTGTCTATGAGGTTGTTTCAGAAATGAGTCCCATTGACTGACTCAATTCTTTCTGGGGTGCCATGTCACCATAGGACTTGCTTTTCAAGGCCCAGGATGGTGTTCTGGGTGGTGGCATGGGGCATGAGATATGTTTCCAGCCATCCGGTGGTTGCTTCCACCATGGTGAGCACACAGTGCTTTCCTTGGAGGGTTTGTGGGAGTGTGATATAACCAATCTGTCAGGCCTCCCCATATTTATATTTCAGCCATCTCCCTCCATACCAGAAAGGCTTTAACCGCTTGGCTTGCTTGATTGCAGAGCATGTTTCACATTTATGAATAACCTGTGCAATACTGTCCCTGGTTAAGTCCACCCCTCAATCACTAGCCCATCTATATGTTGCATCTCTTCCTTGATGGCCTGAGGTGTCATGGGCCCACTGAGCTATAAATAATTCACCATTATGTTGCCAGTCCATATCCATGTGAGCCACTTAAATCTTAGCAGCCTGATCCACCTGCTGGTTGTTTTGATGTTCTTCAGTGGCCCAGCTCTTGGGTAAGTGAGCATCTACATGACGAACTTTTACAACCAGGTTCTCTACCTGGGCAGCAATATCTTGCCACAGTGCAGCAGCCCAGATGGGTTTGCCTCTGTGCTGCCAGTTACTCTGCTTCCATTGCTGCAACCACGCCCACAGGGCATATGTCACCATCCATGAGTCAGTATAGAGATAAAGTACTGGCCACTTTTCTCATTCAGCAATCTCTAAAGCCAGCTGGATGGCTTTCACCTCTGCAAACTGACTCAACTCCCCTTCTCCTTCAGCAGTTTCTGCAACTTTTTGTATAGGACTCCATACAGCAGCTTTCCACCTCTGATGCTTTCCCACAATACAGCAGGACCTATTAGTGAACAGGGCATATTGCTTTTCATTTTCTGGCAGTTTATGATACAGTGGGGCCTCCACAGCATGTGCCACTTCCTCCTCTGGTGATATTCCAAAATCTTTGCCTTCTGGCTAGTCCATGATCACGTCCAAGATTTCTGGGTGCCTGGGGTTTCCTATTCGAGCCTGTTGTGTGATTAGTGCACTTACCCCATGTAGTGTCAGTTGCATGATGTGTAGAGGGGACCCTCCCTTCAAACATCCAGCCCAGCACCAGCAGTCGGGGACCCAGGAGGAGCTGTGCTTCAGTATCAACCACTTGCAAAGCAGCTCAAACCTCTTCATATGCTGCCAATATCTCTTTCTCAGTTGGAGTATAGCAGGCCTCGGATCCTCTGTATCCCCTACTCCAAAACCCTAGGGGTTGACCTCAAGTCTCCCCGGCGCTTTCTGCCAGAGGCTCCAGGTAGGGCCATTCTCCCCGGCTACATTTTTTATATCCTTCCCTGCCCAGACTGGCCCAAGGGCTGCTGCATGAACTATCTCCCATTTAATTTGTTCAAATGCTTGTTGTTGCTCAGGGACCCATTTGAAATTGTTCTTCTGGGCGACCTGGTATAAAGGGCTTATGACCAGACTGTAATTTGGGATATGCATTCTCCAAAAACCCACAACACCTAAGAAAGCTTGTGTTTCCTTTTTGCTAGTTGGTGGGGACATAGCTGTTATTTTGTTGTTCACATCCATTGGGATTTGAAGACATCCATCTTGCCATTTTATTCCTAAAAATTGGATCTCCTGTGCAGGTCCCTTGACCTTACTTTGTTTCATGGCAAAACTGGCCTTCAGAAGGATTTGGATATTTTCTTCCTCTTCTCAAAAACTTCTTCTGCTCTATTGCCCCACATGATGATGTCTTCAATATACTGCAGATGTTCTGGAGCTTCACCCTGTTCCAGTGCCGTCTGGATCAGTCCATGGCAAATGGTTGGGCTGTGCTTCCACCCCTGGGGCAGCTGGTTCCAAGTGTACTGAACACCTCTCCAAGTGAAAGCAAACTGTAGCCTGCACTCTGCTGCCAAAGGGATTGAGAAAATTGCATTAGCGATATTAATTGTGGCATACCACTTGGCTGCCTTTGACTCCAGTTCATATTGAAGTTCTTACATGTCCGGCATGGCAGCACTCAGTGGCAGCGTGACTTCGTTCAGGCCACAACAGTCTACTATTAGTCTCCACTCTCCATTAGACTTTCACACTGGCCATATAGGACTGTTGAAGGGTGAGCAAGTCTTGCTGATCACTCCTTGGCTCTCCAGTCAATGAATCAGCTTATGGATGGGAATCAGGGAGTCTCGGTTGGTGCGATACTGCCACCAGTGCACTGTTGTGGTAGTGATTGGCACCTGTTGTTCTTTGACCCTCAGCAACCCCACAATAGAAGAGTCCTTTGAGAGACCGAGCAAGGTAGACAGATGTTTAATTTCCTCCATCTCCAAAAGCTGTACCAAAAGCCTACTGGTACCCTTTTGGGTCCTTGAAATACCCTCTCCTCAGGCAGTCTATGCCAAGGCTGCATGGAGGCTCTGGGCCGGTCACAATGGGGTGCTTCTGCCACTCATTCTTGGTTAGGCTCACTTTGGCCTCCAAAACAGTTAGCTGTTAGGATCCCCCTGTCACTCCAGAAATACAGATGGGTTCTGTCCCTGTCTAGCTTGATGGCATTAGGGTACACTGTGCACTGGTGTCCACTAGATCCTTATACTCCTCTGATGTGCCAGGCCATCGAATCCACACAGCCCAGTAAACCCGGTTGTCCCTTTCCTCCACCTAGCTGGAGGCAGGGCCCTTCTAATCCTAGTCATAGTATTTGTTGCTCACTTCTTGTAAATATGAGTCAGGAGTCCCTTCATTAAGATCAGAAGGAAGATCAGCCCTTCTACTCTGTTTTGGGAACTGCCCACTGGAACCTGGAGCAGCAGTTTTCCTGGAAGAACCCCCTTGTGTGATCATTTTTCCTTGCAACTCACATACCCATGCCTCTAGGGTCGAAGTAGGTTTTCCATCCCACTTCCTCATGTCCTCTCCATGGTCACTCAGGTAAAATCACAGGGTGCCCCATGGTGTGTACCCTCTATATCCTCTCTCTTGAGCAGAAGAACGCTGACTCCTTATAGCTGAGATATTTGTCCGTATAGGTGGAGAGCAGGACCTGTTCTCTTTGAGTTGCTGGACCTCCTGGGACAGTTTCTCCACAGCTGAGATGAGGGAGTAAGAGAGACTTTCTTCATAGCTGGCTAGCCACTTCATCCACTGCTGGTGCCTCTTCATCTTTCCAGGTCAGTATTGCCAATAAGTTGGCATACGATGCTGGTACGCTCTGTACCAACTTCCACCACATCGGTCGTGTGCACTGGACTTCATCTGGATCTTTGGATAACTGCTCATTGTTCAGGTCACTATAAATCACCTCCAGCATGGCTAATTCCCTCAGGTGGATACCTCTCTCCATGGTGGTCCATTTGCCTGGGTGATATATAACGTCTTCCTTGAAGGGATATCTTTCCTTCATACCTGACAGGAGTCGCTTCCAGAAGCTAAGGGTTTTTGCCCCTTTTCCAATCGCTTTGTCAATGTCCCCTTCTCTAGAAAGGGATCCCAGCTGTTTGGCTTCCTTAGCCTCTAATTCCAGGCTACTGGCCCCGTTGTCCCAGCATCAGAGCATCCAGGCGACAATGTGCTCATCTGGACGACAGCTGAAATCTTTTCACATATCTCACAGTTCACTCAAGGATAAGGATTGAGTGGTTTCTGTCTCATTTATGAGTTCTTCCTCCTCCTCCTCCTCTCCTTCTGATGGCCCTGGTTTTTCATCATCCCCTTCTAAACAAGCTGGCTTTTGCTTCCAAGATTTCTTCTTGTGTACAGGGGCAAATGATACTGGCATGGGTTGGTTCCCTGGAGTAGCCACAGTGCCTGTCGCTGGGGTTGGAGTAGCTGCAGTGCCTGTCACCTTGTCGTCAGATCCAGAGACCTTCTTTCCCTTGAGGGTACTGAATAGTGTTGAACAGGGCCTGGTAGGCATGGGCCAGGCCCCAACACATTGCAGTGATTTGTGTCTCTCCGGAGTTGCCAGGGTGACAGCATACTTTTTCCAAATATTCTATTAATTTTGGGGGATTCTGCACCTGTTCAGGGGTGAATTTCCAAAACACTGGAGGTGTCCACTGTCCTAGGTGTTTGCCCATGTTGTCCCACACACCCTTCCACTCATAACTATCCAGCCGTGGGGTAGATCGCTGGATGATATTCTTAAATTGCTTATTAATCTTAGACAAAACCAAAACAATATTCCCAAGAAATATCAACAGATGTATCTTAATTACCCAAGGATGTTCAAAATACTGAAAAGCTATTGTAATGAAGGAGGAACCATCATAGAAAAAGGTAGTGAAGGTGCCATTCTGTATTTCCTCCATAAAAAGCCTCTCAGAAAAAGTACTATAATTGCTAATTGTCTCCACGAGGTGGTACCAGAAGTACATTAATGATTTCAGTATAAAACCCAAATACCAGATAAAACTCAAGGTCAGTGTTTTAATAACAAATCTCCCAGGCAAAACCTCACTAATCACTGCAAAGCACAGCAAACTGCAAAAACCAACACCAATCTTCAACATGTACAGCAAAAAATGGAGCACGGTGCAGATCAGATAAACTAAGGTCAAGAACAGATGAGTCAATATTGTGACCCGCAACTATTAACAGGTACAAATTCCTTAATAAGCTCTGGTTAATCTGTTATTATCTCAAACCCTTTATAGCCCCACATTGGGTACCAAATTGGTTTAGCCCCTGTGGGCAACCAAACACCACACAGCCACTAGCTCACCCTGCCCCCCAGTGGGATGGGGGAGAGAATTGGAAAGGCAAAAGTAAGAAAACTCGTGGGTTGAGATAAGAACAGTTTAATAATTGAAATGAAATGAAATAATAATAGTAATAAAAATTGTAATGAAAAGGAGAACAATGAGAGAGAGAAACAAACCCCAGGAAAAAAAAAAACCCAAGTGATGCAACCACTCGCCACCTGCTGACCCACGCCCAGCCTGTCCCTGATCAGCGATCACTGCCCCCTGGCCAACTCCCCCCAGTTTATATGAAATATCCATTTGGGCAGTTTGGGTCACCTGTCCTGGCTGTGCCCCATCCCAGCTTCTTGTGCACCTGGCAGAGCCTGGGAAGTGAAAAAGTCCTTGAGTAGTGTCAGTGCTACTTAGCAACAACTAAAACATCAGTGTGTTATCAACATTATTCTCATACTAAATCCAAAACACAGTGCTATACCAGCTACTAGGAAGAAAACGAATTCTATCCCAGCCAAAACCAGGACATCCCTGTGGCTCTGATTGCTTCACTGGAGCAGGTTGCCCACAGGTTGTGCAGACTTCATCCTTGGAGGTTTTCAAGACCAGCTGGATAAAGGCCTGACCAAACTTCTCTGATCTTGTGGCTCACCCTGCTTTGAGCAGGAGATAGGACTAGGGACCTTCTGAGGTCCCTTCCAGCCTAAATTATCCTATGACCCTATGGTTATCCTTCCTTCCAAGGCCATTGCCTTGGTCTTTTCCAGGCCTCCAGAAATCCACTCCTTCTCCAGGCCTCCAGAAATCCACTCCTTCTCCAGGTGCTCTTGGAGACAGGAATCAGCAGCTCTGAGATGGCTCAGACCTGCCTGAAACACTCTGGGCTAAATTTTGTCATGTTCAGATAATGTGAGAATCACAATCTTATGTAACTCTCCACTACTTTTCCCTGCTTCAGCCCAATTCCCACAGCTTTGCCACTCTTGTCAGCTGCCTGAGCAGTCTGTTTTTTTGTAAAGACAGAGGAAAGGCATTAAACATTTTACTCCGTGTCCTCTCTTGGGAGTTTTCCCTGCCCACTGAGTAGAAGACCAAATTTTCCCTTGCTTCCTCTTATGTGCATACAGAAGGGCTTCTCAGCACTCCTCAAGTCTCTGCTGATTGTTTCTCTTTGTCTGCCCTGCCCATTCTTTTTACACCTGTAAATGTTCCAGTTGTTGCTTCACATTTTTTCTTCCCAAGTTGACCCAGTTTCCATTCTCTCTGCTTGTCACTGAGCAACTTCTCTGCATTGGGATGGTTTGACCTAATACACTTAATACAATTCATTTGTACTACCACAAGTACTCTTGAATGCTTTTCTCCTTAGGTTATTTTTTCCACAAGAACTCACTTATCAAGTTAACTTTAAGACCACTGTCCTATTTCATGGTCCTTCCTTCATCTCCTCCTAGGAGTGCTAATAATTTCATAGCCATTTCTGAGCTTCCTCTAACAAATTCCCTTTGTTTGAAGCTGTTTGATATGGAGTGTAATACCTGACATCTAGGATTGTCTTCAGTTTCTGAGGATACAGAGTGGAACTTTATAAAGAGGAGAATAGAGGACAGCAAATTACCAACAGCAACATATGAATTGCAAATAATGAATAATGAAAAGCAAATATTTGGTCAGGCACACACGACCCAATTCATGAATGAGTAAAAGAAAACAGCCACTCCCAAAATATCTAAGCAAACAGAAACCTGCTGACATAAATATTTGCAAATAGCACACCAGAGACTGAGCCAGATGGGTTTGCAAACACTGCCTGAAAACACTCCAGCAGGCCCAGAGAGCCCTGGATATAGCTTTAACCCTGGCACTCCTGTCTTTGGGCTTATCCTTTTCTCCCCAGTCACATCCCTCATACTGCTTTCCAGGAAAGCCATTGCCAGTCCCTCTTCTTTGCTTGAATCTCTGAGGAAGAATTCCCCTTCTAGCCCCTAATGCTAAATTTTATGGGAAAAAAAAATGGAGGCAGGAGGATGAGACTATCAAGAGCTTCAGTGGGAATGCACGAAGTTGGGCAAAACCTCATGAGGCTGAGCTGGGTGCACTGGAAATGGACAGGAATTTTTCCAGTAAAAAGTGGAAATCAGTTTTGTCATAACTGAATTTCAATTGCCAAAAATGTTCATTTTAATTTTTCAGCTGAATGGCAGCAACCAAGATGTCATCCAGATACTGCTAAGTCAGCAACACTGAAGGACTATCTTCCCATCAGCTTGTTTATTCTGGCTATCCATGCTTCAGCCCCTCCATGTCACAACCCAGTGTGGCTGCCTCATTTAAAAGAAGCCAAGGCATCCTCCCTTTAAAATGCATGAAGATCAATTCTTCACTTGATTTACAGCCCAGTAAAGTCACTGGAGAACTGTTGCTTGAAGTGACGTTTCTGGGCCAGTGCCTACATGGATTACTGAAGCCGTCAGAAACTCTTTGGGAGATGAAAAAGTACTTCTTAGCATCCATTGCACTGTCAGGACTGACAGAGATGCCTTCAGTGAGTTCAAAGCTCACTTGCAGGGCAAAGCATTCCAATTCAATGGAGAAGCATCCCTGCCTTTTGCCCCAGCACACAGGTGAGTATAGAGCCTGCCACCAGTGCCATGGCTACAGGTCACCCAGTGCGGGATGAGCAAGGTGAAACTCTTCAGTGGAGACCATGTCAATAAGTGTGTAGTGACCACCAGCTAAGCTGGACACTACTACTGCAAGTTATGCCCAAAGGTACTGGAAGCTCGAAGGACCTTGTCACTGCCCAGTCCCCAGTGGCTTTGGGTAGCTCTTTAGACGTTTTCCTCTTGATTTTACATTTTCCCTTTTGCTCTTTATGTTAATCTCAAAGCCTTAAAACTGGGAGGAATGTTTAAAGGATCTGATATGAAAATGCTGAAAGATTTAGAAACTAGATGAAAAAACCTTAGGATGAGACTGTACACTGGCTCATGTCTCGTCTGACTCAGACTGCATTCAAAGACCCCAGAGGCCAAATGAAGATGCCTCTTGGACTGCAGACTTCATGCATCCGCCAAAAAACACCCTAACAAAACCCCAAAACTATAGAGGAAAGTGAGTTATACAGTGACAAAATGCAAATTAAACAAGTAAAAAGTGTTTCCAGAGGAACTCTCTCATTTCAAGCTAGGAAGAACAGACTATCATACCGAAGGGACCATGCAGAGCCCACACAGCCCTGGGAAAGGAAATTTTGGAAAACAAGTCTATAACGTTTGGAGGTACTGAATGGTAAGTAGTAATGCAAAATGACAGCTCTTAGCACAAACTCCTCTCCACCCTGCCTGCAATTATATCGCTTAATTGCAAAGTATTGGAACAGCTCCTGTGTGCTAATAGAGTTCATTCCAGAGCATCCCTGTGTGTCAATACCAGTCCCATTGAACAAGGGAAGAGAGCCATGGGGAGAGCATGTTGCTTGTCCAAAGCTGTACCCTGCTCCATGGCTAAAAGAGGCATCACATGCAGAGAACCTGGCTCCCATGCATGGCTGGGGACACACTTCTGCAGGCAGGCTGCCTGCTCCAGCAACAGCACCATGCTCTCCGCTTTAGGTCCAGAGTCAGGGATACACCGCTGTCTGGGCTGAACCTCAGCATTTCCTGTCTCAGGCTTTGTAGACACTAATCAATAAGGTTGTTATTTCTTTTGAAGATGAGAAAACTCCAATAAACAGAGGCTTGGTGTCTCAGTTTTGTTGATATATTTTTGAATGCATATTTCCACTGGCTAACCTGTGCAGGGCTTTGAAGCATGTGAACAGCACAAGTGGCATACAAAGGAGAGAATAACCACTGACCACAGCACAGGAAGTCATTCAGGATTTCCTCCTTCTTGCAGAGACCCCACAAGCAGCTTGTGAATGCTCTTCACTACAAAAATCTGCCAGCTTTCTGTGGGTGGCAGTGAAGCAACAATTTTCACTTGTCTACCTCATCCTTCCCCAGAAAAAATAATTTTTTGGGAACACATATGATTTTCAGAAGTCTAAAATTGTCTTGAAATGCCACACTTCACAATGTGAATTGCATCTCACTTTTATCTCACTTTATAGGGTCTTCATTTTAATACTATTAGTTTATATGATTCCTTGACAGAACAGTAATAGAGTGGGATAATATGTATGGCTGTCAATGTCTTACACAATAACTGAATGAAGTCTTTTACATTCCATAAAATTTTATCTGGTTTTATTTTATTTTCAAAACCACTGGGAACTAATTGAAACCCCTTATGCTTTTTTCCAAGAGGAAGGTGTCTCCTAGCCATTGGAATGAGTCAGTCTGAAAAACCACAAAGTGGTCTTTGGTGTCATCATTCAGGCTCAGCTCCTCTCCCTCCAGCATGTGATAACATCTCTTTTATCTTTCCCTACAAACCCTTTCATTTCTCTCATTAACTGAGCAGCTTTGGGCTGTCCCATTCTCATTTTAATGAGAACTTTCTTCATATTGGGAGAGTAAACCTCTGTACATCATCATGTTCATGAGAGTCTAGTCCAAAGCCCCTTGATGAGGGCTGACTTGTAAATGATGCTACACGCCCCAGGAATACAATATCATTCAGCGTGAATAACAGTTGTCCTGAAACAACACCAACATCTCTCTACCTTTCATTTAGCAGTCTGTGCCAAAGCATTCAGCAGAATATTTTCAGGTCAACTGGTATGGTCAGTCCCCTTCCTTTTAGGATTTACACTGCTTCACCTTGACAATGACTTCAATCACAAGACACCGCTGTATGCAAACACAGAGTCTACATAAAGTCCAGACAGCAGGTGTGGCAGAGCTTTCCATAATGATTTGCTCTCTGCTCGTCATGTCCTTTGAAGGCTGCGAGTGACAGCTCCATCATAACAACAGAGCCACGAGGTGGCAAGTCACCAATTTAACTCCAGAAGAGCTGAATCTCACCAAATAAATTCCTCCAGCTGGCTCTCACCTGAAATAAAAACTGTCACAGTGCCTGTAATACCTGTCAGTGTATCAAGAGACACCGTCCTGGCAGGCATGTGGTGCTGGCAGGGAACAGGACTTTGGGAGATGGAGAGTTCAAGCACAGGAAATGTAAAACACAGTGTAGGGCTGGAATCTCTTGGGGTACCCATCGCCTAACCTCCACCCTTGAATAAGCTCTGTGAGCCAGTGACACAGCACTGCAAACCTCAATTACAAGCCAGAATTAAAAGGCTGTATGAAAATTCATCATAGGAAACCACATCAAGACAAGCCATACAAAAAAACCTGATTTATGGAATTTATTGGTCCCCCCTCTATCCAGACTGACAGTTATTTCATTAGAAAGTAATCATATTTGTCTGACATGATTTACTCCTTGCAAACTCAGCCTGACTCACACCTTTTCAAAACACACTTTCCTAAATGTATCCTGAAGCTACCCAAAGACAGCAGTTGCCCACATTCCTTTCACAAGGGTTTGGCACGTGGCTGCAACTTGCAGTTTCCAGTAAAACTAATTTTCTGTTGGAACAATATGAAATCTCACTGGCACCTTTGGTATTAAATATTATTCTATGATAATGATCATTAATGACTCTTTGATTCCTAACTTTGTATCTCATTTAGGGACGGTGTCCCCAAACCTTTGGGGCTTGCCTCTGTTGTCCTGGGAATGTCTTAGTGGTTAATATTTGCTGTAATGAATACAGATGTGAAGAAGGCATTGGCACTTCACACACTACTCTTTCAGTTACAAGTAATTTCCTACTTTCCTGCCTCCTAACAACTCTAGTGATTTTCTCATTCTTAAGATCACTAGATTATGACACCGATTTAATATGTGTTACACTGGTGATAATAATAAGCAGCACTGTGCATCATTAGGTCTTAAAATATTCCCCCAAAATAGAGTAACACTCACAATTTTACAGCAAACCAAAGCATAGAGCAATGACAGACCCGTGATGATGCTGCAGAACAGCTGCATAATGTAGAGCTGAACCCTAAATTTCAGGGTCGGCTGTCACATTAATTGCTCTCTCTTTGGCAGGTTTAGACAGGGTCATGGTCTCATTGCACTGGTCACTGCATAAATACATAGTCAGATACAACCCCTGCTACACAGTGCCTCTTTGTGCAGTTTGAGATTAGGAGAGAGGTAGGTGGTGATGGAACATGAGGGGTAATAACACTGCACACCTCCTTGGACAGGTATTTGTGACTCGCTTGTCGTTTAACACTCACATTTCAACCCATCCCTGCCAGTAAAGCCCACCTGAATTATCACAGTGGCTGTTTCTGAAGAGCCTGTGTGACTTTTTGAAGGGCAGCTTTGCAGACTTTGGTCTATAAAAAAACAATTGCATTTCCTTCTCACACACATGCCAGCCTCACACAGGAACCTAGAAAGATCCTCAGAGGAAAAGTTTCCACTTTTCTGCAAGAGAAGAGTCTGGTGGGCAATTGCCAGGTGATGGTTGTCCCCTGGTGATAACCTTGAGATGCTGTATTGCTATACTCTTATGTGCTCTGTGGTTCCTATGGCTCATTTGAATGCATCTGATCAATGCATGGGGTGCTTTGGATCCTGTTATGAAACCTGTAATCCTCACAAGCAATGACACACTTCACCCCTGGTGCTGGGTCCCACTCCCAGCCACAAACACCAGGAGTTATGCATTCCCCCATAACCTGTGGTGTCTCTAGACCCTGGCTCTTTTGGGCAGTAGGAACAAGAGCACCACTCCATCACTCCTGCATAGACTATTATAAATACACCAAGAAGGGTGAAATGATCAGACAGAAGCATTGTAGATTATTCTGGGGACAAGTATCCATGTTTTCACAGTGTTTTACATAGCATGTAAGTCAATGTTGCCCAAGGATGCATCTTGCTACATGGCTGCATACTGGCCATGTACCCTCATCTCAAGCCTTTGTATCTAGACAAAAAGGCTCCTGAATCTTAAGCAGCTCTAATGGAGGAAACCAAATATCACAGAAGAACTGGGTAAAGCTTCTCAGTGCAGGAGGACCTCATCAGGCACATGGATCATTTATGCCTGACATTTATTAGCCTCAACTAGGACATGAGCGATATTTGTTCTTACATTAGGAAGAATATTACTGGAGAAAGGCCACTTATGACATATTTCTGGAGTGAATCAATCACTTTAATTAGACCAGCCAACATATCTGGAAAGAATCCCAAAGATGTTTTCAAGAACAAAATTCTTTGTCCATCATGGATCTCAAAGAGCTGAGTTTTTTCCCCATCTGGACCATCAGTCTGTTGGAAGCTGACACCTCTCTTTGGACCTTAGCTTCACTGACACCCTCATGCTCACACTTATCACAAGAGTGCTCATACAAATACTTTCTCTTGTTCTGTTCCAACCTCTTATGTCTTTAAACTTTCCTTTGTTCTCCCAGCTAGAGAGAGCAAACAGGAGCTCACTTAGTATACATCCATCTGCTCCAAATACTTCTCCTTCCCTTGTGCTTGTGTAACAAGGCTCTGCTGACTGCATTGCACTCATCTCCATAGTAACTTGGGAAAATGCTTTCTCTCTGAGTGAAGAACTGGATAGAAGAAACCATTAGTGCCACTGGAAGGCCCACCAGACATCAACAAGGCATCCAGCCCGTAGGACTGAGGCTAACAGCAGGGCTTCAGGAGAAGTTCAGGAGAACAAATGTTTTCCTGAGATTTGTAGTAGGATGCCTGAAGCCAGAACAAAGATCTTGTAGGAGCAGGACTTTAGGTGGGAGCTTGCTCCTTTGAGGGAACCTAGACGAGATGAGGAAAGGGAAGAGCATGAGGAACATCCTGAGGATTTTGCTGACACTAGAAGCATTTCACTGAAGTTATCCATGAGGACACTTTTATTTTCAGGGATTGAAGAAGAGGAGATGGAAAGAAAAAGGATAAAAAAGAAAAACACTAGCAGATTTTCCCAGCCCTAGATGTCTCACTTTATGTAGCGCTTGTCTACAAAGCAGTTCCTGCAGCTACTAGGGGCATCTCCATGGTCTTTGTGAAGCAGGACCTGGCTTCCTAGAGACTCCCAGTCTCCAAAGTGATCAAGGCACGAGTCAAACAAGCTGCAGCCTGCCACCTTGATACTCTCTAGAGAGGTAGGCACAAGCCAGCCTTACCCAGACCACATATCATTGCTCCTGCCTCCAGAGCCCTCTGCTGCTGCGTCTGCTGTCCCAGAGGAAGGGGAGGGAGAGCTCTTGCATGCAGGGTTGGAGAGAAAAAATCCCTGAAGCAGTAGGGAAAGGAGACCCATCTTTCAGATCTGTCCTGTAGCTCAGACCTCACCCTCACACCCCTCCCTCCACCCTACAGCTGAAAGACATGCAAGTCTTGGCCCTGGTTGAAGAGGTACCAGAAGGGCTGCAAGAAGAAGGGGTGGTGGGAAGGGAGAGACACCCCCTGAGCTTTCCTAAACCTCCTGCCTCAACCCTCACTGACCCTCCTCCAAAAACCCACTGCAATGCTGCCAAAAGCTGACTCTTTCCTGCCTATCCAAGCAGTCTTGATCTTGTCTCCCTTTGCCAGCCAGCACAGGGCAAACAGTGTCCTGGTGCACAGTCTGCCTCCTTTTGTGGTAAGGAGCCCAAAATCTAAATGCACGGGGGAGAACAGAGTCCCCTTTTCAGGGAGAAACTCCCCAGAATGTTTCCATGAAGTTTTTCTTGAGCAGAGGTGAAAATATGGGAGATAACATTCCGCCAATGACCCTTGTGTGGCCTTGACTCATCCAACACGGAATCCTTTCCTTTCCTAATGACAGGACTTCATTGTTCCCTTGTTTTTCAGGTTTCTTTGTTTATTGCTCTGGGTGAGGCATTTGATGGCTTGGCCTCCAGCTTCGTTTGTGGGCTTTGTTGCAGCACACAGACCAGACCAGACCAGCCAAGTGATATCTGGGTGGGGGCACCTGGGTTCATTCTGGTTAAACATTGATGTCTCCCTCTGAGCTGGTCAATTGAGGATATCTGTGGATTCAATATAGGCAGTGGAGACTAGGTGCAATTAATTTCAATTAAAATGATTGCCTACATTTGATCTGATGAATCACAGTCCAAAAAGGTCTTTTTTTTCTCCACTGGAATAATGGAGAACAGGGCATCCTGGGTGACTCTGTATTAAAGTTTCCCATTGACTCTTTTCTCTTTGACTACAGTTTATAGTGGCAGAAAAAGATGACTCTTTCATCTAGCTAAAGATTTAGTTAACATGTGTCTCAATAGTTCTCCACTGGAAGGACTGGTGCATGAATTTATTTTAAATTGGAAGTTGGAAAGAGTTGAAAATACCCCGAAGACAAATAGATTGGAAGAGGGAAGCATAGAAACAGGGAGAGAAAATGTAAAGACATTCACCTTGTATCATGCAAATGGGTGTGTTTGCAGAATAACCGAAACAGCTTGAGTATCTTCAAATCTAAAGGTGGGACTGTGTGGCAAGTGAGAGTTGCCAGATGGCAACAGGGAAAGCTAAGATCAGTCTGAGCTTCACACAAGAGGCATGGCAGAAACAGATGGGAGGCAGCAGGGCTCTGGCCAGGCTCCACCTGGAAAGCCCTGCTCTGAACTGGGCATCTTGGCAGAAAGACATGGGCAAAGAGGAGAGGATTCATGGAAGAGCAGTATCTGTGGCACAGAAATGGGGAGAAGTGAGAGAAAGAAATGGATGTGTCTGGCTTGGTGAGCAGAGCAGGCTGAGCTGGGTAGAGAGGGAACAGAAATCAGTCCCTAAAAGAAAGGGATTTCTGTGTGCTGATACACAGATGCTTCCAGGACACAGACAGAAAAAAAAATGCACTCTTTTACTAAGAACAAATTAATGAACAGAACCATTTCCCTGTGATGTATGGCTGTGGCTGGAGGTCTGTTTTTTCACCATTTCTGTAGGAAGGAGGAGGAAAACAAACACTAGGGTGAGCTTCCCAGCAGTGTGGTGCCACAGGCTGTAGGGCTCATTTCTGGGAGACAGGCAGGCTGTTCCATCACCTGCAACATTGCAGCCAAACCAAACAAAGCCCAAAGATATACATCATCAGGATCAGCCTGTCCAGGCCCTTCAAGGAGGACCAGATCATTTCATGGAGCTTTTCTGGCTCTCTCCTGTGATACCATGGAAATGGCTGATATTTTCCCTTGCAGATGTCTCCAGCAGATTTCTTGCTGCACATGAAACAATTCATGTGAGCGAGCTAGCTGTGTGAGCTGGAAATTTATTTTACATATAAACAGCTAATATTTATCTGTACAAACTTGCATGGGGAAAGGCAATAAAGCACCTGGGATGTCCCCTAAATAATGACAGGAGTGTTGTTGGGTATCCAGGGATTTCTCTGAACAGATGTGGCAGCAAAAGAACAATTTGTAAATGGACTGATAGTAATTAGTATCTGGGTGTTCCACATGATACCCCAAGCTGATGGTGGGCAGCTAGTTCAGATGAACAGCAAGAAAAAAACCCAACTGCTGTCACTAAGCAAAATGATCTTTCTAGCTATAGCAGCTGAGCTAGCAAGGTTTTTAGGTAGTTATAGAGATTTCTGTGGTCATGCTCTCTGATAGTTTTTGCAGTTCTTAGGCAGGTGTGATGATTCTGCACTCACAGGGTCTGCTTTCAGCTGCAACTTGGAAATATGTCCCTGCAACAGTGGTATCAAACTGAGCAATCAGGTGGGGTCCTACATTCAGGGTGGCACAGCAGAAGTTTCTGAACTTTATGGGTTTATATCTATGTCCTTTGCCCAAGGACCTAAACTGGAAAACAGAGGGGAAAGACTTGTCACATGGCTTTGCTGCTGTTTTCCTAAACAGCTTTGGTTGGGATATGGTCACCAACACTGCTTGACTGGACTGTGTAGACACTATTGACAGTAGCAGTCCCATAACTCCTATGTTGCTGATGCAGATTTGTACCATGCCTACCCCAAGATCATGCCACAAGGATTTAATTAAAAGCTGATCCCAGCACTGGTCCTTGGCCTGTTTTTATGTGGCAGGGCCATGCCTTTTGCTATTTCTTGTGACCACAGCAATGTCAGGGACTGATGCAGATCTCTCTCTAGATGTTGCAAGGTGACCCAGGAAGCATGGTGCTTGCTCATCAACCCAGCCTCATCCTGCACACTGGCAGAAGTGGCAACTGTCTGACAGGAGCCTGTCCCTTCCCTTCCTCCCAGTCCTGACCCTGACAGCAGACTGGGCCACCTCCCTTGATCTCCTGGTGTGTTTTGCAGGAGAATGACTCCTACTGGGGCTATGTAATCCTTAAATCAGGGTAGTCAACAGAGACCGGAGAACATGTGCAACATGATGGGAACCCCATCAGGATTGAAAAGTAAGAGGAAAAAGTTTTCCAGGGTATTTTCCACAGCTTGTCCTTGCCAGGATGGCTGTCCAAAGTGCTGTGTTCACACAGCTCAGGCTGAAGCGCCCGGGCAGTGCTGAGCCAGGACAGAGACTTTCCCCCCTCTGCTGAGCCCAACTCTCCATAATCCAGTGCTCCCCACTCTGGATGGCTGTGGGTGTGTGATCACTCAGAGCCCAGATCAGACACGTGGAGCAGGAGGTTGGTGCAGACCCCATGGCCAAAGCTTTCTTCTGCTGGGCAGGGGAGGGGGTCTCTGTGCGTGGGGCAGTGCTGGGACACAGACCCTGGGCAGGGACTGGGGTCACCCCAGTTGTGGGGGGCAGTGCTGGGGGTGTGTGTATACATGCACAGAGGGGCTGTGGGTACAGCTGCAACAGGCACCCAAAATAAAAGCCCTGGAAGGAGTGTGCAGTGCAGAGGGGTTATGGAGACTGTGATGGCAGGAGCATAAGACCCAGATCCAACTGCTCTCCACCTGCCTTCACACTGGTGCAGGGAGCACTGGGAATGAGGAAGACCAATGATTTCCTGGGAAACGGAGTAAAAATCTTGCAAAGCAATATAAACCCAGCATGAATAATTGAGTCATGTTTTGGCAAAGACTGAGTTTGCTGTAAAAATCTGTCACACTATTTTTGTAAATAAGAGCTTCTGCCTGGGAAAAGTCTGTATGTCCCATCTCACAACACAGTCAACAAGCCCATGCCAGTCTCACTCCCACTCCACCACCACGATGGGGTCCTGTCAATGCAAGCTGCATTGTGGACATCTGTCCTCCTTCCTCCATGAACTCTGCTTTTCTTTGGGGGTAATGTCTTCCACTTCACCAGGGAGCCAAAACACTTCTGTTTAAAAGGTATGGGTGGCTGAGAACTCATTTTTCATTTAATTCACACATACATGATTCCACAAAGTGGAATGGAAATTAATTTTGTTTTCATTCCCCATACTGGGAAAAAAAAAAAAAAGGATCAACCAGACTATCCTGTTTTGATAAAATAAAAATGTTTCATTCCAATTTTTTTTTTAACTTTTTCTAGGTAATCTAAAATAAAATAAATGATGCAAAAACTATTTTGGAAAAAGAAAACAAAATGTTCCTTTCTGAGAAGACCAAAATATTTTGGTTTTGTTCAGTTTTACTTCAGAGTTAAAAGCCGAACTGTCTTGCACAAATCATTTGGTGTTCAGTGCAGAGTGTTTGCAGGGGAACAGAGTCATCTTGAAAATTTCTAGCTAGTGCTCTTAGGGATATCTCTGTAATGTTGTTCATGAATTGACAAAGGTAAGACAGAAGTTGTGACTTGGCAGCTTGAAACTCAGCTCAGGAGCCTCACTTCCAGATTAAAATTTTCTTAATGATGAAAAATTTTTTTTTTCTACCAAGAACTTCTACTCAGCTTCCCTACACTTCTCAGGGAAGGTATAGGAAAAGCAAAGGCCTGCACAGCCTGAGGCTGCAGGCAGCCAGGGGTCCAGGCACTACAAATGATCTGATGCTGAGCAGGAGTGCACATCCCTCTTTTTACACCAGAGGGGAAAAGGTAATATATTCCCAAAGGGAGTATCACTGCAGCTGGGGACTACCTGGAGTAGCATGACAGAGGGGGATTATCTGGTCAAACCTTTGGTCATCTAAAGGAGGTCTGTGGATCATACCCCAAAGGTCTGCATAGAGATGTCCCTCCTTGTCTCTGAAGCAAAACCCTAGCTCTCAGGCCCTGGGGTGCAGTGGAGCAAATCATGATGCATGCACGCAGGATCTCTGAGTGCCAATGTCCAGCCTGCCGCAGCTCACATCACAGCCCCTGGGCAAAGGGGAGAAATGCATCACCTATATATACACCTAGTGATGGACAGATTTTTTTTGAGGTTTCAAATATGACAGTTATGATGGTGCAAGGATTGAAATACTTCCCTGGGCCAGAGAGCACTTCATCTTCACATTCACCTTCCTGTGGGCCAGCAGGGTACCTTAACTCCTACCCTCTGCCCATTACACAGTTATAGCCTCTTCCTGTTCTACCTTTTGGCACCATGAGCTGTGCTTCTGCCGGCAGGTAACAGTGCAGAAGTCAGCAGCCCTTGGAGGGCTTGGGACCTGGAGGGTCCTCACACTGCAAGGAGCACCCAGTGTACACTGGGCAGTGGGCAATAGGCAGACACTACATTTCTCTACAGCCTGCTGTTTCTTCTCTTTCCAGCTGTTTCCTCCAGGTCGTGCTATTTCTTTTCTTTCCCACCATTTCCTCACTCACCCATGGCACCACCAGAGCAGCGGACAGCACCTGGAGTGCATGGCTAGACCCGGTCCAAAGGTGTGGGGATGTTGCACTCATGTATGAAGGACACACACCATGATTAGTACATGAAAGCAACCCACCAGATGTTATCTTTGAGAAACCAAGCAAGTCTCAGCAGGAATAAGTACTGCAGGGATACAAAGATGCTGGTGACTGTAAGGATTATTTGAGAGGAGGAGGTGTTACTCATCCAGACATGAGCACACCATCACACATGAAGAATCAGATTATCTAACCAACTGGAATAATAGAAAAGAGATTAGATTTAATAGCTCAAAGGGCAAAGTCCTGCCCTTTGGGATAACAGGAGGAGCTTTTTCCTATGAACTGAGGATTCACCAATTAGAAATAATGGAAGAGGGAAGAGGTCAGCATCAGTATGCATTGGTTAGCAATAGCATCACTATGGATTGATAATGTGATGAACCTCTGAAAATAGCCCCCATAATTCTGGGGCAGTATTTTCAGCAGAGCTAAAGAAGTATTAGTACTATATACAAAGCAACAGTAAGAATTTGCCTGAACTGTTCTGCATGGGTTTGATCAAAAAAATTAGTTTTAAACTGCATCAGGAAAGAGGAAGGCTGTTGAATCAGGCAGTTTGGGGGAGTGGAGTACCTGTCTTAGGAAAACACACTTTGAAAGCTTTGCTTTGTCAATATGGCAAAATGACTTTGAGGGGTTAGGTGATGATTCCTTATATAAATACATCTGAGGCATAATATCAAATGTGGAAAAGCTATTAAGGGATAACATGGAAATAGATCAAATAGATATAAACCAGTCATGAGTATAGTGAGACTGGAAATTAGAAGATTTCTAACTATCCAAAGAGTGAAATTCTCAAATGCTTTCCAAAATCCATTTGTCTGCATGGAGATGAGGAGGGAGACAGGAAGGAGGGAACATAAATTATATGAAGATGGAGCTGTTGATGAAAGGAGTTGTTTGATAGAGTGGAAATAATTCTGGGGCTGGAAGTTAAAGGCCTTGGGCATGTGATTTATTGCTATTCCAGCAGATGGAGATTTGATCACTGCGTGCCAAGTGCATTTGCCTGTGCTATATTTATATGACATTAATCCTAATTTCAGGCTTCTGCTGGTCACTTGTGTGGTCTAGGAAGCCTCATTCACCCCTTGATTCACAACTTATCTTCTGGCCCCATTTTAGCCTTCCTCTGAATCACTGCAAGTGCTGGCCACAAAGGGTGGCTTCTGAGCAGGACACATCTGTGGTTTGCTGTGGTATGCAAGCCTTCTCCATGAGAGGTGGTTGTATCTTGTTTACTTATCTGGGATTGCAGTGATCCTCGTATCTGGGATTAGAGTTTCTCTGATGGAAGCTGGTATTGTCCGGGTTTCTTGTTTTAATTCCATAGCATGAAATGGTCCATTTTTTAATATAATGTCTGAGAAATTAATCTAAACTAATTCCCTGCTATTTCAGGAATCCAAGAGACAAGTAAAGGCTTGGTCTCTGCTTGGAAGTTTAAGAGGTGGATTTACTTTCTTAAGCTGTATTTGTAATCTGTAGGGCATTGTTGGGAGAAGGTTGGTGGGCTCTGGTGAGAGCTGGCTTGTGAAGAGATGTTCTATGGACACTTCTGGATTAACTATCTATTGCAGGTTTGTCAATGACTTCAGAACATGTGACAGACCTGTTGGTACCTCCCAGCCTTGTGTTTCCAACAATGTCTATCCATAGCCAGTATCATTTTAAGGCATCAGTTCTTGGATGCAGGTCTGGGTCCTTGGTTTAAAAACTATATGCATTAGACTATACATGCAGGGAGCCCATGCAGTGTCTGGTTGTAAGTGACATTCAGCAATGCATGTACATGGCCAGGGAGGTTCTTCATCATGTGTGCAGTGAGACAAGGCATCACCATACACCAAAAAGGGATGCAGTTCTGCAGCCACATGCCTGAAACTCTGCTCTGGTCCTGTGAAAAATGGAGCCAAAAAAGGTGGTAGGAGAGGGCTGGCCTGCTCGTCTTCCTCACAGGGGAATGGCTATTGCAGACAGTCTGGTAGACCACTCTGGCCAGAATCCACGCACGTTTGCCTTGTCTAGCTTGGGAGCACAAAACTGACTCCCAGACCCTGGTAGTCCTTCTCTGAAGTGACCTGAGGAGCAACTAAATCCAAGCCCTAACTGAAACACCTATGCTGCCATGGTGATTTCTGCTTCCATTCTTGCAGTCTGGCTTGATTGTCCCAGGAGTGGTCTGGAGAAGGAAAGAGGACAAATGGCCTAAATTAGCTAAGGCAGCATGTTCTCCCTGCTAAGAACAACTCATACATTTCCTCCTGAGCTCAGGCAGTCTTGACTCCATCCTGAAGTCTTCACATGAAGCCGAGTTGGGTTTCTACAGGTGGGATTGCCTGTTTGCTATACTTGTGTATATCATACCCTTGTCTAACATGGCCTAAGAGTACCTCACAAGCACCACCTAATTAAGGAGCAACTGATCAAAGGAGGTTAAACTATGAATTTCACACCCCTTCTCCAGCACTTGTACAGCTGCACACTTTTTCAGTAAAGTATCCCTTCTCTGGGATGCCCTTAATCAGATGTGAATGGAGCATCCTTCTCCTGCTGTCTCAGCAAAGGAGTAATTGTTGCTTGTCAGCCAGCAATGATCATATTTTACAGACACATTCTGGTTGACAAGTGATGGGGAAACAAAGCTCCTTTTGTGGCCTGATGGTGAGGGTGGGAAGGCTGGGGAAGGAAAAAGGACTGCAGCACCCCATCCAGCAATGTGCCAGTATCTTTCCCCTGAGCCATGAACAGATGATGGCAAAACCAGTTTTAGGAATCATAAAACTGGTTTTGCCATCAAAGTGATCACGAAATCACTTTGATCAAAATGATAATGAAATACTCCTGACCCAGTATAAACAGAACCATCATTCTGGATTCTGCACCCTTCATTACAGGAGGCTTAGGTGCACTGTTCTATTTGCTTGGTGCCTTCAAGACTGGGATGTTGCCTGAGTTGCTGCCAACTTCTCTATACTCAGCTCTTCTTCTATACATGGCTCCCTTTCCTTTTGACTAGTTCTGGCTTGAACTTTGCTCAGTCATGTTCCTCCTTTTCCTACATCTCGGCCACTCTGAATCTCATCCAATTTGATTTCACCTTGACTGAGAGTCTCACTGCCCCATTAAACAAAAAGCTGAATTTGACAGACTCAGAGAGCTCCAGCAGAGTCACAGGAGCCTGTGCAAGGAAAGGATAGTCCTAGGGTGGGCTACACCCTGATCCCAGCTGGGCCTGAGCACAAAGTCTGGGTCTTCTTGGACTCCAGACCAAAGCACCAGAACACAAGTAGTGATTAGTCTACTGTGTTGTATCACTCTAGGTGGGGCACCACAGACAAGCCTGGCACTTGGAGCAGATCACGGATACTGCAAGGTCCAGAGCTGAGCAAAAGTCGATAATGAATGCTTCAGAGCGTCCTTTTCCTGCTGTGTGAATTTAGATTTTATTCTGTGTTAGGATGTAAAAGTTACAGCAGCACATGGGGCTGTATGAGAGAGAGGATCTATGCATCTCTCTTCTTCAAGGGCTGTTAGTATTTTCCAAGAAAAATGACACAGGTAACAGTGACCATCTTACAGACCTTTGTCAGCCCTTCCCCAGCCTTCTGTAGACTTCCCTGTGTGATACCTTTTTGCACAAGGGAATGTAGTAGATGACTGTGCTCACAGAGATGAGGCACAACTCCACCAGATAGTGCATCCTGGAGCCAAACTAGTCTCTGAGCCATGCCTTCCTCTCTCATCAATTCATAAAGCCCATTTCTAGCTCAAACCTTGTTTGCAGCTTTCTTATTTTAACCTCCAAAATGCTTTGTACAAATATTTATTCCACTAAGAACTAAAACTAACATCAGCTACTTGTTTATTAACACACTAGGATGCAACAAATGTTTGGGAGCTCCTTCATTTTCATTATAATAATGAATAGTGAAGTGAATGTAGTGAGTGAGGTATCTGACTCCTGGTTTTGTAAAACCCAGAAAAGTCTTATGTCTAAAATATTCCTCTGTCTCCATTATTTTTTCTGGTTTTCTGAAGTTTAACTGTTGGCCTTGAGTTCCCTTTGTAATTTGCCATAGAGGATCCAAATTGCACCTTTCTTTATTTCCAGAATGGCTTATTTTCCTGTTCATAAGTGGGTCCTAGTCTTTGGTGTGCCTCACGTTTCATTGTCTTCCCTAGTTTTTCCTACCACATAGAATATAGATCCGTGTTGACATAAGTTTCTGTGTGCCTCAGTTTCCCATCTGAACATTTAGTTTTCTTTTCCCATCCTGGTACTCACACCATGGGTGTTGTGTGATAGGCAAAGTCTAGGAGACAAAGGATTCAGAGGGATATGACACACACAAGGCTATGTTTTCTCCACACCATCTGAGATGTTGTACCATATCGCCTGGCTAACTGAGACCCACTCAGGATCTCTCATGGGTGATTGAGCATGGTTCACCCATCCTCTATTTGAAACAAACATCTTTTTGGAGTGTAGTGGAAGAATAAAAATAAACCTGTGTCTCTCAGGTGGATTTCCACTGCTCCCATTTTCCAGTGGGAATCTACTTATTTTGCAAACTAGTATCAGTAATGAGCTGAGCAAATTTATAGCAAAGAAAATTTCCCAGCTCTCTAAATTATTACTGTAATGATATATTGTAAACCTGCACTACCAAACAATTGGCTTAGTTGTTTTACATTTATGGCAAAGATGATTTAGATCTCAAGTGGGAAATAAAATCTGAAGACGTTAAGTTTATTATAGAAAAATACATTAAGAAGCCATCTTTCAGGCAAAGTATTGGGGGAGGTGAACGTATACTAGTGATGGCTGTTTCAACTCTGTTGAAATACGTGTTATCATTTCACCAGTTTAGCTAAGTATGCCTATCAAATATCTGAGAAGCTGAAATGCTGACCTCTAAACCTGAACTTGCTCTGGAAGTACGTTAGATGTCTGTCATTCCTGTGAGCTGCCAAGATCTATCTGGGAATTCATTGTATATTGTCTGTGGTGTACGAGGCTTTGCCAGACTCAAAATCAATAGTTCATGTGTGGTCAAACAGCACTGACAAGATGTGGTGTGGGAGACATAAAGTTTATTACTTGAACAGCTAGAAAATAAGTCTCTTCCAGTAGAAAATCATGACAAAAAGAAAAAAATCCTCAGATAAATTCAATAGCACAGTTCAAATTTTTGATGA
This sequence comes from Pelecanus crispus, assembly GCF_030463565.1. Lineage (NCBI taxonomy): Eukaryota > Metazoa > Chordata > Aves > Pelecaniformes > Pelecanidae > Pelecanus > Pelecanus crispus. The sequence continues at coordinate 22,925,860 of NC_134653.1, read as the reverse complement.
AAATCTAAAGAATTATTTTGGCCAGTGTGTTCCTCCTCTGCAGTGCTGTTGTTGAGTGTGCTTCAGGCTGTTGGTCTCATGGCCGTGGAGATATTAGCGTCCCACGTGGTGAGGAGCAGCAATCCATCATGGCATTCATATGGTCACCAGCTACAGCACAGGCAAAGGGTGGCAGGAGGAGCTGTGACCACAGCAGAGCATGGGGACATGAAGAAGCTGCTACAGCACTGGAGGCAATATAACAGCAGTAATTCAGCAGTGGGGAGCTCAGCGAGAACATAATGTTTCCCTGGAGCATATGCACATTTCACGCACACAAAAAATTGGTTTAGACAAACCCCCAAGCTTCCTTCAAAACACATTTGAGACAGAATTTTTAACCAGCCTTTTCTGTATCATCACATCATCTGAAACTGCACTGGCTTTCCTTTTTCCAGTGTCTACATTTCCATCTCTTTGTCTGCCTGCTAAGCCTACAGCCATTTTCTTCTTGTAGTGTATTCTGCTTTCTGCAGAGGACATAAAACACGGTGCTCTCATTCTCTCTATTCAATACTCAGCCCTCTTAGTCTTCCTTCTTATTGTTTTGGGGTTTTTTAATAGTAAATAAAAAATACAAGTGGAGAGTATTGCTTTTGCTTTTTGTATGTGGGAAATAAATGAGAAAGCCAGCAGCACACAGGTACAGATTTTGTATACATTTAAGTGACACTAAACCTGCTGTTTCAAAGCATATTTTTGCAAGTACTTCCATTGTCTATTGAAGTCACTTATGAGCATTAGTAACACCACTCAAGGGTAGTTTACTTCATAAATTAGCTGTACTCCTCTGTGACAGCAGCAGCAAATAGAAAAATGAAAACTGGTTGTGCACTATAAAGGCTAACTTGATGGAGAAGTGTTTCTTGGAAGGGTTGACTACAAGATAGCTGGGTAATTGATATTACTGTGCAGTTTAAAAACAGGGAGCCAATATCTGGCCATGCTCATATATCTGCATTAAGCAAGTAATTTAGCTGTTGCCATGCTGACAATAGATGTACCTGGGACAGCAGGGTGATGCAGAGCTGGTGGCTATGGCTCTCTTCTGTGGTTATGGCTCAATCTCCCCTGGTTGTGTGAATGTTCCAGCCCCTTGACCCTGTGTCAAGGGAGCTCAGAAACACCCAAGAGATCCTGGGTCAACTCTCTTGTAAGGGTGCGAGGACTTCAGTGCCTCAGGACAGCAGTTTCCTCCCTCATCCTACTCCTTGGCTCAGGAGGTTTTCAGCATCAGAGCTGTCCCACTGACCCTCCAGAGCACCTTTCCTGCTGTCCCCTGGTGAGGGGACTGCTCTCCTAGCTTGCACTCCAAGGGTTCTGTGGGAATTTTGGGCTGCCATGATGTCTGTAAAGTGCATTACCATGCATCTAGATCCTTTTTTCCTAACTCATGCATGACCTCCTGGTAGAGCTTGATACATTTGTGATTTCCCTTAGCCCTGCCAACTCAGGCTCCTTGCAACAGCTTGCACTTCTGGACTTTGGTTATGCGATCAGACTGTATCTCTCCTCTGGGCTTCCATGGCTTCTCCACAAGCTCCCCATGACCCATGTGTCCTCAGGCACTTCTATTACTCTGGAGCTTTCAACGCATCCCCACTCTGCGCTCCATGTGGGGCAGTTGCTCAGAAGATGTCTCTAAACAGGATGGCAAGTGAACTTCTTGTTTGTGTTCTGGAGTTTCAGGAGAAACAGCAAAGCTCTTGCTCATCCCTTTCAGATATGAACTCTTTGTATCAGATTACAGAAAGAAGGAGAGCTGCAGAAAACAAGGATTTAGCAAATGCAGGCAAAGTTTGAGATGGGAGAAACCAGGCCTGTTCTGTGATAGGTGACTTGGCAATGACACCTACTTGCAGTCAAATCAGCTGCACGTGGGTTGAGGACCTCCTCTTGCATCAAGTGTTGTGTTGGAAACTGAAGATGGCCTTTAAGACAGCAGATGGTTTAATGGCCACATGACACTGCTCCTCAGGCAAATGGGATGTCATGTTGCATCAGCAGTGCTATGTTCCTTACTAGATATCTAGCTGAATCTGAAAGTACTTGCCTGTCTGAAAGTACGGACATTAAGAGTTTGCTTGTCTCTGCTCCAGACAGATCAGATTTGTTGTAGACAAACAGTTCCATCCAAACCCAAGTATTCTGGAAAGCCATAAGAGAGATCCAGTGGGAAGATGTCACCAGCCCATTCCTGGCATGCACTAGTGTTGCTGTCATGTTCACTGGTGCCCACCTTGCACAGACAAACAACTCATCCCCTGTCTTGTTCATCTCTCTGACTTGTCCATGCACTGTAGGAGGTACCTACATGCAGCCCTTCCACCCTAACTGGATTGTCACTTGCTCAGGTCCTCTGCTCTTCTTCAGACCTGGTTCTGCCTTGGGTTTAGGACTGATTGCTCTCTGGGACCTTGGCAGAGCATGGCTAGTACTGAAGACAAGTATTTTCTTAGAAGAGAAGCCCATAGAGTAATTTTCCTAGCCTGTGATCAAGAAATAAGTACATGACACTAGTAGAGCTGTTCCCTCTAAACTGCTCTTCAGTGGCACCTAGTTCTCTCCTACCATCATTTGAGGAGCCTGGGCTCCTATTTCACTCTTTTTTGGCTAAGAAGTTATGTGTAATTCATTGCATTTTTGCTGAAGTAGAGGGACTGAATATGGCACCTGGGAATTATGGGTCTATGGGTATGGGGTTTTGTGTCAGGCAGAGTTTTGGGGGTCTAGAGATCAGCTGCTTTTCTCTAGGTGGTCAAAAACCTACTTAGCTGCTGAGTGGACTCTGCCTTTTTTCTTCAAAGGCTGGTCCTTTGTGGACAGTGTAAAGCTTCAGGAAGACAGCCACTGTGCTGAAGTGTCAGGACTGCCATCATATGCATAGTTTTTCATGAACATGAATACACTTGAAAAGAGGGCAGGAAAAAGCCTGGAAAACAAATAACAGGAGACACAGAAGTGGCTGTAAAATTATCAAGGGGATAAAGAGTCTGGAGGAATTTTTCCTCCTAACACAACATCTGGGGACACTGAATTAAATCAGTAAGAGGCAATTCTAGAACAAACAAAATAAACATTTATCTGTTCCACATGGGGCAAAGAGAGAAGCTGAGTACCAAAAGAAGACACTTGAGACCAGGAGTATGAATCCCAGAAGGGATTAGGTAGCTCCATAAGGGAAGATCCATCACAGCTGCAAACTAAACCACCCAGAAAGGTCAGGTTTTGGATGTCCTGAGCTGTGAGTTGCCAGAGCCTGGAAGGATATAGCACAAGTGGGAGAGCTCTGCAGCCACCCTGCTTCTTACATGTTTTACCTCTGCACTTGCTGCTGAACGACTACTGAAGAATGGACCCCAGATTTAGAGATCTTTGCTCTATGCCAGAAATCCTCTTCTGTTCATATAGAAAGGACCTTCAGTGTCATCACCTCCAGGCCCTGTCTATCTCAGGCACTCAATTATCTAATTCCCTCCACATATATCCCCTTCATGAGCAAGCTCCATTTCAAAAGTGGCTAGGTTGGGGTTTTTTTGGGGTGGTTTTTTTTTTTTTTAATTTTATTTCTTTCTATTCACTACCATCTGTGAAGCTGTACCAGAGCCTCATTACTCCAGCTGTTAGGACACTTCTTCCAATTTCCAGCCTAAATTTATGTGTGGTCAGTTTATAGCCACATATTCTTGTGATAATATTGCTTTTAGCTTAAATGGCTCTCTTCCTCCTTGGAGTTTCCTCCAGTGAATTTATAGAGAGCAATATCCCTTCTAGCCAGGCTAGATTGAAAAAAAAAAACAAACCAAACCACCCCAAACTCTTTCTGCTCCTCATCATACAATACCCTTATTCTTGAACTTGCGTGACCGGTGAGAGCCCAATCAGAGGTAGATGGACAGAGAGAAGCTACACCTTCTTTGCTGCAAATACTCTCCTGATTAATTTTGGGGCTGCGTTCAAACATTGGTTATGTGCATGACATCTTCATCCTGTGATCACCCAGTGTATCAAGATCCAATTCATCAGTTGCTCCTGGTTAATGAGCACCGGTAAGAGCAGTTTGTAGCAATCACAGCAGCCTTGTGGCAGGTTTATGCCATGTGCCTGCTGTGCAGTGACCAGGGACAGAGTCCTGCTATCTTCTCAAAGGCATCCCACATTTTCTAGGGTGACACTGGGGGCAAACAGGATCACTGAGCCACTCCCCATTCAGAGCACCTAGAAAAATGCAGCAGGGAGACAACACTTTCCCAGCACACATGGCCCTTGCTATTTACACCCCTCACCCCCTTCCTGCTGGCCTGCATCTGTTACTGGCTCAGCAGATGTAAGGATGCAGGTGTAGGGATGCTTAGTTTACCCCGTTGTACTGCCAAGCCCATCCAGATGCGAAAATGCATAGTGGAGGATGCCTTTGAAGACTTGGTGGATCATCATGGCCTGAGCTCCTCCCCAAGCAGACCATTGCAAAAGGAAATGATGTTTTGAAGTTGCAAGCCTTGACCTTGGGGAGCAGGGGTTTGTGGGGAGGATGAGCGTGGAACTGAAGACTGGAGTACTTGCACCAGTTTGCACTTTTACACCTGGTGAGCTTGAAGAAGTTGCTGTTTCTGTAGCAAGGCTATCCAGGGCAATCCAGGGCAGAACTGGCCTCTTGCTCCATGAATCTACGGTGAAACAGTGGGTCCTGGCCTCTAGCTCTTGCAGGGAGAAAAGGTTTTTCTGTAGGCAGCCTGCAGTCTATATCATGTGTTGGCTCATACCTGCTGTGGCCCCTTCCCTGTATCACGGCCTCCTCAGGTACTCTCCTTGTAGTTTTTCACATTTGTTTTCTCTTTCCTGAGCTTATCACTTCACATTTATCTTTCCTGAATTTTCTCTTACTCATTTTGCAACATTTCTTGTATTTATTGAGGTTAGTTTTGAATTCCAGCCCTGCTCTTGGAAGTGCTTGCTCCTTCCAGCTAAGGTTCACCCACAAATTTTTAAGCACATCTCTAGTCCATCATCCATGCCATTAATAAAAACACTGAACAGAACCTGACCCCTGCAGGGCTCTGCTTGCAGTGCCCAGCCAGCCTGACAGCATGCCTGTCATAACCGCTCTTTGAGTCTTGTTTCTAAGTGCTGCTTCTGCCTGTTTGTCTCGTGTTCCCAGAGCTTCCCCCTTTTTGTTTAGTTTCATTGTCAGGACATGTTCCCCTCTGGCCTTTGCATTTATAGGGAGGGTTTATTGAGTGCTCCGCCTGAGCAGATGTGCAGGCAGCCACAGGAAATCTGTGCAACACCGCGTTCAAATACGCAGCTTAATAAATCACAGGTGCTGTGAAACAATCTGTCTCCTAAGAGCGGGATGTGGGGGGAGTCACATCCACATCAATGGGATGGGGAGCATCTACTGAGCTCTCTCACATCTTGCAAATGCCACAGTGACTGTCTGGTGGCACTGGGACTGTCATCAACTTCATGGGGAATGGGCAGATGGGTATGAGGGCCTGTCCCACAGAAATGGTATCACAGCCAGTTATTTTGCTTTTTCACCCCCAGCTGCTCTGCAAAGATCTGTACTGCCCAGTGGTGCCATGCAAGGTGTGTAGCAAGCAAGGCTCCCCCAGCTGCAGTGCTTTCTGCTCTGTAAAAGCTGTTCTGTTCTGGTCAGAGGAACAACATCAGGAACTGGAGGAAACAAAAGAGCAGGAGTAGCATAGGCATAATTTCTGAGCAGAAGCATCTCTCCCTTGGAGGACAGGTTCTGGATCTTTACCCTCTATACGGAGTCAGGAGCCTCCTGCAGTTCCCCGACTTCAGCAAGAGCAGTATCTCAAAATCTTCCAGCTCTGGTGCTACCTAGCCCCTCAAGAGCAGGCTCTGCAGGCATCAATGTTACCAAGGGATATGGTAACAGAGGCAGGAGGGTATGTTTGAATAACACAGAATGGGAGGGTGGATATGCCTCTCTAAAAGCTCCACTTATCCTCAACCAGCAGCTATGCACTTGATACAGAAGCACTGGTTCCAGTAAGAAGTCAGACTCATGTCAGGCTATACTGCTATGCCAGCAGCAGATCCACAGTAGCAAAACCAGAGTGACTGGGCAGAGCTACATCACACTGACTGCAGGACAAGCTTTGTGCCATACTCTGCACTGCCTTGCACCCAAACATCTCAGCTGCTGCTGTGGCTCCAGCCCTTTCTGCCACCCTGGTAAGAAATGAGGTGGTTTCTCAGCTTCTCTGCTCCAGCAGCAGGGAGTGAGAGGGGCTGAGGTGTGGGCTGGCTTCCTCTTTCCTGTTGGCAGAGCTCTGTTCCCCCACCAAAGTGCAGTCCTGCAGTTTATGGTAATACTGGAAGGGGTGTGTGAATCCTTGGTGGGAACAGTGCTGGGGAAAGTGATGCAGTATTCCATGGTGGTAGGCAGGGGAAGGAGACCACAGGAAAGGGAAGGGTGTTTTTGGCTGGAGTACACCTTCCTGCTCCCGAGCTTTGTTTATGTTTGAATTCCAGCTCTTTCAAGGAAGCACACCAGTTTTGTACTGACTTCCATGGACATAGGCTTGAAACCCTGTGTTGGCACTAGAGCACCGGAAGAGCTGATGCAGGTGATTTCTGTTAATGAGCCATGTGCAGGGCAGGTCTTAGCAGTGCTCTCTTGAACTGGCAGCAAGAGGAGGAGGTATGCATTTGCAGCCATTAAAAATGAGAATTGGAAAGACTCCAGCATGATCCCTCCAACCAGGATAGAAGGGCTAAAAAGACAGGCTCTGCATCTGAAATCCAAATTAAGGCTTCAAGATACACAAGCTGTGGCAGCAATGACAGCAACAACTTTTTGATCTCAAATGCTTGCCCTGCTTGCCCGCCTCTCCCTTCCCACTACTCCGCGCCCCGCGCCCCGCCCCCACCCCCCCCACCCCCCCCCCCCCCAATGCTCCAAATGCCTAATTATCCTCCAATTGTGTGTGGGTCTGGCTGTGAATGAGATCTAATACAAGAAACACCCTGGAAAGACAGTGAGGCTGATTCACAAACAGTCCTGCTTCCTCTTCTGGGGTCAGTGACACAGTGCTGGGGCATTGAGTACTCAGATGAGGAACTGGCACAGCAAGGGACTAGATGGTCCTTAAAGCAGTATAGTCCCCCAAACCAGGGCAGTATGTAATTACAGCAAGTTTCAATACACGTCAAAACTTTACCTCCCCAGTCTGGCACCTGCAACCCCACTGTAGTCAACATAGCTCAGCCCTGGTAGCTCAGTTCTGCAGCAGAGCCCCCAAAACACATACAGACCTGGGCATAACCCAGCCTTCAGCCATGACTCTAAGGATGCCTCACCTGTTACCACCCAACCCCAAACAAGTCCTGTGCACCCAGTCTTAACAAGCATGTGGACTGTCCTGTAATCCTACCATGGTCTAGGTTGAATCTTTAATTTTAACATGACCCAGCCCTGTCACCAAACCTCTACATGCCCAAATAATCATACTGTAACTCCAAGTGTCTCCTAGATCTGAAGCACGATTGCAGTGTAGCTCAGACCTTGCACCAAGCCATAGTACAAGCCATGGGCTCCCACCTCTGTTTGAGCCTAGTTTTGAGCTGTTGAGCCTATAGCAACCAAATATGGGCACCAAACATGGTTTGTCTTTAACCTTGAAGTCAGGAAAATCCAGTCCTAAATCCCTAGACCTAGCCAAGCCATGAACTGATTATTTTTCTTGCTGCTTACTCCTGGTCTCAACAGCAACACTGCTCAGCACTGAGCTCCCAGCTGAACACTCAAAACCAAGGATGGATCAGAAAATCTATTTCTCCCCTCTCTGAACTTCTATCTTGGCCCAGCTTTGACTCTCCATCATGCAGACAATCAAAAATTTGAATATCCCACCATAAAAAGCGCAGTGCCTGAGATGAACAAGCCTGAATAGTCTTCCGCACTGAGCAAGCCCATGTTATCTCAGCTCCCATCACTAGCAGTGTCCACAAAGCCTTGAGCCCAGTCCACTGGCCTTCATCCTGCAGACCCCTGGGGCTGTCTGCTGCTGCGTGCTCGCAGTGCTGTGATTGATCTACAGCAGCCTTTGTCAGAGAGCTGTTGTATCACATAGATCAGTGACAGCGTGCACAATGTGTGGGTGTTTGCTTTGTCAGTAATACTTCATCATCTTTTAATTCATTAAATATGTTTGTCATTCATCTCTATTAGAGGTTGACACTGCTACTGTTTGCTCTGCCCTGTGTCAGTGTGCTTGTAAATTTATACAATAACCAAGAGAAAATCACATTTGTCTTCTTTTGGATTTAGAAAATGTGCTTTAGGAGATGAGCTTCTCTACTCCACGTGTTCCCCTGGCTCACAGCCTTCCAACCCCTGAACTCTCCTTCATGACGTGCAGCTCCCAGCCCTACCTACACACTTCCCAGTCTCATTCCACTCCACCCAGCACATGTCCCAGTCCTCCAGACCTCATACCTCAATGCCAGACCCTCCTGCCTCCCACACACATGTCCTCTGCTGCCTTCACTGTTGTTCACTCTCTGCACCCTCATACCCCTGCCAAAACACCACTGGCAGGCGTATGAGACCAACTTATTTTCTTAGGGTACTTTTCTGAGAGATGGGTGTGGTGGAGGGGGGCTTTTCTCTGCCATCTCTCCTCAGGGCAGCTGATTCAGGCCCTGCCTCACCCTTGGTATTCCCTGTTAATTAGAAGGATAATGTCATGCTTTACTGGCTATAAGGATCCCTGACATTTTCGTTGGTATTAGGGTCAAGGTATAGATCTAGGGGTCTCCACTAGGGTAGCATTCAGCTGTGAGCTGAGACAATGCCTTCCACTGAATACCCATGGGACAGATCTCATAATGTGCTGGACACCATGTTTTTATGTGTGCTGTTACCCACAGAATCAAGTTTAGTGGGTGTGTGTGCATGTGTGTGCAGTGTACATGTATGTGTACATGTATGCGTATGGGGATTATACTCTGGTTGTCCCTGGCCCTAGTTATATCCCATCTGCTATGCCGTGTGCAGTTTGGGGCTCCCCAGTGAAAGAAACACAGGGACACATGGGAGCCAGTCCAGCAGAGGTATCAATGTGGTCAGGGGCTGTAGGGTGGGATATACAAGGAGATGCTCAGGGGACTGCATTTGCTCAGCCTGGAGAGGAGAAGGTGAAAAGAAGATTTTATTGCTACCTTCACCTCTCTAATTGGAGGGTTGGACTCTTCTCAGAAGTGCACAGGGACAGGACAAGAGCCATCAGACACAAGTGGGAGTATGGGAAAGTCAAGCCAAATATAGGAAGAAAATTTCCCAAAGTAAGGGTGGGTAAATGCTAGAACAGAGACCAAAAGGCACTGCACAATCTCATCTCTGGAGACAGCTGAAACTCAGCTATACAAAGCCTGAGTAACTGGCCCTGGTTGGACATGCTCTTCCAAAGGGTTTGGACCAGAGACCTTCTGAAGTTCTTTCTGACATCAATTAATCTGATTATTACTTTTCTGTCCCCAGTTCCCCCATTTGGGTTACACCCTCTCACCTGTCCCCAAGGGGGATTTGTCCATCCTTCTCATCTGCAGCTCTGAGGCATGCAGTCAGCCACAGCCTGGTCCAGCTCCAGGAGTGGCAGCAATTAGGCCTAATGGATTGGTAGTTCAGAAGGTGCTGAGCAGGGGGATTTTGAGGTTTGAACCAGCACCTGAAAAAAAAGGCAAAGAGAGCAGACCCTGTTGCTGGGCCATGTGGTCTGAGAATGTGGTCCTGTGTTTTGGCGCATGTTTTCTTAATGATACATCTGTGCTCAGCAGCTCTGGAGACCCAGGTGTCTCATTGAGAACATTGCTCACTTTGTCTTGGATTATGCTGGCTAATTAGGAAACACAGGTCTTTGTCTGCCTCTTTAAATGTGTTTGCTTTCGTTAAACAGTACCATGTTCAGCTTGCACTTTTATATTAATCCCTAAATACTGTAACAGTGTGTTGCAGACAGAGATTTGTTAAGGCTAATTCTATTACCAGGCAATGTTTGCTTCTAGGTATTAAAAATTACACCTGTTTGCAGAAGGGCTTGCAGGAGGAGCAGCAAATCTAGCAAGTACCCCAGTCACAGAAAAACCCGTCCCAAGGGCTACACCCCTGCTCATAAGAGACACTTCTGCCACTGAAGCTAGCTGTTCCTCTGGAAGAGAAAGCAGGTTTAACCCTTCATGGGTGTGGAGGATGACCATCTCTAAAGTGGGCAGAACAGCAACCTGGAGGTTAAAACTGGACTCACTCATGTAAAGTGATAAAAGTTCAGACCTATATTTCTGCCATGTCTCACACCTGGATTAGACACACATCCTTTGGGAGATGTGTGCGTTTCTAATCTGTGCCATCAATCTCCAGCTCCACCAGTTTTACCTGCCCTCCCTACTACATTGCCCTTGCCTGCAGGAAGTAGCATGGGGAATTATGACTATTTTTCTTGGATACCTTTATTTCATGTAAAAAAAAAAAACCCAAAAAACAAAAACCCCAAAGCTGGAGGATAAAGTGATCCCGTACATCAACAATAATTGCTGTATCTGCACTCCTAGAAACATACCTCTTTCTTTGTAGCTGTTGCAATTTTAACATAAAGGAATGCCTTAGAGACTAAACACAGACATTTTAAGCTTCAACAGTGGTTTTTGAACACATTCAGTCCTCCAAGGTCTCCTTTTAATCCAGCCTCCTCTTCCTGTGCAGGTACGTCTGGGGCACCTCCCAGGTGACATGGACTTGTATAACAAACTCTGTAACTGTTTGAAAAATAAACTGAAGTAATAAAAAGGGAAAACAAATATTCAAGATCCAGCTAATCTTTCATATAAATGGCTCCTATATATTAAGCACCCTCCACAAAAACAGGTAAGGGTGGTGATGGGGAAGGCAGATGATTCATCTGTATACAGGCCTTTCATTTTAAGAAACTAGTAGGCAAATGTGACTGTTGTTTTGGAGAGAAAAAGGAGGTTGTTGCCCAGGGAAAAAGGGATAAGAAAGCAAGTGACACGTGGAAGGAAGTCACTGCATTGCTCCTTTCCTCTGCATCCCTGCCTGTGTTATGGCACTAGTAGAGTGATATATCAGGGATGGGCAGGAGCTGTTCCTTCAGATGGAGGTTAAGCAATGCTGCTCAGATATGTTGGAGGGCATAATTGGGTCCTTTGCTCTTAGATCTTCTTGTATCTTCTTTACCTTCACAGATGGGTGAAGAGAATTAATCTAAGGATGGATGGAGTGGGCTGTTGTAATTGTGATGGTGATGCTGGCTGTCATGGTGACAATGGTGAGTTAGAGGTGATGACTCTGGTCATGATGGAGCAGCTTCGATGACACTTATCCCTTCTCCTTCTCATCTCCCTTTCCTTGAGAAGGCTGAGCATGAGAAGACTGTAGTAGGATACTCTCCAGCAAACCTGTGTCTGCCAGCATGGGACCAAGGTGTAGGGACGGACAAACACTTCTTATTAGGTGTCTGACAGTGGCATCAAAGGACTATAGAGACTACGGTGGTGGGGAAGTCTATCCAAGGCCTGGGGACAGAAGGTATCCATCACAGCACGGGCAGTAGCCCTCAGAGACAGGAACACAGAGACTGACATATTTTGCTCTGGGTCCCTGACAGCTCCTGGTAGACTTGTGCTGCCACCACCAGTGCTGATGGCAGTGCACAGTAATAAAATACTGGGGGACTTCTGCTTCTGGCTTGTTCATTTGCTCTGGAGCTTTAGTCTGTTTTTACCCCGACTCCCAGCAGCACAGTGCTGTGGCAGTCACAGCACAGTGTGCTTTCTGCTGTCAGAGCTGCACCAATGAACAATCTAGACAGGTTTTGCCCTGATGAGCTGGGCTGGGAGTGGTACGGGGTATGCTGGTCAGGTCCCACTCCACTAGGTGCAGCTGGCTCTGGCCAGCACAGGACCCCATGAGGCTTCAAAACACGCCCAACTGAGGATCCTCAGACTTGCCAGCATGCAAGATCAGAATGGTCCTCCTAAAGGTTTTGGATTTTCTCTGTTTACCCACAGCACATGAAATGGTTTGAAATCAATATATCATGGATTAGAGTAGTTCTTAATATTCTCTCTGACTCATTGGGGTTTCTGAAATCTCTTATGCTATGCCTCTCATTCAGTATACAACAAACTCACCATTTGCTTTATCAGGGCAGAAACTGATGCTTCTTTTTAAAAGCAGCAGCATCCTCTGTGTCCAAAGAACTTGCCCTTTGTCTGTGACTATGTATCTGCATGGCAGACTACCACATAGCTGCAGTTCCTACAGAGCTCAGAGCCCAGCAGTACTTTGACATGGGTGCTAAGCCAGGAGAGCTGTGCAGCTGTGGGTGTGGGGAGCTGTGATTACCATGCCCATGGTAACAGCAAAAATTATGTACCAATGCAACTGTATGTTAGCAGGCAGCAAAAATGCAGCTTTCATGGGATCTGAAGCAGGACAGCATAGAGGATCAGGGATGCTTGTGATGAAAGGAGTCCTCTGAATGGGGAGTCTCAGGTTCTGGTTCCTGTTTGCTCCTGTATTGTTGGTTGCTGAATATAAATGAATGAAGTCAAAGGGCCAGGTGCTACAATGCCAGTTTTCATCTGCCCTCTGAACTCTAATGGCCAGTTAAGTGGTTTATAACCACCTGCAGTGCTCTGACAGAAGCTGCTGTGTGCAGGGCAAAGAGTTCTGGCACCTTTACTGCTCTTCTGCCCAGTCATATGTGGCTCTTTAATTTCTAACACGAATGAGCCCTAGAGGGATGTTTTTCCTGAATTAAATGCTGGCTCATCCCACCTGTGCTCCACAATCATGAGTGTGCTAGGACAGTGAGGGGTGGAGTTAAGCACAGAAGGCTGTTATGTGACGCTGATACTCCTGTGAGTCAGGCACGGAGAAGAGCAGATGGAGTGATGGCTCCATATTCAGAATGCATCTGATTTGATTACATTGGTTCTTATGTGGACAGAAAATCATTTCAAGACAGTTACAGAAATCTTTTGCATCTTCTGAGCCTCAGGCTGAGAGAGATCTGATCAGTCAGTGTTTCAGGGAGCCAGTCTTGGGGTGCACAGCACTGCATCAGGGATGGCGGGGGCATACGAGTTTTCCGCTTAGTTTTCCCTGAATCTTGGCCCTCTTTTTGTGAACAAGTTGTAGTCATCATTGCTGGGGCCATCAAAGTCATGGGGAGAAGCATCAGTGAAATAGAGCTTCTCTGCCAGGGCTGCTGGGGGATGCAGGGTTCAGCAGCAAGTCACTTCTATCTGCTCGAGCTAATTCAGCATTGTCCCTTCCAAATGTGATCTCGTTGCTGAGCTGAGCTGTCTGAAATCTTCTCTGCCAGGTGAACGTCTGTGCTCAGATCCACTATTAACAATCATGAAACTGTGGCCTTGGTAAAATTAAGGGCACTCTTGCCTCAGCACATGAAAAAGTCAATAAGAAATAAGTCAGTGATGACGGAGTTGCAGAGTGCAGGTCTCAACACACCAACAACAGAGATCAGTCCAAGAGCCACTCCATACAGGAGGGTGGAAAGCTGTGCTCCCCTCTGAGTGAAATGTGCCTACCCTGAGATCTGGTCCTGCACTGGCCCTGGTTCCGCACTGGTACTGGTTCTCAGGCTACATTTGACCCCATCTCACACACACCTCTTACACCTGTGGATTAAAAGGTGCCCCACAGCATCTCCAATTGATAAAGACAAACTTGGGAAGAGAGGAGATGTTTCGTCTGTTTCTACCATTTAATGCGAAAAGCCAGAGTCAGTTGTTATTACCAAAACACTGCCCATGCACTGTAACTGTAGGATAAGAGAACATTAAGCCACTCCACTGCAGCATATGGGTGTTCTTGAAATGACCAGAAAATGCACTATTTTTTTTTTCTTTTACCTTGGTATTGTTTTGTTATCAGGAGGTGAATGCCCAAAGAAAGCTCTCCCTCCCTAGGCATGTGCCATGGGGCAAGAGTACTCTCAGGCATGTCCCACACTCACGGTCCCCCCTGAGCCTGTCTAGGCTATTCAAAGACACCACACCTCCCTCCCTGCCTGTGTGCTTGAGTTTTCTCCCCTCCAGTGAGGATGTGGCCTGGACTCATTGGTGGGCATCAGACTGTGGGGGGACCATAGTGGATAGCCCACCCCTGAGTATAGATTCAACCTTAACTACTTGTCAGAGATCTCCCACCCATCATTGCTCTCACCCTTAGACCAGTGGTGCAGGCTCAGTTGGGCCACACGTGTGTTCATCCAGACAAGGGCTGAGCTATAGGCAAAGCAGGGCTTGTCCTTGTATTTGCCAAGCAGACTGTCTACAAATGACTCTTCTCTGAGAATCTCTAAGAGATAGAAAAGCATAGGCAAGGACAGCAGACAGTGCTTGGGAGCAGCCAAGACCTGCCTTTTTCTGTGCCTGCCCCACATCCATCCTCAGTCTGCCTTCAGCCCTTCTTCAGCACTCAAGGAGTCAGACAGTCTGCCTGCAAAGGCCAGAGCACACAGTTCAAAACCCTTCCTTTTCCTGGGCTGGGGCTGCATTGGTGGACTCCAGGCTTGACCTGGGCTGTAAGTCAATTTTGCTTCAGATAGCATTAATATGCACCTACCAGCCAGCTGTGTAAGAGGGAGAATCCCACCACAGCTGGAGCCAGACATGAGACCTATGATGCCCCCCCACTCCCTGCATATCTCCTTCATGCACATGTGGTCCCAGCTGGAGCAGACAGACCTGGAGAAATCATGCAACCTACCCGAACTCTAACATACCTGGGCAAAATTAGACTGAAGCAATCAAATTTGTTCTGAACACAGCTCTTACATACGTGGACTCCAGTGGAAACTGAGAAGACCTGACATATCCCACAGCTCATACGGACATATTGCTCACTGGTCTGCAGGTAAAGCATCTGAATAAATGCCTTTAGGAAAATAAGTCTAGCAAAGATACTGCAAGTTAGCTTCAGTACTTGGGGGAATTTGCAGGCTGCAGACAGCTGCTCTGTTGAGATGATGCAGGTCATTAGAAGGAAATTTGCACAGCAGCCATCCTGCACCCAGATCTGCCTTGTGCTGTTCAAACTGCTCCTCAGGGAACACCTTATCCTCTCACTTTCTTGTCCCTGCTACCAGAGATGTGGCAGTCACTCCTACATGGCTCTCCCACTAGCCACAGGGACTGAAGGATGATCCATGATCTCTCTGTCCTCAGAAAAATGCAAATGCAGAGTTGATGTTTGTGGAGTCAGTGGGGAGCAGGTGCTGGGCAGAGTCAGAAACACTCCAACTTCCAGCTCTCACAGGCTCTCATTCAGCTCAGCCTCTGTTTTTCCTTACAGTTTGCCAGTCGTCTTGTCTCTTTGTTACAGAATAAGCTATGAAGCTTTAAATTTTGTTCACAGATGACAGAACGTGCATCCACAAGATCTGGTTGAAGAGACTTTTACATGGAAACCAGGACAAGCTGGTGCCACAGACAGGCTGGTATTCTCTCCAGCATCATTTCAAAAGCAAATGGAGCCTACATACACCTTGGTGCTCACGCAGCATTACAAACCAGGAAAAGAAAGCAGCTTGAGGTCACAGTGGAAATGCTTGTTCACATTTCTTGGCATGTTTTCCTGAAGGTCCAGTTTAGGACCATTTTAGGGTCCATTTAAGGTCCAGTTTAGGACCATTTGCAGTTGTTAAAATCATCAGCGTACATCAGTCTCTCCCTGCAAGTGTTCTCATTGCTATGTTGGGATTGGGACCTGCCACACTGCAAGGGAGCTGGAATTACAGTACGTCGCCTCCCCAGCAGCCAGCGAATGAGGGATGTCCAACCTCTCACCAGGCGTACTCCATGATCTGCTCACTGATTCCAGGCTGCTGCTTTCTGCACCCCCTCAATGACTCTCATCTCCCTGAACGTTTCTGCTTGTGCAGTTGTCCAGCCTTGCTAGTATCGATGAAACACAAGTGAAAAAATAAAATAGAAATTATTAATTTCAAGCTCTGCTGGTAGTAAGGAAAAGAAAATCAATGCTTGGCAAATGGAATCAGGAGAAACTGGAAGAAAAGAAAGGCGCTCTCCTAGCTTCAGTAGCTTGTCTCTGACAAAGGTGAAGGACTGTAAAAAAGGTCTTGACAGTGTTGCTGTTTCAGCTGCTGTACATTAAAGCTGGCTTTTTGCTTAATAATGGCAAAATAAGCTACCTCTTTGTTTAAACAGTCTTGTTGACATTCACTACAAGAGTGAGAGAGCATTGGGCTGCATGAAGTGGGGAGAGGAGCATGCTGCTGCAGCATGACTTGTGCCTCTTTTTGTTTGGAGGCAGGTGAGAGAGCCCCGCAGGTGCAGGATTGGAGACCGGGTGCCAGCGAGGCCCCTTGCTTGTGTGCTCCCTTGGGTATGCACCTAAGAGACCTCCAGAGCTAATCCCCGGGGAGATCAACCACCTGCAGCCTTCAAGCAGGAGTGCTGCACAGCAAAACTAAGGGCGAAGAGAAAGCACCCAGAATACAAAGTGCTCCAATTAAAGCCAGGACTCGGTTGTGTACTGCAATATTTGAAGGAGCTCATCAAATTTACAAGCACCAACAGTCTAAAAGGGTGCTGGGAGTTAGACACAGAGGTTCAGAGTCAAATTTCAAAAGCACAGCTCCTATCTAGAGACCCAAATAAGGGGCAGTTGTTTGAAAGGGCTTTGGTCTTGTATCTGTCATTGTAGCAGTGTAATAGGATTTTTAAAAGGCTATGGGTCCAGGGCTACAGAGGGCACCGAGAGTGATCAAGGGCTGCAGAAACTCTCCCTGAAAGGGGCTGGAAAAGATTAGAACTACTCATACAGTGAGCAGATAAATAACAAAGGGTGTTTTAACTGTCTGTAAAACAGCCAGGCACAGATAAGTCCTCTCTGCCTCATGACACAGGCAGAAGCATATTTTTCAATTAAACCCAGAAATGGCAAATCCAGAATTGATGAAAGGACATTTTCTTTTGTACAGTGAGATGGGATTCAGCTCACCAGGTAGAGACATCTAAAACACAGACATCTGCTCCTGAACTGGCTATTTCAGACTTCTCTTTAAGACAGTAGGGGGAAATAGGCACTTTCAGGGAGCAATTCATTTGACCAAATACAAATATCCATTTGCAGAAGAGCTAACTCACACCTCATGCTCTGCTGACTGTATCGACTAGATCTCCACTGATAATAAGACTGACTAGGAAGACCAGCATAGATTAGACACCTGCCTAGTCAGATGAGTTTTTTTCTTGGAATATTAAACTGTGGAACTCATTTCCACAAGACATTATGGAAGGCAAAAGATAAACTGCATTGAAAACTGAGCCTGGAATAAATATGAAAAACAAGAACAGCCACAGTTATGGCAGATGGTGTTAAGAGCATTTTGGAATGGATATAAAACTGCTTGCTTCAAGGCTTAAATCCTTTTCAAACTCTTAGGATTAGGATTAAGATTTTCACATGGGGCATTTTATTTCATATCTACCTGCTGGGTGATCAGAGGTAGGCTACTAAGCTGGATGGACCATGAATCTACTTCAGACTGTCAATATTTTTACCTGCACAGAGTCTCCCAAGATTTCTTGAAAATCTAGCAGCTTGTACTGAATCGTAATAATGTGAACTCGGAAGTTTAATGGGATAGTCCAGATTAGAATGGAGTACAGCAGAATAGAGTAGAATAGGACAGAACAGAGCTAGAAAATCAAAACAAATACATGTGTAAAGAAAAAAAACATACTGAAAATGATGCTTTGAATACAAGCCCTGAGTGCATGGCACGGCAAATGCTCAGGCAGGTCGGTTGTTGACTTTCTTGGTCTCACCGTTGTTTTCAGCAAACAAGCAGAGTGACTGTGGGATCAAATTATAGGCTAGACTGTACAACCTGTCTGCAGGCCGGTGAGCAGCTTTATGAATAGTCCTAATGGACTCAATATAACTAGTTAGCATGAAATACACTCCACAGCACATCAATCTGAGCCTGAGGACTGCTGCTTTTGAGATGAGAGAAGATGCAGAACAGAAAAGAGGGTGGTATTTAGACAGGAACTGCCATTACTATGGCAGAGTCAGCAGGAACTGGGGTAAGCTGCACTGAAGTTCAGAGCCCATGAACAAACCGGCTTGGTTTTATGAACTGTAACTGTGGTGATTTGTTTTGGGAAAAGAAGAGAGAGGTACCGGGTGCTATTGCCTGCTAGAGCAGTAGAAAGGTCAGTGAGTACGGGACAGAGAAAGCTCTGGTCATTGGATGATGCTGAGGAACAGCTAAAGGCATATAACTTAATCACTAATTCAAAACTGCATCATTACAGAAGTGATAAATGGACATACCAAATGCGTTGTCCTCACTCTGAGCAGATCAGATATGAAGTTCAGCCTAGCTTCTCTATGCTGTCGTTATCCAAAACCAGTCTGATTTTGTCCAGTAGTTGGTTCTTGCTGTGAAAAGTTTATTCTTCTATAGCCACTCGCCTGTGGCCAGTTCTTCTTCACTTGATAGTGGGTTTTGGTATAACCTAGGAAAACCTAATCTGAGAACATCTCCGTCTAACAAAGCACTATGCAAAAAGCTTTACAGAAAACTTCTAGCATTATTCCACTCCTCCTAGTTCCTCTGTATACACTTTCTGCTTGTTCTTCAGGTTAGGAGCCATCTTTCTACTTTGTGTTTGTATACCACCTATTGGAACAGTTTTGGCCCATGCCATAAGCTCCCAGTACTACCGAAGGTAGGACTGAATTAGTTGTCCATGTTTAAAAGCATTCTGTCAGCATTCTCAAGTGAGGGTGTTTGGGGACAGGTTTTGCAGTAGCTATTCTTATCTTCTTAAACATGCACGGAATTAACATAAAGAGAACAAGTGTCAGAGACATTGGCTACAGCCCAGGGAAAGGGGGTTGCAGACCTCCATCATTCAGCAAGTTGAATGGCTGGCTGAAGCCCAAGCTAAAGTGAAAGAGACTGGAAGTAAGAGGTGGCCCGTCAGGGCGGCAAGTGTTATCATGCAATGTATCACCAGAGACACATACAGCGGGTAGATAGGAAAGTGTTGCTGCAAAGACAGTCTGCAGGAATACACTGGGCTGTTTGCAGTAGCTGAGCTGCTCATCACTGCAGTGTAGAGCAGGACATAAGAAAATGCAGAATGCTGTGAATTCCCATTGTCCAAATGCTACTTGTGTGCAGGTGGGAGATCGGTAGCATACTCCACCTATATGAACACAGAAGAGGTGGGTACCCCGAAGCACTCAATGGTACTTTAGGACAGGCTTTTGCTACCAATACATCTCCACTCTTGAAGTGTAAATCTTATAAGTGAAATTAGACTTGGGTGCTTGAGTTATAACAGTCATAAGGTACAGACCAGGCGTGTGGAATCTTGTGCCTAAGCTGTGCACATATAAACAGAAAAGCATGATATAAGGACTGCTCAAGACACATATGCCCAAGACATAAATAAGAGAGCTGTGGCAGGCACTGCTTTTGGGCCATTTGATACAGGGCTTGGAGGATGAACCTCCACAGTTCAAGCCAGATTACAGTGAGGACATTTGTGGGGGTATATACCACTGCTCAGCAGAAAATCTGAATGCTACAAAAAATGAACTTCTTATAAAAGTAAGAATGCATATCCAGCCTTAGCCTGATCCCTAGGAGATAGAAAGAAGTGAATACAGATGTAAAGACAACAGTAATAACCCGAAAGTCTAAGGTCTGACTAAGATTTTTAACTGAGGCAGTGTCTAAAAACATATGATATGGTAGAAAGTTCAGGGGCCATCTGTTTTCACTGGCTATGAAAAAATTTATCCTGAAGCAGTAATCAAGACAATAATAGAACATGTAGTACTAGAAGTGAAAGAAATACACAGCTGGATATAAGTAGGAAAATGTGGCAGTGAGTCATTCTAAGTCCATGTCTTGAAATGCAGTGTAACTGAGCTTGCCAGCCTGACCGGGTCCTACCAGCTGAGGAAGACTGCTGGGAACACCAGGATGTATTTAAGGGAAAAGCTAGAAGTATGAGCACTTTTTCAGTTTCAGAGGAGAAATGTTTTAATAACAGGGAGTGGAACTGAAGGACTGGAAGCTGAAGAAAGGAAATTGGGAGAATTAATAGGTGTGTAGCAGAAATCAAGCAATGAAGGCTTGGCCACATCCAGAATTGCGGAGCAAGCCTATGACAGCAACTTCTACCTTGTAGGTAGCTGCTGTTAGTTTCCTTTAGCCCCAAAGGCTGCCAGGCAGCCATCTGCCTGTCGTAGGGATGCTGTCTGCCTCTTTACCTTGAGCTGCATCTCAGGGAATGCAAGTCAACAGCTTCCAAATGTGACTATTGTAATAACTGGGCCCTGAGCTTTGCCTGTGAAGTGCTAGAAAAAAGAAAAAGGCTTTGCTTCTGGAAGTGTCTTTCCACAGGGCAGGCCAGCTTTTAGTTTTTCCAGTAGTTTCTGCATTCATTATTAATATACTTCACATACTTTAAAGGCCTCTACACACAGGACTGACAAGCAGTAGGGCTTCTCCTGGCTGTTAACAGCCATCTGGGCTGTCTCATTTCTGTGCCAGTATGTTCTGTTTTGAAGATCAATATCAGTCTCCAAAGCAACCTGGTGCATGGTATGGAAGATGCCTACTGTGCCTAGGCTGGGTCTGTTCTGCTCTAGCTTTTCTTGACAGAATCTCTTGTAAGATGCTAATACGTTGAATTACACATGCATCTTCCTGGCAGCTAATAGCTTAATACCCAATACAATGTCTACCTTACAGAGCAATAGAGGAATGGCTGTTCAGCCTTTGTGCAGGGAGCTGAATATCACTTTAATGCATTCATATTTAGCTTAGGGTCCCCAGAGGGCTGCCGATTTATCTCTGCTCATAGGCTTCCTATTTGGCACTGATATTGTGTGTCAGAGAGCAGAAGGGAAGGATTTGCTGCACCTTATCTCCATTCAGATGATAGTGACGCTCCCTGATAACTCGCTAATCCACTGAGATAAGAACACTGCAAGAAGATTTTGCAGCCTTTAGGATGAAATGTGTGCAGGGATTTACGTTATTCTTGCAAATACTGAAATCATACATTTTGCTGTATGAGCCACAAACTTCATGTTACTATGCCAATTAGCTCCCGGGATCAGGCTTATTTCAAACAGCATTACAGATGAGCAGACAATGTGTTATAATAAAGAGAAAAATAGGATCAGATGAACAAGACTTTTAATGTAACATTACTTACAGCATTGCAAACTATTATGAGAGAAACAGAATCAGAAGATACGTTTTGTTGGTTTTTTTATTTTTCCTAACAGAGTTGTTACTTTGGTTGGAATTTGGTGGCGGTGGTGCTAAGTATGAAGAGGAGAACAAAGAGAGCCTGGCCCTGGAGAAACCTCCAGCTTCTTGGGGAATAAATGTCTGCCACAGATGCTGCACAAGAATAATCCCTGAGAAGCAATAGCTCTGGACATGGGGGTTTCATCCTCAAAAGGCTTTCAGGGCTGCAGTAGTTATCGCGGCTGAACAGTATCTGGGTAGAAAGAGCCAAACTTGGGCCTTGGGAGTAACCTCCCCTCTGCCACTGCATCCAGGCATCCTCCAGCTCATTAAGGCTCTGTGTCACATCCTTGAAGGGGGTCTTGCACCTTATCTGCTACAGACATATATGTTTTGGGTTACTTCTATGCAGTTGGGGTTTTTTATTTGTTTGTGTGTGGGTTTTGTTTTGTTTTGGGTTTTTTTTAATGCTAGTTCCTTGGTTGTAGTGGCCTGGGCTGTCTTTATTGACTTGGACTTTCGCTGTGTTTTTCAGTTCCCATGAGTTGTCCATTCACCAAGACACTCCATTTCCTTGCCTGACAAACACACCTCAGAGCTGCCTCTTCCCCAACTGAAATGGCACAGGAAGGTTCTTGATGCAACTAAACCCACTCAGCAGCTGTAGAGAATTTCAGGGTTTGGGCTGGGATGAAGAACAACTATATCCTACTCTGTTTTCTTCTTACAGTCCTGTAGGTGACTTTACAGCACCTGTGATATGGTTTAAATGTAACACAAGAGGGTTAAATATGTCAAAGGCCTCACAAACCTAGACCTGTAGGCAGACACAGCATTGCAGGCTGCTGTACCTAAAGGGCAAAGTCCAAAGAAGCCAATGATGGAGCACCAAAGTGCTTTGAGAAGCCAGGTGGCAGGTCTTCATGGCAGCAGCTCCCCTAAAGAGTTACTCTGAAGTCCCACGCTGGCGTAGCTGTGCTCCCTGTTAACTCGTCAGAGCCCAGAAACATTGTCTTCCTCCAAAGGAGGTTTCCCTGTTTTGTATCTGAGAGAATGGGCAGAACCTTTCAAAACGTTCTCAAAATCCCTCTGGGTTTTTCATTCACTGAAAAATTATTGTTGTTATTCCATTTTGCATTCTAGAAACTCTGCTCAGGGATGTTTGAAAAGATGGCTGCTAGCAGACATCCTCATGTAATCAGAAATGCCGTGATCAGCCAGCTGAAATAGAAAAGGAGAGACAAATGGCATTAAAAGCAGGAGTCCAATAAGAGGATAGAGAGCTTTGAGAATTAGTTATTTGACTCTTTTTGACCTAAATCTCTAGTTTAATAAAGCAAAGTCCTTCCACATGGTGCTCATTAAAGTCCTTAAACAGAAGATTTTTGCAGCCTGAGCAGGGGCTCAGCAGAGGACATGGCTTACTAAATCTAGCAGCTGGCAAAAAGAAGGGTGGTTGAATCACAGCCTAATCCTGCCCACCCTATTGTGCACACCATCTCTGGACACACTGCTCAGCACAGTCTAATGATCATTCAGTTGCTGTGACCTTTACATGCATAGGGTGATGGGTAAAAGCAGAGACATGGCTGAGACCAAGCACTCGTTTTCCAGAGCAGATGAAGCATGGCAGGACTTCTAGACCATTGTGGGTGCATAATAAGAAGGAAGGGGCTACTGAGGTGGAGCGTTTGAGCATAACACCCTCCTGCAGTCTACCTCACCCTCCTCTTGGGGAGCCAGTCCTTGTTTGCAATTGTCTAAATGATGGCAAGGCAATCACCTTTATGCAATTGCCTGAATGTGGACACCCATGCTGGGAATCTGTGTAGGAGTAAAGAATTGCAGGTTCCCACCAACTGGTGCTGTTGGCTGCGACAGGCTGGCTACCCAGGATTTGCACAGTAGGTCCCTGCACAAGCAGATCCTCCATGGAGCCAGAGACAAGAACTGTGGGGAAGGGAGGGTTGCAATGAGCTCAGCGTTGCAGCGGAGACAACATGAGGGAGATGGAGACAAAGCCAGTGGGGATGTCTAGCATCACAGATTCGATGCCACCAGCTGTAGTGGAAGGAGACCCTGCCAGAGGCTTGTGGCATTTAGCCTCCCAGGACCATATGTCCTTGAACAGGGGTCTCTGCTGCATTTCTCTCCTTGGCAGGGAGTGAGTTCACCTGAGTACCCTCTGTCTGAGTGAAAGAAAAGAGCAGTTTCCCTGGAAATGAAGAGACTCTTCACAGCTGTGAGCTAATCCAAATCCTCTCAGGCAGGCCCTTGCAGCAGGGAAGATTTCTGCACTCCAGGATCTTAGGGAATTTGTGTCCCTGTTCATCCCTGATGTGGGCTGACAGTGATAAAGGATACACACTGTTTGCAAAAGCCCAGACATGCTCCTCCTCCAGTGCTTTGCGGAAGCTCTCTGACTGCAGGGCTGGGTTTATCTATCAGAGTTTTTATTTTCCTTTCCCACCACTCAACTCTGGAGTCCTGGGTCACTGATACAGACTGCAGTGAGTTCAGAGGCATCAGGGACTCCTCTCCAGTCTTTCATGAGCAATCTGAATATCAAGATGACACCTGCATTCCCACCAATGAGGAACCTGTGGATGCCCATTTAAAGACAGGGTCTAATTCCAGCCAGCCACATGCTAGTTACTGCATCTACGCCACTGTTATGCACTGCAGCGCACTGAACTTGAGCCATGGAAATGCAGTGCCATAATTGCATTGGATTCTTCCATGAATTGTCCCACCATCCCCCACAGACCCCCCAAAGCCTTGAAAGTGTGGGAGTCTCCAGGAAAAGCGTAGACTGGACAATTATATCCTATTTAGCTATTTGAAGCAAAACAAGTAATTCCTAGTGAGTACGGAACAGCACACAACTTGGAAGTGAGACCACAGGGACCCAGAAATCCCTACCATAGGTCTCCCTACTTCCTGGTTCTACCACTTTCTTTAACATTTCTATCTAACCTGTGGCAAAGTCAACCCCCTGTCATGATCAACCTGCCCCCCCAGTGCTTCTGCCATTTCTGGCCCAGTTTCCTACCCCCAGCAAATTCTCAGACACCTTAAAACCTGATGACAGAAATAACTGTATTTTCCTGATTCCTTCAGACTGCAAACAGCTGTAATGTCCCCATGAGCTAACCTCTGACTCGCACACTGAAGGGTTAGCTGGGCTGCTCCAGGCTTTGAGGGGTCCTGGCAGCTTTAATTTACTCTGTGTGTTCAGGGTGAGGGGGGGGCTAGCTTTAGCCTTATAAATAAAGAGAAAATCTGGAGTCTGTTGAATTAAAGGCTAAGCACCAGCTTCTATAATCACTCTGTACAGTCCCTGGGATATTCCCTCATTTAGAGAGTGATTTTTCACTTTAACTTACTGCACAAGCCTGCTTTCAATTAATCCTTCTCTGCCCAAGTCCTTTCGGCATATGGCCTGAGAGGTTCTTGGCATGGAGTGGGTAACTCTGAGAACTCTTAATCCAACAGTTGCCAGCTGATAAGTCCCTATGTTCTTTTGAGCAGCCCAGTAATAACTTTAATCACCCCAAACTGTTCCAGCTCCCTTGCGTGATGCTTTGCTCCTTCCAGCACAAAAGGCTGATTTAATGCCTGATGCTGCTGTGGGAGGCAGGATTTGGAGCTAGCTGCGAGAGGACAGCTGGAGGACTGCACTATCACTGGCCAAGACATTGGAGCACAAGTTGCCGGGGGGAAGGAAAGTGCTGGTGTGTAGTACTGTCTTGCTGAGGTAGCAGACCAGAGTAGCCCACTGGCTATTTGAAGAATGCAAAGAGGTAGCTGTGCTTAATAGTAAACAGCAGAACACCTCAAGCTACAACTGCCTGTGGAGCCCAGGATGGGGATGATGAAGTCCAAAAATATGAGATGTCATCCTGGGCTTCATCTCATCAGTGCAAGATGGCCCAGATTCAGGATTCCCAAGCCATAACATGTTCAAAAAGAGCCTATAATTTGGGGCCTAAAGAATTATGAGCATTACAGGGTTAGCAGCCAGCCTGAAGGAACACATAATACTGCAGATCCAGAGTTCTGCATCCCAGAATATGCTGGTTAGAGGCTTTCATCCTCAGGAGTGGGACAGAGCTTTCTTCAACACGGCAGCACCACAGGCTTCAGTGGAGAATCTGTTTTTGAAAAATATTTAAAGTTGGACTTTCCTTGGGTAGTAGGAGCCTGTTTCCGGCTTGTGCTATGTAGAGAATTCAACTGAAAGTTTGTAATGCTTCCTTCTGTTTTCATAAGTACCAGCATTGCATTTGTACCCAGGCTGCCTGGTCTTGTCTGCCTGTTTACAAGGTGCAGCTGAAATTTCCCCTGGCTGATAAACAGGGGAATTGACTCTACTATTCTGTTTGCTCAGTAGCTGAGTCCTCTCAGGAACCAGAGGAACAGAAAAGATTTATCCAGACCACATGAATGATCATGGCAAAGAGCCATTCCAGGGAGACGTCCCTTGGATGGGAGGAGAATAAAGCATACATGGGTACGAAAGTCTGTGAAGCCTGGAGGAGCTGGCGAAGAACAGCAGGCATCACCCTCAGAGCAGGGAGTGGAACATAGTGCTGGTGACCGCATGTTAAGGTCAGGATGAGCAGAGCATTTTGCAGCATGCCTGTTTTCTGAGTGCAGCATAGTGAAAGGACTGGAAGATCCTGACACTCTCCAGCTTCTGCTTTTTATGAGAATTTCATTTAAATGCTATAAAATCACATGTGCCACCTAGGATCCATCCAGGAGTGTCTGGAAGACAAAAGAAGATTATCTTCCTTGGATACCATTTGAAATGTATCCTGCTCAGTGAGGAAGCTGCAATTTCCAGTCAATATATAAGCCCAGTCAGTCTTTTTTACAGAGATAGACATGTCCTTACCTTACCTGCCATTATACAGAATCATGGAACATGACACCAGGAACCTCCTACAAAGACTGTGGACACTTCCACTCTGATTTGCTAGTACTACCTGGGCTCATTTGCTTCAGTTTTTGAAATGACTTAAACCACAGCCCAGTAGTGATATGTGACTAAATTGCCTCTTTCATTGGTTTCCAGTTTCTGCTGTCTCTTGCTAGCAGTGTTTCCCAGGGGCCTGGTGAATGAGAGCTTGGTTGGGGTTATTCTGTAAAAATGAAAAGCCGGCTTTTTTAGCCTCACAAGTTACAGTGAATTTTCAAGGAGGTTCTAGCTTGCTGTATTGGAAACCTCCTTGTCTCCCTCCCTGGCAGGTCAGATTAATAATACAGCTTCTTATTACTTAATGTCAGCGATGCTGTCTCAGCAGTGCACAGCCCACCAGGTGCTGGGAACTCACATGCCTGGAGGGGAAATGCTGGAGTGGAAACAGATAGCCTCCCGCTGAAGTCCTGTCTCCAACAGCTCAATTAGATTAAACAAGTAAATCAAAAGGCTGCAGGAGATCAATGCCCCTGACAGATGAAGGCCTTTCAGGAGAAGTGGCACTTGTTCTGAACATGATCCATCATTGCTGCGGGGAAGGGACCCCAGAGGTGCCATGGGAGCTGTCTGCCCTTCTGTGCAGAGGCAGAGCTCTGTGCTACCATAAGCCAGACCAGCAAAGGGCAGCAGGTTTTGCACATACAGCACAGAGCAGTGAGGCTGAGTCACAGCTAAGGGCCTGACTCTGGCTCTTCTGACACATCTGACTCCCCCAAATTTTCTTTCCCCAGTGCTTAGTTATGGCCAGAGGAGGACCTTTGTTGTTATGACCAGCCTTGCTTTTTTCAACATAGCATATGTCCCTGGATGCAAAAGGCCGTTCATGTCAGAAGAGTGACAGGGAGGATGAAAAAGAGGGAAGTGGGGCTTACATGGCTTAAATCAAAGGCTGAGTGGTGGCAATCACGCCAGGATTGAGGCTGTGTTCTGGGGCCCTCGGCCCTGCTCTGCCCTGCCCTGAGGTTTTTGCCCAACAGGGAGGTTCATACATCCAAGTCCTGCATCTAAGCACATGAGCAACTGCTGCTTTGTCCAAAGGCCTCATCCTGACAGATCCTCCACCTCTTTGTGTGCAGGATCCACCACCTTGGGTGGTTTCCCTTTACTGGCAAGGTCTGGGTGAGGAAGTGCTGCAGTAAGTCCAGGCAGATGGGCCAGGAAGGAGGGCTGGGGTGGCAGGAAACAGCATAGGGATGGAGAGCTGCAAGGCAGGCTTCTACTTCAAACCAGGCTGGGAGGAATGATGTGTCCAAGGGGACGGATGCTGTCAGCTCTTAGACAGAATGGGAATGTCCTCCATTTTTGAGGCAGCTTCTGGTGGGGCTGCAGCAAAACCTCTTTCCAAACTGAAGACACTGTCATATTTTCTGGCTCCTATGCTGTTCTTCAGGTCTGATAATGTTTCCAGCTGACCATACAGCCCAGTTCATCTCTCCCCTTCTAAAAGAAAGTATTTGCCCGCATGACCATTTTTCTTGCCCTTGAATAATCATAAAAAAAGGCTGCAGTGCAGTATGGACTGGAAGAGGTACTGGCTATAGGTGGGGGTCAGACCTTGATCTGCTAAACAAATTTCAATGCTTACAGAAAAAAAATCCAGTGATTCACCATGTTCCCAACATCCATCTTTCTGTATGTCTTCCCAGCCCCACTAAGCTACTCCTGTGACTTTTGGATCCACTGTGGGTGTCAACTAATTCAGTTACTGTTGGTGTCTGGAAGGATGCAAAGAAGGAAGAAAAGTGCAGGTGCAACCTGTATGTTGAGTAAAAACAATTACTTTGTGCAGGAGCCTTTGCAATGGTTATACAGTACAGTTCCATGAATAGTGGGAGGCCTGCCAGATTTTCCTGAAGGTAATTTCAAAAGCTCCAAAGATACTATTCTAAAATGTGATTGATTTGTTGGTTAGGTCATCCCTTGGGGGTGTTCAGTGGAAGAGAAGAAGCTTGATGCTGAAAAATTTAGTGTGTGTGTGTGAGGGGAACCCAGGTCAACCAGAGCTTACAGGTGGATCTGTCTGAACTATCTCCTTCAAGTAAGCATGTCCCAAACACCAAAAGGTTTGTAAACTTGAAGTCAAATAAAAAAAACCCTCAAAGTGGAACAATGACCATTTTTAAACCAGAGAACTCCAGAGTGAGACGGACCAGAAGTGAAAGTACTTTTAACAAATCTCCTTCCTCCCTTCTTTTTTTCTTTCTTTCAGGCTTGCTCTCACTCCAGAAACCTTTTACGTTTCCTAGATGCAAACAAACTCCACGTAGTATTGTCTGGTCCCAGGAAAAGTCTTTCCCTTTCCATCATATCTGAGGCTTTGTGCTTCCTGCATGTTCTCAGAACTCCTTTTGCCTGGATGGACCAGCTAATCTTTCTTTTTCTTCCATTAATCTGCCCAAACCCTTTTGAACATGTTATTTTCCAACACTGAAAACAACCTATGGCGAATTCCACAGACAATTTACACACTGTGAGGAGACATTCTTCCTTTCTGCTTGTTTTGAGCCTGCCATCTGATGGCTGCAGGATTCTTCTTGGAAGAAATGACCAACAACTGTCACCTCTCTTCCAAGCTGGAGATTCGTGGTCTATTTACCTCTTTCTTACACAGATGTCATTTCATACCTTACATCATCTCTGTTGCCACCTTCTGTTTTTTATTGCCAGTTTTATAACAGCCTTTCTGAGATGGGGAAATCAGGATTGCAGACACTATTCAAGAAGTGAACACACCATGGATTTACACAGTAGCATGAGGTTGTTCTCTGTGCTGTTCTCTGTTTCTGACTATTTCTTAGTGGGATTTCCTTTTTTTGATTAGCAATAAGGGAAAATGCCTATCTTTAATTTATATCTCACTGGATTTGTCTCCTGAAGCATTCTTTAGTGACTGTCTGCAGGAAGAAGCCCTACCCTGGGAGTCCTGCTCTTCTGCTCTGCTCAGGAAAATGCAATGATTAGCCAAGGGTATTGTATTCATTTATTTATTAGTGCCACGTTGACTTGAGAAAGATTCATATAATGGTTTATAAGATACATGTCTAAAATACTAAGGGCAATCAAACACAAGGCTGTTGGATATCTGTGACACTAACCTGCATTATCTTCTAGCTTATTTCCCTACATATTTAAAGCAGTATGGCCATCTTATTAGCTTCCTGTCCTACTGTTTTCCCTGCAGAGACCCACATGAGTTAATAATATGAGGAATCTTTACAATTATCATAGTGCAATTATCTGTAGCAAAGATGCATTTTGAGATGGAGGAGAGATGACTAGTTAGTGCCACAAATCTATAGTAATTACAATTAAATTCTGAGAGTATTGGATTCCCCTCAGTGGCCAGCTCATTGATATCCTCCCTGTGTAATTTTAAATATTTTTTATTGTTAACTTTCTTTTGAGAGTTTTCTTTTTAAATTTCACATAGAAAAATTCATCACCTCCGTACACTGAAGTGCTTATGGGCCTAAACCACTGCAACTAACAGTTCAAAATCTGCATTTTCTGTTAAGGCTTCTTTGTCTTTTTACTGGTTTTCTAGGACCAGTTTAAACAACTCATGATCACCCACATTTTTGAGGAACTTAAAGAAGTGACTAGATTTTGTGCTAATTTTCTGCACTGTAGAAATGGATAAACCAGTATAAACTGGCTTTCATCAAGCCTCGCCTATTAATAGTGTCTGATGGCTTGTCCAGTCTGTCACACACTGGAGTCTGTTCTGACCTTTTGCTGTTGTCTGACAATGAACAGATAGGGATGTGAATCCACATGATTCATATCCACATATCTGAACGTGGGAGAATCTGGATCCAGACGTCAGTTTTTAAACAAAGAATTGCTTGTGCTGAGGATGTAGATCCAAGAAACTGAATAATGTAGTCATTGGTTAGAATCCAGAAGCAGCCTGGAAATTCAGTCTGTTGTGAACAGTGTATGTACTATTTGAGAAAGGGACCAATACTTCAAAGATTTTTTTTTCTTTCTGTTAGAATAAATCTCAATAATGCACTTCCAGCTGCAGTAAAAAAGCAGTATTTTAAACTAAAGTAAGGTATCCCCTGGAAGATTTAGATTCTTTTGGGTAGATTATCTTGATGAATTTACTTATATGCTCGTGTATCTCAATAGCACCCACAGAAAGCATCAGACTTTGTGAAATTGCATTAAATTAGCAGTTAAGTGTTTTGAGACTTAGTTTCTTAATATTCAGCCAACCGTATCATGCAGATTGTGAAAAGTGCTTTAATCTGCAACATACAGGACTTCCCGAGGGATTAGCAGCAGCTCTGATATGTTAATATTGCAAAAATGGATGATCCAATTAAGCTCTGCTAAACCATGGCAGGATGTAAGGTCCATATGTTGGCTTATCCTTATGGTTT